>NW_027286874.1:65383610-65983610 GCF_022747635.1 Hetaerina americana | reverse complement strand
CAATTATTAAAAGGTTATTACCATCAATAGCTAATAATGTCAACAAAGTTACGTAGTCTGATGAAGGTATCGAAGTTGGTCATTTCCGTTGAAAATATCCGTCATGGCGATTTGTAAAAGGTCTCCATGCACACGCCTGTTGTATTGCGTGCGTAAATATACGAAATAAATAACGATTCTCGACACGGAATCACGACATTACGTCTACAGCGAGCATTTTTTACCTAAGATTGAGCCTTGAAACGGAGTCCATTAGTAAACCCGCGAATTTTAAGAAGGTTAGCCTTAAACTAACACTCCACTATGATAAAGGAAACTATTGGTGGTAGGCAAAATATCCAGTGCTTTTATCTCTATTGCGTTTTATATTCTTAATCCCCGCCGAATTCAAATGAAACATTTATCAGTGGATCGGTGCAATTGAGTGAAAATAAAACAACACACTTGTATGCCTTTATGTACTCAATTTATTATTTCAAATCTATATTGTTCAATCAAGAGTAAACATATTCTTAATGATACAATTCATCGTCCAGAAATTTAATTTTCTGCTATCTTGTTAACTTTATGTATAGTGCATGCACATACAGGCAGGTATTTCAGTTTTCCAAGTCTTCCGGAGTCGCAGGGGTGAGCTATGCATAGCCGCGTAAGTCGTCGTTTGGGAGTGAGGGGGTCATCAGGGTGCCACCACGGAGCAATCCGAAGTGAAAATCTTATGGATAAACGGGAAGGAGTCGGATGACGCACGGCGAGCTGAGAGAGAGAGAGAGGCAGACGCCACACACTCAACATGAAGGCGCGGACGGAGTGAGAGGTCGAGGTTTCCGTTGACGTCTCCTCTACTTTCCCAAACACCTCCTCCAACCAGATTTTCGAGTAGCTCCTTTGCCTTCCTCCCGTATCCCTTTTTTTTCACGAGTTTCCCTCATTCTAATTCTCCCACCTTGCTTTCGGAGCTCCCCCATCCCTCCCTCACACCCCACTCAGCCTCGTCCGCGAGGATTTTTTTCTTTTTCCTTGTCGAGACCAAAGACGGGGAGATGTAAGTTAATTATTTTCTTTCACCTTGGTCGAAGGGAATGGAAGTAGAAATGGATGAGAGGGGGAGGGAGAGAGAGGAGAGAGAGAGAGAAAAAAAACGAAGGAGTAGGTCCTTTTTTTTGTCGCTCTCGTTAATTTGTGTTCCCAAAGTTCCCGTTCCCCTCCCCCCCCTCTTGCACTCCCATCTTTTGAGAACACTCCTCCTCTCACCTCGTCGACTTTTGTAAAATTAAAATTTATTTTTGTTACCTGTTCAGAGGGTAGTATTTGATGGTCTGAAATGGTTTTAGGAAACCTCATTTATTCGAAAGAAACTGGTGCGTGTTCTCATCTGTAAATTGTCTTATTCCATACATATTCACAAGCTAAGCCCTAGCCCTTGAACGTGAGCTTAATGTTCCTTAGAGAGCAATAGCACTTCTGTTATTATTGGATGTGATTATGAAATATATATTTATATTCATGTACATACATTATGCATGCACATATAACACGTGAATATACGAAAGGATGTTCCTAAGAATCAAAATCTGTTTAACTTGCCAGAGCAATATTTTACATTTTGTTTTGGAAATGGTTATTAATATTTAATACCTGAATTTTATAGTAGCAGATCAAATTAAAAAAAAATGGAATGAATGTAGAATGAATTGTGAATGAAAATATTGAGTGAATATGAAATGAAACTAATGAAATGAATAAAACATGAAACTATATGAATTTAAATAAGCACATGCATGTAAAAGTTAAATAAACAATGAGCATGAGGAAAAACATAGCAATGGCGAATTTCGCTCTGTGCGTTGGACGTTTTACTCCAAAACTCGACTTTGATACCAGTCATCACGTTTAATCCATTTTGAAAACTAACTTTCACCCTTTCTATTTCACAAAATGCCTTAGATTTCCGAATAGTGCGTCTACGCATGTGCATGTCGTATGTCAGCCAGAGACCGAAATTTACTTGCCAATTTGATTACGAAGAAACAGGGTTAGGTGCTTAGAATTTGGACGTGTAAATTATGGTAAAACAATTCACCATATATTTACATTATTTTCATTTTTTATCATATTATACTCATTTTTTATGTTCAAGCTCGTAATATTATTACTTTAACCTATTAACAGAGATTTTAGTGGTCGATAAACGGTACTCGATCACTACTGTCAGTTCCTGGAGTTGCTAGATTGCATATTCTTTTACGATTAAACCACAATATCATTACGTATTACACACGTATAGATTTCATTTTTTTCTTTAGATTTTTCTTGTCTTAGCTACGGATAATAAAAGGAGTTAACACCTGTTTCCTATTTTCGAAGGAAGTGATAATTTTTCTTTCCTTTTTTTCTAAAATGTTGACGCTCGATTTTTCCTTGTTTAACATACTAGTTATTTGTTTCTTTGTTTAACATTTTTATTGACCATATAGTGATAGTCTTATTATCCATTTATCTTAAACTTGTTGCATTTCATTACCTGTACATGTAGCTATCCCAGTCTTTCTCGTCCAGTACATGACCAAAACTCGTCGTTTTGGTCATGTACTGGATGTACTGGACTGGATAAAAAACGTTTGGGAGCTATCGTGTGGATTTAGATTTACAGTTACGAATTATAACTGATACATTGGTGTATGTACATGCATACGCGGCAGGATCCACGTTACCAGAGTTTCTTTTGCAGTTCGAGCAGCTGGCCTTCACGTGGATGGAGCGGCAGAAACTCGGGGGTAGTTATTCGTCTCACCGGGCGCAGTCCGAGAAGCATGTTGTAGTGTGCAGCACGACGCTGCACGCGGACACCATAATGGACTTTCTCAACGAATTTTACGCACACCCGCTGTTACAGGTAAGGTGATTCAGGAGGGAAAGGCCAGTCTCGAGTGGGACTTTGATGCTGCTTCGGGCTCTTATTGAAATTTCTTGGCAAAGTATAGAGTGCGAAGCAACGGTGGGTCATCACATTGTCTTAAAAATACATTTTTAGAAAACTACCATGATTCTGATGTGCACAGATGACCTTTGATCATTCATTAGAATTATAGCACCAATCGAAACAGAAGGAGATTGAGAAAACCGAGGGAGGTATTAAAAAGAATTATACGTGAAATGAATTATCCTTATAATATATCTAATTGTGCACTCTGGGCATAATTTATATGAAAAATGAAGGTATTTATTTCAAAATATCTTTGAAAACATTGTATTATTGTCTTCTGGATTGAAAATAAAAAAACTCGTGTTTTGGAACCCTGAATCAGGACTTAGAAATAGGAAACCTTGTCGGGTTTACTCTCTGTGAACTAAAATTCTATTCCTAGAAAGCGTTTGCACGTCGCTTATCGTTTAAGACTAGTGATGTAAATGAATCTAAAGAGGTGTAACTCGGTAGAGTCATTGTTTTCCTCGTTTTTACTAACATATTGCCATTACATCGGTTAATTTCAGTGTTTTCCTAGTCATTAAATATAGATTTAAGAATATGCATTTTTGAACCCACTCAATTTTTAAATTGTATTTTTAAATTGGTGGTCGTAGATTTCCTCTTGTATTTATGGATGACTTGTTCGACTAATTACACTCGTTCAGCGGTAGTACTTTTTTTAAACGAGTCTCACTTTTTTAACTGAAACATATTTCTTATTTTCTCCGGCAGTTCTCGCTTTATTGCTCTGTATTTTTTTAAATTTAATTGGAATAATCTTTTCATTATAAAACTAAATCATATCCAAGGGTAGCAGAAGATTAGAGGTAACTTTGACTCGTGTTTTCTGTTGGAATTATGAGCCTCATATTAAATTAATACCTCACGGATGACCTGTTCTGCGAGGAAAATTTGTGATCGATCGACAATTTTTTAAATTTTAATATTTAATCTAGATAATTCACATTTAATAAATATGTGGAGAGGAGACAAAGGGAAATTGCTAATATTATATCATTTAAAGTTTTGGTGTAATATAATCAGCGAAGATATATTTTTGGGCAGTGCTCTGTGGGCACACTGACCAGGCCTGTGATTAAATGCCTACGACACATTTTTCTATGTATTGTAGGGCACCCCGCGCGCTTCGGACGTTTCGGAATATAATATGAAAATACCAATGGATATAATGTATGTTCTCCAAGTCACGAGAGTAATGCCATTACCAATTGCTTAGGGTCTAATTGGATTATTCATTACAAAAGTTGGTCATAATTTATTGTACATATTGAACAGAGGGTTGTTTCATTGAGTTGACGCCATATTTGTCGTTCCCGCTTTCGCAAAAGTAACAACTTTGCAGATTCTTTCCCATTCGCTTGACATATAAAAATGAATAAGTTAACCATTCATAAAGGTATGAATGTCACCAATCCAACTTCCATCCGAGCCAAACATTGCTTAACTTCGGTGACATAAGATGAAATATTGTGCCAATGTGGCTAAGGCCTTGCCCAAAAACCGGCCCTGTTGGTTTTTGCAGTTTCACTTGTAAATTTCTTAATTTATTCAAGATTCTATTGCTCCACTATCAATTCTTCCTTGCCTAGACACACTCCACATGGAGTGGAAGAACATTTTGGGCTAAGATACGAGTAGTATGTTCCCTGGGAGGAAGGCAAGAAGTTAAAAGAGCAATAGACATTAGCAGCTGAATATCCACCTTGTGGGCTCAAATTCTTTCACTTTTAGGACTACTACGTGGTGCTACTTTCACCTATGGAACTGGATACGACCATGAGGATGATCCTCCAGGTACCCATTTGGGCACAGAGGGTTATCTATATCCAAGGATCGTGTCTGAAGGACGGAGACCTAGCACGGGCACGAATGAACGAGGCTGAGGCTTGCTTCGTTTTGGCGGCCAGGAGCTACGCTGACAAGGCAGCCGCGGTGAGTCAGACTTGGGAAATCTGAAAGGATACGTCAAGATTTAATGGGATGACGAAAAGGGCGTTGGTCATTCAAATTCAAAGTCATTGGTTTCTTGCCCTTAATGACCTTGTCCTTTATTTCCTTAATTCCTTGTCCTTGTGTAAAAATATGCTATGCCGTATCAATAATTGTCATTTTTCCGCTGGAAGAACAAAAATTATTTAACGCCATGATTCACATAGCACGAACAACTGTATTGCAGGTAATGTAATTTAACTCTTTTCCATGTGGAAAAGGGTCGGTTGGGATGTACAATGAGATTTTTCATTAAAATTGGACCTCAGTTGTTTAATTTAAATTGTCTTCTGTAAGGCTGAATGGTGTCTTTGATATCGAAACTTATAAAGACACGTTAAACGGAGCCACCGTTCACGTGATGCCCGTTTTGAGCCATCGCTGTTTGAAAACTGAAAAACAAAATTAGTGATGACTGTAAAAGGAGATATTATTTTACGTGGAAAAAGTTAATAATCCCTATTGCTAATGGAGGTGTATTTACTGTTGTAATAAGATATAGCATGTGATCAAAAAAATATTATTCCGTTTTAATCACAGCAATGGTTGAATTCTACGAATTTTGCTAATATAACTTAACTATTTAACAAACTTAAACTATTAAATTGACTTACAAGCGTATTACCATGCGTCATCGAGTCTCGGACGTCAAACGAGACCTAGAGAATTATGAATAACTCCTAGGCTATATCTGTATGCTTAGTTCCTAGAAGATCGAATAGCGTACGTGAATTTTTATCACCATCAAATGCAAAATAGCATAATACTCAGGAGATATTGACAGAATTTAAGTGCCATATTCTATAACTAATATTTCAACGTAAGATACAGAGACATATAAGAGAGGAAATGTATTACGAATGCGTAGCTTTAGCATTAAGGACTGGTATTAAGACTATAAAAAAGTCAATTTCCATGCCTACAATGCCTACAATGACCTAATACATTTAGGAAGGACATCAGAGTTAGCCTTTTCCAAATATTCTTTTGTTATCATGTCAAGTAGAGGAAATTTAGCAAGAGTTTGGGTTAATTTACATATACTTCTATTTAAAGTACATGACTGCAAATAATTACTCATTAAATCAACATCGGGTTATTTATATTTTTTGTTTTTTTAATAAGTGCTACAAAAAGTCCTTTAGGATGAGTACATTCATTTCAAATAATTTTAAGGATGGGATGAAATGCGTCATAAATAAAATGGAATGACGCTATAAAATAATTTGGTGAGATAGTCAAAAATAAAAAGGTAAGGCATTAGAAATAGAAGTTTCCGAGTTTTTACATGACGGTCGCAGAATTTCTCGTTAACGTCCAAAGTGTTGATCATTTTTATCAATGATTTGTTTTAATGGAATTAAATCATCTGAAGGCGATTTCTTCTTTCCTTTCATATCACTTGAACCCATGGAAACAGGACGAGCACACAATTCTCCGCTCCTGGGCCGTGAAAGACTTCGCTCCAGTCGTGCCACAGTACGTCCAGATCTTCCGTCCCGAGAACAAGCTCCACGTAAAGTTCGCGGAACACGTCGTCTGCGAGGACGAATTCAAGTATGCTCTCCTCGCCAACAACTGCACGTGTCCCGGAACATCTACCTTGGTCACGCTTCTGTTGCACACGTCGAGAGGGCAGTAAGTATAGAGATGATCAAGCCTTGCAGAACTCCTCAACGGAATTATCTACCCAGCGAATAAATTAAACCCAGGTCACTGGTAATCAAATAATCTTAAAACGTGCTCAGAATTTCACAGTTCATCTCCAACCTTCGTGTTTTATCGAGAGGGAAAAACATAATTGTCTACCGTTTGTGAGTCGAAGTAATACGTCGCGAGGACTTTTTCTGAATATGATAGTGTGAATGATGTAAATGATGAAATTGACAATTGCTATTGATTTTTCCCGTCAAGTCAATAAACACTTATAAATTTCGTTCTATCATTTATACGGAAGCGAAAAAATGATGAATGAGTTGCAGAATTTTTCTCAATTAACGCCTCAAGTATTTCTGTTCATGGGCCGTAGTTTAAGAACAGTAATGCGCGATGAAATTGTAGAGCAGCCAAACTGCCGAAGCTGACTCATCCAAAAGGCATGTCATCCTAATGATTATATAACCGTATGTACAGCCAAACACGTCGTTTACTTATAGTGGCGTTTTATCCTTATGATTATGCTAACAGCATGTCAAATGTACTGCTCACTCCCGTTTGTATCCTTATATGTATGCAACTTAAAATACTACAAACGTAAGGAAAATCCAAGCGAATTGTCCGAGAATTTGTTTTAGTCTGAAGAATCATGCCAGATAATTCGCCTTGCGAATTGTCAGATTATTCACTTTTTATCTCCCCTTAATGGATACTATTTTTGCGTCTTCGTGAGGAGTTTTCAATCACATCCTGAACTAAATCCTGAGGAAACGTAAATTAAAGATCCATTCATGAAATATTTCGCAGTTAACAGTCGCTCGCGGAATTGATTTTGTGCTTGAGAATTAGCATTAACTTGTAGGTACTTGAAGGTCTCAATTATCATTTGTAAAACGAGTATTACTTCTATGGTCCAAGTTTAATTTTTTTAGGCTGCTTCTTGATTCCATTTTTTCCAGTAGTATCACTTAGACTCACTGCTTTGGGAGTGTAAGGGGGAGGGGTTGATTTTAAATTGATATAAATCCCTCCAGATGCGTAGAATAATTTCTTTTCCTCGATCGCTCCATTTGTGCGTTCCACTCCACCCTCCATTCTCCTTACCTCCGAGTGCCACCCTCCTCTTTTACTCCCTTCTAACTCTCTGAAATGAAATAAGCAAACATCAGATGAAGAGATTCTTCGGAGGCATATGCATCCTCTCGTGAACAAAAAATCGATGACTTTGTTATGCCCACCCACCATCCATTTGTTTCAGAATGTGCCTTCTTTCTTGCTTTATTCCAGGGAAGGGCAAACGTCTCAAGAGGAATGGCATAGGCTCTACGGAAAGTGTTCTGGAAACGAAATATACCACATAGTCCTCGGCGACAGCCGCTTTTTCGGCGAATATGAGGGGAAAAGCTTCACATATGCCAGCTTCCACTCGCATAGAAAGTGAGTTGTGTACCTCTTTTTAATCTTGTTTATCAAGGAATTGAAGTACATTCAAAGGAATAGGAGGTGGATACCATTTTTAACTGCTTTGTCAGACTGTCATTTTGACATTAACTGTATTGTCATCAGTTAATGTCAGCAACCAAAGATAAGACTGGTTTTTGGTGAAGCCAAAATCATATTAAATTTATTTTATGTGCAAGTAAAATTAAAAAACAAGATTCTTTTGGACTAAGCTATCCTACTTCGCATTATCCTATGCTAAAAATAATTAAATTTTGAGTAATACATACCGTAAATACTTCCTTTGGTATTTTGGTCATATTGCTAATCGCATACTTACGTCGTGATAAAACGCCGCATTAAAAAATGAGAAATTTTATGTGGAGTAATTTGCATCATTTTTCCACTGAAAGAGACCCTGGTTCTGCCCGAAAGGCTAAAATTAAGAAATAATTTCTAGATTATATTTTCACCAAATATAAGAAGTGTTTCTATACGCATAGTAGTTTTGCGGTTATAGGCTGTTTCTAAATACTTTTTTCGTAGTACCTAGTTATTCCAATCTTCTCTGGACCGCACCGATTTTTTTCCACCTAAAATCCAACCATTTTCAAGCGAAAGCTCTAGATTGGTGTAGTACGAGATTTTAATTTATTTAACGTATATTTTGCTCATGCAAAGGTCGCCAATAGATCACAGGTGTAACAATGGAGAAATGTTGCCCAATATTTTACTTATTTTCAATATCTATGTTATAATCCTCCTTATTTTTTACTTCACTTTTTGCACTAATAAATAAACGATACTCGGTCAGGTATGGCGTGGCACTGGTTGGA
Organism: Hetaerina americana; assembly: GCF_022747635.1. Taxonomy (NCBI): domain Eukaryota; kingdom Metazoa; phylum Arthropoda; class Insecta; order Odonata; family Calopterygidae; genus Hetaerina; species Hetaerina americana. The sequence continues at coordinate 65,974,697 of NW_027286874.1, read as the reverse complement.
GTTCGACCAGCTCAACTTCCAGAATTCTATGAGGACACAATCTTGCTGAACCCTGGACCTCGGCACATCATGAGGAAGTCAGACACCTGCTATTACATGAGCATCACAAAGGAGGAGAACTCAGCGTTCATTGTGGCCAACCAGAATGGATCAACCTCGCCAGATGCTGAGAAGAAGGCTGCAGCCGCAGCATCTGCTCTGGCTGCAGCGGCATCTGCTGAGAGTGGGGGTTGTGGCTCCCAGCCACTCCATCAATCACAGGACACATCCACTTTGGGAAATTCTATTTGCCTCAGTAAGATATTTGTACTATAAAGGGCAAAATGGTGTGCATATGTTGTCCTCCAACTTTGTCCTTACATATAATTATTTCTCAAGATTTAAGAGCACCCAATCTATTCAATAGTTTAAACACAAAAGCTCGTGATTGATTCTACTAAGTTTTGATATCAACTAACAAAATTTTACCTGATGAAATGTGTAATTTACTTCTGTATCACAAAGAAGGATGTGATAAAATCTTCTTAACTTTCAATAAATATTTCCAAGACTTTCAGATGAACACTTGGATGGCATAATAATCAGAAATCAGATCCGATAACAGAGATGTCTATGAAATAATTGTTTATATACAGTCTATATTTCATGTATTATTTTCTTGTTACCAAATTGAGATGTACTTTACCATTAGATTTCCTATAATCATCACGTGTAATCCACAGCATAATCATGCTCGCAGAATTGTTAGAAAATTTAAAATACTTTTATTATCATGGCAATTTTCTCTTTAGATATGATATAATTTTGCAAAATTTTAGCTGCATTTATTTCAAGAAGATGAATTTTCCTTTTATTAATTTAAAAAGTCAAAAGGAAATTGAAAAAATTCTTCCTATATTCAGACTTAAATGCTAAGGTATTTTATCTCACTCAAGGTGTACAATAGCATTAAATAGTATATGTAAATGGTTAGATTGGAACTCCAACACCAATCATAACACAATTTATTCCTCATTTTTACCTCTTAAAGTGACCTTTATGTTATTATTGTTTTATTCTATCATCTGGGCTCAAATTTTCTGAGCAGACCAAAGTATCTATGAGCCTTTTTCAATTTTCAAATCCTTATAAAATATTAACTTGTGTTTCTTGAGTGATAACCTCAAAACCAACAAACAGTAATATTTTAGTGGCTAATGATGTCATATTTTCTAGGGTGTATTGATTCTAATCACCATATTTGTGCTCTCATTGAGCATTATGATAACCTGATTATTACATTTAGCTAAATCATGCATTTACTTCTTTTGCTCATGTGCTCAGTTTTAATTAAAATGTTCAAAGTGAATGCAAAATTGTAATCTTTGACCATGATTACATCTTTCTTCGCAGCTGCACCAATGACAGATCCAAATTTGAGCGATTCGAGAGAACGGCTGAAGGATTGCTCATCTGCTGCCTTAACTCCTGAGTCAGGATCGCGGGGGAACCATCTGGATGTACCGAGGGCAGATAATCCAAACCTATTAAGCCCTGAAGCCCTCAGCCAGAGGAGAGGTGTGGTTTTATATCATTATCTTTGTATTAATATTATCTTTTTATTATTTGTTTTCATGCTATTTCATTACGATAGTCAATTCCAATTTAAAGAAATAAAACTTCTGTGAAAGCTTATGTAAGATACTGAATCTTAATGTTTATCACCAGGTTAGATGAATTAGATATCTCTTCATTTTTGGTTTTTAAATACTTTTTCAAGATAAATTATTAAAAAAGCTATGTTTAAAAACTGTGTAACAAATTTCTTCATAAATGTTTAATATTTTACATTGCATTATTTGAGAATACTGCCAGTTATCTTTTGAATACGGACCATATTCAAAACCAAATTTCATGGAATATTCCTAGTATCCAACCTCCTTTACATGATTTCTCTCATTGAACCCCTAGCTGAAAACCAACGAGCAACTTTGTGGTGTAAACAAATATCAAGTAAATATTATCAGTCTGCTGTTTTAGTTGAATTAATGCATGGAAACTACTTGAAGAAGGAAAAATATCAACAATTAGGTTATTGGATGATTGAATTAATGTAAATGAAACTCCAAAGTTATTATGTGTCAGATTTTCTGATAACTGTGGCAATGACATAAAAAACTATATTATTAATGTCATTAACTTTATGAGATACTATAGAAGTCACACGAAGGAAAAGAACCATTTTTAATTCATTAGTACTATTGTAAAATGCCAGTTAATCAGGGAATTCAACCAGCAAATTCGGTTGTGATTTTGAAATTTAAAAGTCATTTTACTACCCGAAGTTCAACATAATGAAGATTATGTTTTCAAATTAGCCATTCATCAGAAAAGTTGTGCACAAAATCTCAAGTTGAAGGTAGCTTTATGTAAATGAAAATCATCATGCTCTATTTCCTTGTTTGCAAAGCTTTCACCTAGTGTACCAGTTCAAATCAATTTGTATCAGCGAGTGACCTAAGAAAAGGAATGGATGGAATTTCCACCTCATGAAGGATCATCAAAGAATTCATATAACAATTTCTCAAGTACACTATTTTGTTTCATAAAAACGTCATTTTTAAAAAAGAAAATTATTTGCTATAAATCATTTACTTTGCTATCTCAAAACATCTCTTTATTTTCCCCCTAAATTTTATTTACTACTCTATGCATATTACTGATGTTAAATAAAGCATACATTGGCATCTCAAAAAACGAGATGCCAATGTATGCTTTATTTAACATCAGTAATATGCATTCATAAAAATATACATTCGCAGTTATTAGTTAATATAAAATATTTCATATAGTAATCACTTAGACATATACATTGCAAACATGCATAATTAGTAAAAATATGATTCTCCTTTTAAAAATTGTTCCTTCCATAACCCTTTTGCTGCTGTGAATGTACCTAGTATGTTTGCACAGTAGGCTGCTGTGAATGCATCTTTACACCTTCCCTGTGGTGCACTATCATCCTTTGAAATTTTATCAAAATTATGTCCATCAAAATAAGTTAATATAAATGTCCCATTAAATAAACAGTGAATACAGATTATTTTTACTTATTCTACCAATGATTTTATTATTAATATTTTTTTTATTATTTTGGTAGTAATAAAGGTTACAGAGACACCATAACCTCCATTTTTGCCGCATGTAAGAATTGGGAATCCAGAGATTGAACCACAGCAAAAGGTTTTTAATCATCATCTGTATCCCAAATTGATTTGTCTATCTCTAATACCATGCCCATCTAAGATCATGCCCATCAAAAGTATTTCTCTTTTCCTTTTATTGACTCATCCTTTGACCAATATGAAAATCTTTTAATATTTGAGTCGTTGATTACTATGTATTTTGTACTCACTAATCACAGGGAGTCGACGGCCAAGCATCCTTCCTGTGCCAGATATGTTCACAAGCTCTTCACTGAGTGTTGCTGCTGATGACCAGAAGGATGATGATGATGGAGATGGTGAGGAGAGTGAAGATGAGCTCGGTGATGATGTGCCTTGGAGGTCACCAAGTGAAAAAATAGCGTGAGTGCTGCATTAAAAGTGAAATACATTTAGAATCTGCACTTGTAATAAAACTTCCTCAAACTGAAACCTTATTAACAGCCTTTTAATCTACCTGCTGCAACCATTTAAAGAAGCCTAAAAAACTTCAATAACATTTTCCCTTAGTATTAATTACACTATTCAAAATTTTTATGGTGGTAGTTCCTTTTCATTTTTTAAATTAGGTGAATTATTATTATTAAATTTCACTTTTGGTCTAAATAACTCTTTATCAGTTAAAATCCATATGAATTACATAAATAAAAATCCCAATTTTTTAATATGTACATTTTAATCCTTATAAATATGAGCTTATATAAATACAAAAATATCTCTCTTTAGTTCTTTTCCTCAGTTTATAAACATTCTTAAAAATTATTGAAGATAAAATAGCCTTCTCTTAGTATTCCTAATATACTTTTTTAAATTTGTAATTGAAACCATACTACTTAAGCCTTAATAAATAATCCCATTGTCATGACAGTTTTAATTGACTCAATGAGAAAAATTATATATATTATACCACCGTATCTTCACTCAAATATATTATTACAGTAAACCCTCATTAATTAGAGATTAACCAGCATGAAAGTCCAAGAGCATTGAAAGTGAATCACACCATTAGCATCAGTGTACAAGTATTTTCTCCATTGAAATTTTTACTGGATGATATAATTCTTAGTTGTGCAAATCATGATGCATTTTGGGAGCAGGGAACAAGATTACACACTTTTTTATTGACTAAGCACAAACAGGTGTTAGCTGGTACTAAGTTTTCAACATTAAAAATTTTAAGTTCATATTACCTTTATGAATAAAATGTAGGAGAAGAGTCAAGGCTGGAGATAAACTGCAGGATACTTACTTGATTTTCAGAAGTTACAATTTTCAATGTCCCAGGGCAATATTTGTTCTTGCTTTTAGGCAATGCAAACCATATTTCAAGTCTTAATGAATTTAACATTTATCATTGCCTTGAAATAAATGTTCCTTTCCACCGTGTCCCAATATAGAAAAGGAATTTTTCTTTATATGTAATGTTAAGCAAAATATGCTCCTCGAGTTTGCTTGGCATTTATCCTTCTGTCTTTGTATTTACATTGCAAACAAGTGAATATTATGAAAAAATATCTCCATGCTGATTCAATATCAGCATAAAGAAAATTTCTTAAAAATGGTAGATCACGGTGACATCATCAAACCTCTAATTTTATAATTTTATATGATTAATTACATGACCATACACTCCAATTGCATATTAATTGCATAAATTGTTCTCCATGTGCCAATAAACATTAGGGGTTTACTGTAATAAAATGGTGAAAAAATTGTGATGGTTTACATCTTCTTAAAAGAAAATAGAGAATCCTTGCTCCCTATCGATTCTTACTGTGTAGGGTTTACTGTAACACAAAATATTTCATCAAGCCCTCCATTGTTATCCTACAAGAATGATTAAGTTTACGAAATCCTATGATCATGAGATAAAGCTTCAGTTTTTATTCCCTTAAATTATATGCTTATATAACTAATTTTACCCATAAATCACCTGTTCACCTCACAATTGGCTGATATTAAAAATGTTAAATAAATCATTTTTTATGACTATGGGGATTCCTTTTGTAGAATGTAATGATGCTTAGTATTCATAATTTTTTTGAAAAATAGCTTCAGTTTTTATGTGATGAATGTTTCCATGCATTCAAATGAAATGATTAAATGTCAACAATTTTACCATTTTCAGTAGGCTATATTTATAGCTTTGGTATGTAAGCAAGCATTATTACTTATCTTTGTACCCTGATAAGTCAGTTAAATTTTATTGAATCACATTTTTCTGCTGATAAATTAAAGCATTAGTAAATATATTTGTTTCTTTGCTTGATGCAACCAAAGCTTATTACTTGCTTCACTCTCTCTTAAAATATATTCCAGTAGAAATATTTATCTGTTCACTTTATCGCAAAAATGAATTCACATTACTGATGAGTTCTTTCAGCCATTTAAATTTTTTCACATTATATATTTGCTTATCTGCAGTAATTAAGGATACATGCAGTTTTATCTTCCTACTTTTTGTGGAAGATAAGTTATTCAATATTATGCCTTGTATATTCCATAGAGATATTGCATGACACCACCTTCTTGCACAACTTCAAATGTTAGTGTACAAATACGAAATTGTGAAATGTAATTGATAGCAATAGAAACAACCCTACCTATTACATTATCCTGGCATGAATGTCCCAAACCTATACCCATTGAAATATAATTTAGGACTGCTCTCTCTGGAAGTTCAAAAATTGTTTGACACTTGCAATTCTGAAACTTTATTTATGGCAGTGACTCTTTTGAAAAATAATTTGTTATTCATTGATATGCCCTTCCCATGAAGAGTTAAGATCATATTGGTACATAACTGAACATGTACAAAATTAGGCATCGAAAACATAGAATCTTTAATGATGAATAGGATCACATGCATTCAATAGTTTCTCGCTCAACTTTGTGAAAGTTCATGTTCATTAAACGAAGGACATCAGCTGATGATGATGCCTAAGCATTGAAACTAGTAGTACCAAAATAAAGAAAAGAGGAAAAATACATTTTGTTCTTCATTTAATGAATAGTATCACATCTTGGTGGGAATATCTTCAAGTTCTCTAATCATTTGCTCTCCCAGGGAACAAAGATCAGTATGCAGGTTTGTATGATTTAAATTCACTCTTGAGATTGTTAGAATATATATCCATCTTGTAGTTTTTACTATTTATCTGATCATCTTAAGTCATAAATTAGTAAGTCATGAACTGCTCAAAAGTAAATAATGTATTGAATTTTAGTGTACCTCACATGGTATGTATTACATGGGTATGGCTGGTTTAACAGAGAAAGGAATATAAGAGCATTAGAAATATCAAAATAGAGCATTAGAAGTCTCATACATCAGAGGAATATCAAAATTTCTTTTCATTTTTAAATTATTCATATCTGCTAAAATCATTCTTTGGTATATAAAGTTTAGGAGAGTAACTGTTTTCCAACTGATTGTGCTCACCTCTGGCTGTGGGAATTATCTTATTCAAGTTTTTAGAGAGTGCTCCTAAATTAATTTCCTTCCTACCCAAATGATACAAGTTTGTGAATCTGCCCTCTTTTTATATAAAGTGGTTCCTTTTACTCTTCCCCAATAAATGTGACCTTGATGTCCATAAATGTTCATGTGTAGATCCCATGTACCACATAAACCTCTGTAACTCACTCACTTGCTGTTACTGTATCTTTGTGCATACCTTCTCTTTCACCATCCACTTTACCTAAATACTTAAGTATGTACGTGTATGTATGTGAACATCCACCTCCAAACAGAATTGTGCTGTCTATATCCCTAAGAAAATCACATATTACAAAAAAATCGTGCTGTTAACATTATTCAGATCTTTTTGCCTGTGATGATGATATCAATAAATAGGGAAAGTTTTTCCTACTCTATCATTACCCTTTAATTTTGATTTATTTCATGAAGGCAAAATTTATTTTTAACTCATCCACGTGAGGTTATTTAAATTTATTCTCAGTAAAATTTTTCACTGGTAATCGTTCTTTAAATTTCAAACCGAATTATTCGTTTGAACTTTTTCTCATGAATTTTGTTTCCTTTTTATAGTGAATTTTGTCGGCTATTAAAGTGCACTATATACATACAGTCCTGTGCCTACTCATTTAAAATATTTGTTTATCCTACCTGAAAGAATATTAAAAATTTGTCATATCCACATTTGCTTCCATTTCCCCATAAAAATCAGAAAATTTAGATCTATACCCTGATCCCGGTAAAGGCAAATGATTTTTATACAGAAATTTTTGTATTGCAAACCCTCATTTTGTTTTTATGTTGACATTGTATTCTGCATTTATTAACATTTTTTGTTTTCAAAGCATTACTATTTTATTTGTGTAATATTCTTAGACATTGGCTGCTCATTGTGTTTTTAAAGAAACCAATTCCCACTCCACAAGAGCTTCACTCAGAATATAATCCATAATCAAGAATTTAGGCAATTTAGGAGATAATCTATCACTTTAGCAACTGCACATAATTTTATATACTTTGAAAAATGTTTATTAGTATTGGTAGATTCCAATATGATACTCACTGCACCTCAACAAATTATATTCATTATTATTACGCTTCAGTTGGTGATTAAAGATAAAGAAAAAAACATTTAAGACATGATTACAAGTTTAACTACTTATTTGGATTCAGTCTACATGTGTGTGATGCATAGTATGACCATCACTGTGGGTGATAAAGAGTTCTCCTTACATTTGATCAGATGTCAATCAATCAGCTAGCTACATTATTTGAAATATTTGAAGTCATTCCAATTAGGATTCCTCAAAAATTAGCATATTTGAATCTGGCAAATATAATTTTCTGTTGTTTTTCTTTGTAAAAAAACATGAAAAATAATTTTCATTGGAATCCTTGGATAAAATTAAGAAGATACTTATCCCTTCATATTGTATAATCATGAGGTACACTAGAACAATTGTCTGAACACACTAAATTGCATCTAAATAAGTACGATTTCCAGACTAGCAGTTTCAGATTCAAATTTCAAGTTCACCCTCATCATTACTCTTTTTTCATACCTGGACACCCGATGAGTGGAAATTTTGATTGATATTTATGATTTACATCAATACCAAACAATATTTACCAATCATTCCACATGTGAGGAGTGACAAATGCATGCACTGGTTCTGAGTTCTCGGCAGCAGCTATAGGAAATTGGTTGGAATTTTGGTGATTGCCATTTTAATGGTTATGTTGTTCAAATCTGAATATGTGCATAGATAGGGTATGAACATCATATATGTTCTTATGATTCTCATTTTGATTAATATTGTCATTTACATCTAGCCTAAAATAAATGGTACATTGTGGACACACAAATGCATATTGAAACTCTGTAGAACTGATATCATCAGCATCCTATAGACCTTCCACACTATATGGCTGCGTAGATTTTCGCGGCGGTGGCTTGAAGAATTCTGCATGTCCGGGTTTTCACCGCGTTGTTGTTTGAAGCCGACAACAGTCTAACAGACAACTTCGGCCCAAACTGTTGTCGGCTTCAAACAACAACGCGGTGAAAACCCGGACATGCAGAATTCACCTTCCACACTGAATAAAAAACTTTTTTTGGTAAAATGTTAACTTTAGTTATATACATATATATTTAATAATAGTTGGTGTATTAACAAAAGTATAGTTTCAAAATAAATAAGGCATCCTTAAAAAATTACATTATTCAAAATTTGGCAGGAATTAATGGCGCGGAATATATTTTATATATTGCAAATCAAGGTGAACTTTAACAGAGTAAACATCTTTTTTTTAATCAATGGATATGGTAAACATAACAGTTTCAGGTTTAACTTTGTGGAATTCCTTCATTATGAAGGCAAAAAGAAACTTAACTCTTCCACAATAAAGATTTAATATTTCACAACCATGGTTTTGATGATGCGCAGCATCGAAACCATGGTTGTGAAATATCAAATCTTTATTGTGGAGGTGTTAAGTTTCTTTTTGCCATCATAATGGATACGGTGCAAAAATATTTGTATAAGGTGAGTTATTGGGTATTATTCCATCAAAGCACACAATAAATCTCAATAACGGCATGCTCCGTTGGCCTGAATTATTAAATGTTAGTCAAGGAAAGTGTCAACTGAAATGTAAATGCTCACTATCACAGTCAAAATGGAATCACTTATTACCAAATTGTTCACAGCATGCATTCTTAATTTAAGGTTTCAATTTCAATGTAACATGGTGTATCAGGCATGAAGAGTAGGGTTTGTAAAATGATGCATGGAACTGAAATCTATGCCATAAATTAAGAAAACACTTACTAGGTGCTTCTGTTTACAATATTGGAAAATCACTCATGTCCAGGACACAAACTATTATTATCATGTATTAACATAATTTACACTCAATTCATACTGGCTCACCAATATCAAAAAAATATTCCAGTCTCTTCATGAAATAATCCAAAAATTACACTTAATGTCCACAGTCATGCAGCCAGTCCATTGTTCTTTATGCTTTTAAATTGAGATGGTTGTTGTATCCTCTCTTGAGTGAAACCCTCCTCATCGAAAAACATCTCTTTCTCTCTTTCTCTTTCTTTTTCTTTCTCTCTCTCTCTCTCTCTCCCTCTCACCTTCCCCTCCACAGTTTGGACATTTCAGACGAACATGGTGACGACCCTTCCTTATGGCCAGTTTGGCACTGCGACTGCTACGGGTGAGTGCGGTGTAATACAAAAGAAAAGAAAAGCTTTATTCGCTGCCGCACAGGGAGGTTAAGGCGCTATGTGATCTCTCTCTCTCTTAACTCTATAATAACCTCTCTCTCTCTCTCGCTCTAATTTGCTTCAAGTAGTTAGTTTCGCTGGGTTTATCTAGAAAAATTTTTGTTACTACCATTATAACAGTAGACAGTTTTCAGGTGTGCCAATTAAGTGATAATTGAATTTTATGTTTACTTGGGAAACATGCAGACAGAATGATTTGTATGTCAAGAGGGGTCAATCACTAATAGAGTCCATTAGAGTCTGTAACTAATAGAGACCATTTTTCAGTTATATGTTTTATTCATTTTATTGTTAGGAGTGTTCCTGCTGTGAAATAAATGTTGTGTTACCTTTTGTGTGTGCCTGTTTTTTACGAGTGTGTTGAAGTAGTAGTTCTTTGTTGTGGGTGAACTCTGTAGAAAGCTCTGTTTTGTCATGAATACTGAGGCCATAGTTTTTCCTAGATAGCCAGCTAGGTACCTAGGTACCTGCCCTTACTTTTCCCAACTGACCTAATTCCCTTATCCTTCAATATTGTGATGTTCTGTGAGTGCTTATATTGACAAACTAGAAATTTGGCAAATCATAGTTTAGCAGTATTCTTTTCATCTGGAAAAGACCATTTTAACTAGCATGTCATCTACAGTTTATTCTCAGATTTACGGAGATTATTTGGTACTTATTAATGGTAAATGCATGTTGCAGGATTGTCAAAGGTTTCCCACCAGTCTCACCTTACATTGGAGTCAGTCCGACCTTATGCTACCTCTTGAAGGAGAAGAAGCCACTCTGTTGCCTTCAGCTTGCACAAGTAAGTTACTGAAATTTCCTACCTTATCATTGAATGTAATAACTGAAGGAAAACACATTGTTGCCAAATTTTCACAAAGATATAAAATATCTTCTGAGTAGAAAATTGAATATGAAGTAAACCAAGTATGTCATGAAGCCGTTAAGTACCGTAAAGATAAATTCCTAGTTAGCTTCAGCTGCCCAGTTCAATTTTATATGACAACATTTTTAAATGACAGCTGCAGCAATTATGTACAAGTAATGGCTCCCATTTCCAAATGCTATAAAAGTGTCCTTCTTGGAAATTGATTATCTCATAGTAATGTCATATCTCACTAAACTCAGGTAATGAGATATGGTAGAGGTAGTGGATTAGATAGTGAGACATATGAAAATTAATGGCATTGTCAATGTGTTCTTTCTTTGATTAAAGGTATGCGAGCACTGTTCATATAGGAATGCCAAGGAGTACAACTGGCAAAACAAAACAATCATACTCGCTGCAGATTATGCATCAAGTGGAATCTACAACTTCATTATTCCATTGAGGGCTCACTTTCGATCAAAAACATCCTTGAATCCTATCATCCTTCTGCTAGAAAGGAGACCAGATATTGCATTTCTAGATGCAATCTCATACTTTCCTCTTGTTTATTGGATGCTTGGATCCATCGATTGGTAAGGAAATACATATTTTAAAACCACTACTGACTGGAGTATTTAACTCAAAAATTAGTTCAAACTATTAAGGCTGAAGCGTGATTCTAACTAATCCTTATTTCATACAAATAACATGTACAGGGCAGTGAGACCAGTTTCTTTCCTTGTGCCATTGTCAGTTTATTATGATGTTCTGCGCATCAGAAAATCACAGGGCTTGGGTCTAACTTGTTGTGTGCATCACCAACATTTGAATATACATTCCTCTAGTCAGATTCTAAATTTTCTGCTCCATAATGTAAAAAAACTTAGTGGTAAACCATCTTTTACTGTACATAGAGTCATTGATATTGTGTAAAAATTGTTGAATAAAGAAACAAGATAATTCATCGCTATTGTCTGAAAAAAGTATCTATCTGAAAAATATTCATTTATCTCTAATTAATACAAAATTAGTATTTAAAGAAATTCTCATCTTTATTTTAGTCTGGATGACCTCCTTCGAGCTGGCATCACATTGGCAGAAAATGTAGTCGTGGTGAATAAAGAGCTATCAAACTCCGCAGAAGAGGATACACTTGCCGACTGCAATACCATAGTTGCTGTCCAAACAATGTTCAAGTAAGGGAATGTTATAAGTTGACATGACATACTAAAGTGAATATTTAAATGGCAATGTAATGGCAAGATTGAATTTCCATGCTAGTCAATGCCAACAAATTCAAAAAAGGCATCTGTAACACTCCAAATGAAAATTTAGTGCTTAAAAACATTGTAATACATCTAGTTCAAGAATTTTTATGACAGTTTGATGTTTCCCAGTATTACAGAAAAGAAGACATGGTTAAATTGATGAGGATACTAATGCGATTCTTTTCTATACTATATGGAAACATTACACTGTTAACTTGAGGTGCTTTGTGGAGGGCACTTTGAGTGAGTACGCCGTCCGTCGGATGGGACGTTAAACTGCGGACCCCTTGGCGCCTTTCGTAAAGAGTAGGCTAATGCCGACGCCGGGTTTCTCTCCACCCTTCATCCTTTCCTGTCCATCTCCTATGGCGCAAATGACCTTAGCTGTCGGTCGCCTCCCCTCAAAACTACTACTACTTAAAAAAATCTTCTACTATTATACTACTATTATAAAGATGTGTGAGCACTAAATTATCATTTGAATTTTTATACATGTCTTTCTGAAAGTTTTTTTAGTGATGGGGCTTTGGAATGCAATGGTAGGCAAAGGAAGACAGGGTATTGAGGTGAGGGACTATGTCTTAGGACAAGGAATGACTGCAGAGAGAGCAGTAGAGCTCTGCAGGAGACAGGGATTATTCAAAATGAATACATGGTTTAGACACCACAAAAGGAGTTGGTAAACATGGAAAATGCCTGGGAATTCAGGAAGATACTAGGTAGAATCTATTTTAGTTAGCCATAGATTTAGGAACAGCGTGATCAATTTGCACAGTTTGCATAGTTGAGAGAAGGAAATGGACGAACGTAAATATAGGGTGAGGTGGGAGGAAGTATAAAGAGTTAAGTAATAATCTGAGGCCAGAAACAAATACAGTGAAACAAAGCATGGTGGAAAATGCAGTGCAAAGTCATTGAAAGTTTGCAGAGGTTGGGTGAAAATAATGCGCTATACAGTAAGGTCAGATGGCAATTAGGGCAAATCATTGCAAACAATTAAAGATAAGTTAGGAAAAATAGTAGTTTAACTGGAAAAGATCCAAGAGAGATGGAAGGAATATGCAGAAGATGAAGATGCCTCAGGTCCAGGCTTACTCAATGCCAAGATAGAAAGGGCTTTAAGAGAATTGAAATCCAATAAGGTTGTAAGGGTGGTTAACATTCCCATATAACTACTTAAAAGTTTAGGAAAAGGTGGAAGGAAGAGTTTTTATGGACTAATTCGTAGCATTTATGAGGGAGAAATTTGGCTGGAAGAATTTGTCAGATCAGTGTTAGTTTCTTTTCCAAAAAGGGAGATGCAGCAATATGTGAGAACTGCAGAACAATAAATTTGATTTGGCGCACAGCTAAAGTGGTTCTCAGGATCATCAATAAGAGGATGGAAGGCAGGGCAAATGATTACTTAGATGATCAGTTTGGGTTCAGGAAGGGGACAGGCTCATTTAATGCTGTAGCAGTAATGAGGTCACTAATAGAAAGGAAAATAGAAAACAATCAGGATGTTTTTATCTGTTTCATAGATTTCAAGAAACCATTTGATAGAGTGATTCAGATGAAATCAATGAATGTATAGCAGAAAATAGGAGTAGATTGGCTGGATAGGGACTAATCAGTAACCAGTACATGTCACAGTGTGCTCAGGTGCAAGTGATGGATGGAGATTCAGGATGAGGAGTATTAGGATGAGAGGTAAGACAGGGGTGTCCATGTCATTCTTGGTGTACAATTTACAGGAGGAAGAAATGATTTAAGATGCATGGGAAGAACTAGTGATAAGAAGAAAATTGATGGAGAATTCACAAAATCATTCAGGTTTGCTGTTGATCAAGCTTAAGGATTCTAGTCGGCCAAGGGTTTTCAAATCTTGCTGTGAGCACTGGAAAGTCACTGCAATAGGTATGGGATGAAGATAAATGTAAACAAAACAAAGGTTTTGTGCTTTTCAATAAAGAGGAATGATATGGTTAATGTTAAAACAGGATTTCATGAGCTAGAGTAGGTGGAACAGTTTACTTATCTTGAAAAAGTTCTAGACAAAAGTGGTTAAAGTATTCGGGACATAAGGAGAAGGATTGCATTAGGAAAAGAAGCTTTCACAAACAGGAGGGAACAGATAACAGGAACATTGATTAAGGAGGTTAAGAAATGACTCATCAAAACATTAATATGGAGTGTGATTTTGTATGGAAGGGAAATATGGTCAATGAAGCAAGATGATTGACGTATTTTGAAGACTTTTGAAATGTGGATGTGGAGAGGATGAAAAAGGTGAAATGGGCATAAAGGAAAACAGACGAGGAAGTGTTGGGCATAGAAGAGGAGGAGAGGGGATTGTTGGCAGAAATCAAAATGAGGCAGGAAAGATGGATTCAGAGCATTTTGATAAGGAATGGGAATGGGAGGCTTTGTTATAGGGGAGATTAGTAGGCAAGCAGGGTAGGGGAAGGAATAGGATAGGCACGTTTGACGGGATGAAGGAAGGAAAAAAGTGTACAGAATTGAAGATTGACTTATTGTAGTCCCCAATTTCGGGTTATTTTTGTTTAGGAGAGGGAAGAAAGGTATCACTGTACAATTTTTTATACAAGGCCCATCCAAAACCTTCCTATATCATTATAATACCCATAATAATATCACATACAAAAGGCAAACTCAGGAACAATCTCTGTCAAGGGAACTTTTTATGCTTGTGATCCTCTCGATTCTACCTTCCCCACCATTCCTGTGCTTGTCTTTTATATTTGTTCCCATCCCTCTTCCTTATTTCTATATCCATCTGAATGAATATGTGTTGGCCATTTGGCAGGCTTTCCTGTTTAAATGTGTATATATATATATATATATACACCAGGTCGGTTTAAAGAAAGATGAGACTGTTTTAATAAATACTTGATTTTATTAGTCACCCTTTAATTACCCTTCAAAATATTGCCCTTGGCTACCAACAAAATGCTCCCAACATTTTTTCTAGCTTTTGAATGCTACCTGGAATGCTTCTTTTGGAATGGACTTCAAGTCTGCGGTACAATTTTGCTAGATATCTTCAACAGTTTAAAATCCGCGACCTTTCAAGGTGGATTACAACTTAGGGAATAAAAAAAACTCCACTGGAGCAAAATTCGGAGAGTAAGGTCACGGGGGGATCACCGGCGTGTTGTTTTTTTGCCAAATACTCAGTAACAATCAATGATGTATGCACCGGTATGTTGTCGTGATGAAAGTACGAAGACTTTTTTTTCCACATTTGTGGTCTCTTCAACAAAACATAGCGTGTCTTAAACTTCTCATTACCTCTTCATAGTGCTGCTCATTCACTCTTTGTGCTTTAGGGACATATATTTTCATGATGAATAATCCCTTCCCAATCGAAGAAAACGATCAACATCACCTTCACCTTCGAACGCGACATCCGAACTCTTTGGGGTCGTGGAAAAGATGACTCCTTCCACTGTAAAGACTGGGCTTTGGTTTCTCTATCATAACCATAAAACCTAGATTTCGTGGCCTGTGACCATTTTTTAAAGAAATAAATGAAGACTAACTTTGCAAATTCCAATGGACTTTTTATTTTTCACGTCCATAGGGTCATTGCAAGGCAACATCATCAACATGTGATACACAGCGAGAAAAGTAAAAGTCCAGTGGAATCTGCAAATTTAATATTTGATCATTTAAAATGAAAGACTTTTACCAAGACCAATGCCTGAGACAGTGTCTTATATCAAGAGTTTTTAAGAATTTTTTTTTGTTGTTTGAATGGTTGTGCAGTTCCTGGCAGATGTCAAGAAATTTTTGCCTCTGTTCATCAGTTAACACTCGTGGCAAATTTGGACGTGACGAGCTTCATACCCAAAATTTCTGTCAAAATGATGAAATGCGATCCAGCACTAATTTTAACTTCATTGGTAATCTCCCTGACTGTCAACCTATGGTTTGCATGCGCTAAATCATTCACACTGTTTTCGTGGGCATCATTTGTTCACGTTGCGAGTTGCCCATTTCTTAGTTCTTCATCTGTCAAGGTTTGTCCAGACTGGAAGCAGTTTTACCAATAAAAACACTGTGCCCGGCTAATAAATTATATGCCAAATGCCTCTTGAATCATTGCACATGTGTTTAAGCATTGCTTTTTTCCTGACATTAAAACAAAATTCAATGAACGTGCATTGCTTCTATAAAACCTTCATTCTCACCGACACAAGAATTTGCACAACAAGCATTTGCAAGCTCACACAAGAATCACTATTGTGCAAAAACAAGTTGAGATAGGATCACAAGCAGGGTGGTGTTTTACTTCTAACAGACACTGCTATAAAGGGACTCCTCACTAATTGTGATCCATTAAGCAGTTCGTATGTGGAAAGACCAGTCTCATGTTTTTTTGTACAGACCTTGTAAATGGCATGTGGATGGCAAAGAATCTTTGCTAAATTAAAATAAACATTTTATTCAATTCAATTCAATTCATATATTCAATTCATATTACAATTCATATTCGGTGAAAAGTAAAAATAATAGGTTATTTTCACGTGGTATCATATTGGCAGTTTTCAGGATTTTAATTGATTAATTTTTTAGTGCATATACCTATTCTTTGGCGTTCAAATGGTGTTTTGTTTTCTGCTAATCAAAGTGGGTATGAATAGCACTGTGAAAACGTTTAATACATTTTATCAAGCATTTTTTTTGTTAGAAGAATTTTAAGTTTATTTTATTTTATGGTTTTTGGGCATCATTAAAGTTTTCTAAATGATATTTGTTCATTTGCATGAGTAATATGATTCTCTAGATATTGTATATTTTAAGTGATGAGAGCGTGAGAATTGTTTGTGATATTGGCAAATGGCAGTTTGCAAGATTTTATGATGATTTTCACTTTGTCGTGTAGGTATATTTCTTACCTTGTGAATGATATATTGCTTACTGCTATAGCGAAAGTAGGCTCAAAGCACTATGAACAAACATGATAACATGAGAGTATGACACAAAAAACATCAAGGTTATCTCTCTAATGAAATTTTGAAAATTTTATGCCAAAAATATTCATGCAATGATGTTTTCCATTTTATGAAAAAGTGACACAAGTAGTCTTGGAATATATCACTAGTACGACCACCTTCTTCAGCTTCAGTTTAAAACTATAGACATTGGGGTAGGGTGAGAGGAGTTATGGGGAGATGGTAAGGAAGAAAGGGAAGAAGTGATGAGTTTTGAGGAGTAGAGTGAAAAGGAAAGGGATAGGGATTCTCAATTGGTGGAATTAGCCCACTCGTTTGAGTTTTTCCTTTTGTTAGTATTGCATAGCATTTGTATTCAGTATACGTAATTCAATAAGCTGGCTGCCCTAGCCTGCCTTTCTGATTACCTTGCAGAATCAAATAAAGGAGGATCTCCAGCCATAACTTAAATGTTGTTATCATTACCCCTTTAATACCATAATAAACAATTCTCCATTTGTAATTGATTCTGCTCCTGGCACCTCTTTGACAGACTCTTTTCCATCACAAAATAATGTAGGTGATAAGTTTTGGAAGCAATGTCTAGGTACTTTCCAGTTATCGGAAAGTATCTAGTATAGTAACTACACCATCTGTGTATCCTTCAGTATCCACTCACAATGAGAGCATTGGTGATTGCCTTTAAGCCATAGGATGAAGTTGATCAAAGGTTATATTTTAAAGAATCCCATAGTGGTAAACTACTGCCAATCCATACAGCCCATGATCCAGTACTTTACCTCTATCCTACTAACTAGATCATGGAATACTGTCTAGGATCTGGATGTAAAGGGTGGTTAGTCTATGGATTCAAAGGGGGTTTTAAGAGCACCATCCCTTGTATAAATATACCCTACCTGTTCTGGTGGCTTAAACAAAAAAGGAAATGGGCTAATTCCTGAAATTGAGTTAGATTTAGTATTCTGACTTCCCTGGCTAGGAAATAAAGAAGTGGTGGGTCAGTTTGGTTATTTATTTCCTTATTTCACTAATTCTTGTGATATAATTGGAATCCATTCTTCTCTCTGGTTTAATTTTGACAGCTTTTGTCAAAAGATGAGATGATACTCTTCTGTAAAATTTGTACATATTCATCAGTCTCAGATGCATTCCTAAGCTCATTCTAGGAGGCTTCATTTAGAGCACACTTAATTATTTTTTGTATAGTTTTGAGTGGGTAGCTTTAGGATTTCCACCCTATAATTTACCATTATGAGCTGCTTCATAATGTAATGTCTGTCACCTCCTCCCTCACACTATAAACAACAATTGGTTGTAGTGATCTCTTGAGTATGTAATACTCAGGTGTTGTAAGGTATTCCAAAATAGCCTAATCACTAGCATTAATTTCCCATTTCTTGGCATGATGAGGTGTTCAAATTTATTTAACTTGTGTCAAACCAGTCTCACCTACTCATTCGAAGGTCGCAAGTCAGAGGCATCACCGGTGAGTAGAAGGGGTTGATAACCTCCCTGATACTTGGCTGAAGGTTTTCTTCTAGTGAATGCATAATGACATCTCCTCATAAGATATGGATATGATATATGCAAATGAATGAGATAGATGGATGACATATAATATTGATAGACTCCTCCCACAGATACATCACTGAAGCTAAAAACACTTATATAGTTTGTATTTAGACCTTCAAACCATTCCATCAGGGTTAAATGTCACCCACTAAGTAATCCCCTTCTCTTCAATTCATTCACCTAGCACCCAACACTCCACTCTCTCCTCCCCTGCCTCTCCCCATACCTCCTCTTACCCATCACCTATCCCTTAGTTTCATTCCCATGCTTAAGAAGGTAATGATACTGCCAAAATATTCCAAGATAACATTTGTGAATGCCATTCATTCTGTGTTTCGTCACTTTTTCACTGTCAAACCTGTTGACCATTGTTATGGCATTTACTTTTGTGAACTGTCCATACATTCATCATAAAAACTTTATATTCTTTCAGGATGCATTTGTGAAGTGGAGTGATTTTACCTTCAACGTGATCTTTTTATTTTAGGTTCTTCCCTAGCATTAAAAGCATCACGGAACTCACCCAATCAACAAACATGAGGTTCATGCAGTTCCGCGCTCATGACAAATATGCACTACATCTCTCCAAAATGGAAAAGGTACTGGGAAATTCTCCCCAGCTCCTCAGTGCAGACGATGGTGCTGACAGGGTGCTTACGCTGGTAACCCCCTTGATTTGACATTACTTACAATTCTTCGTAGAATGTGGCTGTTACCTCTGCTTCACATAGTTATTGAAAGTCAGCTTCATCTTTTCATCTTTCAAAATTAAAATTCTTGAGAAGTTAACCACTTTCTACTCATGAACTATTCAGAAGAGGCAAAACCATGCTTGGCCAAAAAACGTAATATGAGCTATTATTTTCAGTTACCTACACCAGCTTCATTCTCTTTATGCTATGAGCAAACATATTAACTCACTAGCAGCTGTGAATTACCTTCTTGAAGATCTCTTTCTGATAAAGGCAACATGTATTATCAGAAACTTTAACAACTAAAACCTTTAGTTAAGTTCCTAATATCCATCATTTACAGATCCATTTTTTCATCATCACTTCAGATTGTTCCATTAAAACCCAAGCAATTTGAGACAAATTTAAATGTCATAAATAGCTTCAATGAAAAACTGTGGACTTCCACAAAATAATTGCATTGATCATTAATGAACCTTCAAATATTTCATAATTCTATACGAATAAAATTGGTCTTACATAAACCTTATTAATTTAAAAGGATTGTTCTTACAAAATTATCTTTTAAGTTTAATTAGAGCTTGATGTATGGATGATGCTAATAGGGAGGATTTTTTGATCATCAAGTCTTCTTAAACTGTTTGAAATGTGCACCTACCCACCAACATTTAAAATTTATGAGGATGTATGATGGAGCATTGATGCAGACTGCAATAAATTGGGTTGCATTCCCTTGTGACACTTCTCAGGGTAAATAATATTGAAACCAAATTTCACCAAGTAGGAGTACCTACTTAATGTAAAATGAACGGATTAAAGCTGTGAAAGATATTTTGTTGGAAATTCCACTCAAACATTAAGACTCATCATGTAACTCTTCTAAAATTTCATGTCCTTCTAAAATGCTATATTATGTACTCTTCTAAAATCTAACTATATGCTCCAGAGTGGCTAGTAAAATTAATATTTATATCCTCCCTTCAATAACATCATTGCTGCCTCATTTTCTCTGTATATTCAATGTAAAGGCTTTGAAATTACCCTTGCCATCCCCTACGATCCGAAAGATGTATTGCACCCAAAAGCATAGTTGAAGTGATAATTTTAATAAATACATCCATATTCTTTTATCAGTCAGAATGTTTTCTGAGCAGAGGAAATTTTACTATTTTTCCTGGATTGCTGAATTGAAGTGATACATAAGACTGCATTTGACATTATGTCTGCCAGGTTATTGAAAATTAACCAACAGAATCTTTTATGGGATGATATATTGGAACGGCTATTAAAATAATAGGAAGTATGTTGAATTAAGATGGCCCCCCCATACTGTAATCCAGTAGAGTAGGTGGAGTAAGTGTGAGAATCATTTCAAAAAAGCTAATAAAAGTAGCACCACTTGTAGAATTACAATTGGTATTATCCCTTCACTTTGTTTGGACTAGGGAAGCATGCATACAAATTGCAGTAGTTTTGTAACATTACAGCCAGATCAAATGGTTTAAGCAAAGTCTTTATGTGTGAATGCTCCTTCATTAAAGGAGTTCTTTGAAAGTCAGAATAAGGTCAAAAGAAACCTTTTCCAATGAGTCAACATTCCTTGTGTGGTCATTTTAACTAGTAAAATTGCTGAGTGCATAATAAAACAAACTTAGGAATAATGCACACTTTTGATAAACCTCAACTAGTTTCCATCATCATCAAGATAAACATTTGACACATAAATGTTGACCAGAAGTTTTTACCTCTTGTTGATGCTTGGAAACAATGAATCAGGTTGAGGTTTCTTAAAAGTGTGAAATATCAATTAGATTGTTGTTTTATTATTCATTAATATCTCACAAGGCATCACTCCTCCATTATTTGGTTTAAACAAACCAGGGATTGGTAATCACTGCAAGATATTGGAAAAAATTTTATTACACAGTGAATATCTAAAGAGTAATGCATACTCAGAGATGAATTCTCATCTAATTACATAAATGTAGCATAAGACTTTTTGAGGATTTGAATTTTTGAGGATTTTAGACTTTTCAATTATTGGAATTAAAGAGCAGATATAATAATTTATACGTTATATAGGCGTTGACCTTTGAGGCTAGCTACCCTGAAAACTACAGTTAATGGCATTGGTGAAGTGGAAACTCCAGCAATAAAAATATTCTCCTAGAACCAAATTTTTAAATTGAACTTTGAAAGGTATTGAGGGTTTGATCATATTTGTGGAGAATACAAACACAAGTTTTCATGTGTAAACAATTATAACAGAGGAAGTAATATTTAAAGTCATCAATGAGCAAAAAGTCTACCTCAGCAATTATGCAACAATCAAAAAGGTAGTACTATTAAACCCATTGGCTACCCGCTGATTAATTACCAAAAAGTGAAGGAATAAGTTCATGGACAAAAGGCTTCCTTTAAATGTGGTGTTTAAAGTTCTCTTAAATCTTTGATCACAAAATACTCCTCTTGGCATAGATGGTCAATAGTTTGCAAGATATCACATTTAAATATATCAGAAAACATCTCACTGCTGTTGCAAAGGTTCCAGGACATAACTGCCTTTTTTTGCAGCTTTATTATGTTTTACACTAGCCAATTTTGTTATTGAGCCTATCTATTAATTTCCCTTACATTTTTCCATATTTCAATGGTAAAATTGAGCTAAATATCTTTTTTTGGATTGTTCATAATTTTTGAAGTTTCTTCTGCAGCTACTCTATTTATATTTTACTGCATTTCATTTTCCTTATTACAGTCACTAGGGTGGTAAGTGTCATAGCAGCAATGAAAGCACTAGTATTTTTTTGCATTTGGAGCACTTTGAAAAACTCTGCTACCACAGCTACATTTGTAATTTATGATGACCTCAGGAAAAATCTCCAGATTCAAACTGCAAAAAATTCCTTAAACTATGACAATTATAAAAACCAATAAAATTATTTTGTGCCTATTAGGTTATTATCTCTTTATCAAATACCATGATTAAAATACAATACTTAAATATCTATGAACACAAAAAGTTAAAAGAAAAAATCCAACAAAAATCTAAAAAAAACGATTGTATAAGGCCAAAATTTACCATCTGATAGATGGCATTACAAAATTAGCAAAAATGGGAGTGGGCAGATACTTTTTGCAACATTTAAATGTGATTTTGACAGAAACAGTTGCTATTTACATCCAAAAGGGATTATTTTTGTATTCAGAGAGTGTAGCATGATCAAACTTTTCAATAAAACCAGTTATCCAAGGACGCAGTTCTCCCCTAGTAGGGTGATTTCATGGATAACTTTCAGTTTAAGGCAATATTACTTTTTTTGAACTGATTATTGCTCAACTTCCTAGGAAAATTTTGAATTGAAAAAATAACACAAGCTATCAACTGATTTCAACTTATAATAAGTGAATACTACAACTCTTAAATAATGCATACCTAACTGCTAAAAGGGAACAGGCACATTAAGCTACAAAGTCACAAACATTCTGAAATTTTGCTCTTTCTTAAGGGTATAACTAATTTAATTCTTAAAAGGTAAAATATACACTTGGTAATTCTTAGCAAGTAAATTAGCAAGCAAGGTAACATTAAATTACTAGTGTAAGTACTTCTTAAAACAATAAAAACAATAATGTTTATTATAATAATATGTAACTCAATGAAATATTCTCTGGCTTCTAAACCTCAAACGCTTATGTCTATATCCTCTTCCACCTCCACACAAAACCTGAGGGCTCATGAAAAATTGCATATCAACAAAGTTGCTTGATTTTGATTACTTCACGTCTCAAAGTTCTATATAGACAATTTTTGAATGCATTTTACACATTGCTTATTCCCACACTCAAGTTTAACTTATGACCCTTGTGTACAAGTAAACCTGTTGAATGACTAACCAAAACATTTGCATGTAAGATTAAAAACTTCCATTTCAACAGCTTAAATATTTGTCACAGAAAACTGCAAACCATACATAAGGAAAACCATTACATAAACCTATAATTACCTAAACTCTCAATAGAATATTCTGTGCTTATGACTATGTTGACTGCCACAAATTTTGAGGTTTGTGATGCCATTGATGTCTTCCCTCTGGATATGTCTTTAAAAATGAGACCATATCTCTTCTATTAATTTTCCCAGACAAACTTACCAGATGTAGCACAGAATATATTGTATCTGTAATTGTTATATATTCATAAACCCAAATACTATATTTACATGGGCACTTAAGGCCCACTTGCGATTTCATTGATTAGAATTCAGCAAGTAAAAGTTATCTATACCTGAATGGCATTTAAGGCATTGGGATAAGGACTACTGTGGAGAAGATCTTGCTGAGGAATTTATATTGGTTTACCATGCATTTGCGTTGGGGAATCGACTCAATGTATATAGGCTATGCTCTGTACACTATTTCTAACGGGTATTGTTACTAATAGAAACAACTTACCAATGGTAGCATATTTTCATGCATGCCAAATGTATTATTGCAACTGCCTTCCAAAATGTAGGAATGAATACTTTGTCACAGTATCAGTTTTGATGGTGGACATTGAGCAGAGCTAATAGGAGAAACAGAATTTAATTTTAATAGTTGAGGATTATTGATGGGAGAAATTATAATGTAGTATTAATTTCTGGAACAAGAATCTAAGTGAACTAAAATTTAAAAATATGTATGAATCTGCTAGATAATAGTGAATGAATGTAATGTTGAATAATCCACATACAATTATGAATCCTCAGCTCTAAAGATATAACTAAAACTGCCACCAATACAGAAAGACATAATTCTCTTATGTTTTAGCAGCATGTTTAAATTCATTTTAAATGGCTGATTTTTATAGCATTCTCTTGTTGACCCTTGAGCATCCATGTAGAATAATGGAATGTTTGGATCAAAGTTGAATTAATTCAGCATTCAAGGTGCCTGTAAAATCATGAAAGAAAGACTATTCAGGCAAAAGAGTAAATTGAGAAAGCACTAGTTTTTCAATGGGACATACATTTTCCAAATCAAATTAATGTACCTGAAGCTTCTAATTCTCTTTTTTATCACAAGGATAAATGCGCTTTGTGTGAAAATTAAAAACTTTTTATACACCTAGGATAGAAGCACACTTGGGCTGTTGTGATAAAATATCACCAGCTCAGAAAATTGCATAAACAAATGCCATTTCTTTCAATGACCTAATGTGTACAACTTAGTCAGAGATGCTAATATATTTGCTTTCATTTTGTCAATAGAGACATCTTGAATTGCACAGCTATTAAAATTAACCAGAAAAGGGATTGAAATAAGTAGTTTATTTTTAAATTGAGTTATCATTATAAAGCATTCAGATTTACACGAAAGAAATGATAATTTACATGCTAATACAGTGGATTATATCTGATAATACAATTCCTATTCCCAAGGATCTCAGATTTAGCACCATCTACCACTTCAGGCTCAGTGACTTATATTAGTAATTCTAATAGATACCTAGCATCATCAAATGAAAAACTCAAATTAATGGAATGTGTCTCAAGAGTAGGCAATTTCAAGTTTACATGATTCCACATGGTTTGAGAAAAATTTTTTTTAAAATTTGCAGGATCTTTCTTTTTGTTTTTATAAAACTTTCACAACCAAATCCACTGTTCTATAGTTGATATTCTGTATCTATAGAAATTAAGAAGTTCCATTTTAGTATTCAATGCCAGGTCACGAAAATAGGATTAAAGCCAGACAGAAACTATAATTCCACTGCTTAGAAAGTTTGCTTCTGGTTTTGTAAAATATGATGAATGAAAGACTTATAACCAGTTAAGAGCAACTTATTGTCAGTATCTCCCACCTATTACCAAGTGCATAACGTTTTAGTACAACTTGGTCAAAAAAAGAAAAATAAAGTTGCATTTGGTGCATTCACATGCACTTCCAAGTGATTTATGGCAACCTTAATGGGTTTATTTGAGGAATTCAGAGAGATGTAATGTAAAAAAATCTAATTAATTATGACATGCCAGCAGTTTCCAGAATAGCAGGAATTCAAGGAAAACAAGGAAACAAAGGCCTGTACAGTGAATTTATATATTAATGAGGACATTGCCTCAGACACTGAACCTTAATCAGGGCATATTAGGTTAAATAATAAATATTTGTTCCTGGAAAGTATGTTCTTTAAGCTCATCCATCCTCTGGTGGAAGACCACCCCCTTAATTTTAATTATCTTACAAATACCTAAATTAGATTATTCCATTCTTATGAACTAATTACATTGAGCTATTTTATTAGCAGAGCTAAATTGAATTAAAATTATTTTTTTAAATTCATTAATGACTTCCTTTTTGGAGTATCTTACTTTTATTATTTGCTGGATAATTCCTCAAAGGCCCCCTTTTTATCTTTGCTCCAAAACAGAGTGTGGAAAAATACAAATGGATACTGATAAAAAGGAATGCATATATCTCCTTTACTTTTCTGTATTTTGAGTATCATAATTGAGTGAAACAAGTAATGAAAGTGTAGAGATATATCGAATTAATTATTAGATAAATTTAGGTTCAATATAATGCAACATTTCCTCTCAAAGAGGATACTGATTTGTTTCCAAAATTAAATGTATGTACTATTTTACTAAATCATTTCCTTAAGAAATAATTAATTGATTTTTCATTATTAGAAACCCAAAAGTTAGTTGGCATTGAAAACTAAATAAAAAAACATATGCGATAGAATAATACCCACTGTGCAACACACAGGTGTTTCAAAATTCCAGGTAAAACTCTACATATTTATTTGAAAAATAGTTTTTATTTGATGTGTCTACCCATTTACTATCATTGTTATTATGAATGTTATGGACTCATTCAAAGAACTGATGAATATGCCATGGCAGCTACTTTAATTTATTTACTTTTTACTTACGGTTACTCTACTTTACTCTTTATCCACTGATGGGCACCAAAGTACAGGAATTTAAAAATGTGATGTTAATGGATATAAAAATCCTTGATTTTATTTATTGCTGCATTTAAAGTTCAAAATATTTGGAAAATAATAATATCTGCAATGAAAAATTGGATGATTCTTAAAAGATAACTAGCATAGAAAAATTCCAAAGAAACTGCAGAAGATGCCGCAAGAGTAACTTTTGATGGAGTAATCCGCTAATGTGCATTTCAATGCATGCATTAGCACAGAAAACTTTAAGAACTTCAAAACTAATTAGCATATGGGCAATATTTGAACACCTATTTTGCAGGGTCAAGCTTTAAAACATTTTGGAAGTTAGTAGATACCATTGTCGTTAATTATAATTCATTGGCTGTACATGGGCTTTACCCAGGCTTCTTCCCTTATAATACAGGGTCTTTTGATTTGGTATTCATCCTTTCTAATTGAGAGAAAATTGATACAGTAAATAAATAAATAGCTTAATGGGACATCCGTTAATTTTTTAGAAAAATAGTTTTTCATGCTATCCTGTAAATCAAGACTGTTAAAAACTTATTACCAACTAAAATATCAAGAATATAAAAAAATACCAAATTCTTAAGCTTTTCATTCACAAAAATGAATAGAGCAAATTATTGGAGAGAAAAAATCAGTGGAAACACATGAAAATCTTTAATGTAATACAAATATTTACTTAGAAAAATTGATCCACATTGGTAGTACCTTTTAGAACTTGGAATGAAAGCTCTTCAAATTTGACAGGTACCTACCTCCCTTTGTACTAAACTGATAAAATGTCCTTAGATTTGTTCAAAAACGTAGTGTAGTGTTGATTTCATTCTTCTTTAGAAAGATTTTTGCATCTCTATTGAAGATGTAAATATTAAGTAGTTTTAAAATGCTTGTTTATGAAAAATTAATAGTATTGATCATCTTAGGTACCTGCATAAATTAGTGAAATAGTTTGTACATTATTGGTAATACTGCCAATATTTTCTGATTTTAATGTCACTAAAATTGTCTTCTAGCATTTCAATTTTATCAAATAACTTAAAGAATATGGAACTAAAAAATAGAGTGAAATGCTACAGTGATAACTTTAAGACTTGGCTATCCAACACTAAGAATTTTGTGTTATTGGAAATTTGAACTCAATTTTATATATATATCAATTCAATGGGCTTTATTTCTAGGCCATGATAAAATTTTCATTGAATTGAAAAACTGGCAAAAGAAAAAGTATTTTTTTATAATTTCCTTATTTTCTAGTATTTATTGTAAGTATATATCTGCTTCCAAATGGATGCAGTGTGAATGACTCTGAACTATTCATTTTAGAGAAATATAGTCTCTATTAATAGTAGGTAGTTATTCATATCTCTGAAATTGCAGTTGCATCTAGTTGCATGAAAGACAAATTAATCCTGTGATTACAAATTAATGATCTATCAACTCACTCATCTGAATATCAGAAGTTTCATTATTCATGCTGAAGAGACACACATAAAATTGACTTTTATGTGTATTCTGCTTTATACAATTGCTATTATATAGTATGAAGGTTTTAATGAAACAATTGTAGATAAAATTAGTCACATAAATAAGATGAGAACAAAATTTCAAAGGACTCTTGTTCTGTTTTTTATATTGTGACCTGTCAAATGCTAGTAATCAGTCTAGTACCACAGTGAGGAATAAATTTGGAAAATACCTCACTCGAAAAGAAATCACAGGAAAATTTCAATATTTCCTTAAAAGCATTTTGTGAAAGTATCAGATTATTTTATTTGATGAAAAATTGCTGGATGTTTTATTTTTCACACCATATATTTTTTGGAGCTTCTTGTATCATTGCATCAATATCAAGCTTAATATCACGTACTAACCGCAATTCCTGCATCACGGAAGCAAACGTTTCCAATGCATGAACTATTTCTTTTATAATTCAGGTTTCCACAACCTTGCATTAACTAAGTATCATTTTCTTATTAATTGACAATAATAGCTTCTTTCCTTTAACAAACATCTCACCAATCAACTGGAAAATAACTCATTTATTAACTGAATTTTAGGAAGATGAAGATGTTCATGTAATCCAAAATTCCTAGTTTTGTCCTTAATATCAGATGTATGGCCACATACTCACAGGACTAGAGCATTCATTTTGCTGATTGGGGGACTAAGTAATGACTCCATTGTTAGATATGAGTGCTCATTAAATTAATCTATCCCAATGCTTTTAAATATTAAATAAAACCTATTGCAGTCTCTGCTATTGCAGAAAATTACTGTGATCTGCATGTAGCCACCTTGACAGCACTTGAGTATCACTGATTTAGAATAGTCATCATGAATAAGTATTTTGCATTGTCACTAAAATGTTAAGAAATGCCTTTTTCAACTTCATATCTATTTTTCTAAAGTTTGATTATGAAAATGTTTCATTTTTTGCAAATTTCAATAAGCAACATGATTTTCATTTGATAAAACTATTTATTGGCATTACTACCAAGTAGCATATTGAGTGAGTACCAATGTTTCTAGAGGTAAGATGCTATGTTTTTTCTTCTTCAGATGCATTATTATACTTAAATGGGATTATTTTAAAGCATAAATTAGTATCAAATAAAGATACTTCAAGCTGTTCTATTTTACACAATATTTAAAATCAACAAAGTATTCAGTTTCTCAAAATTGTTGAGTCCTTTTAATATTGCCTTTTAATAATATTATAACATAAAAAAAAGCTACACTGTTTTGATTGAAATGAAGGCATAAGATATAACTCTTTAGTAAAATGACCAATGGATATATGGTTTGGTAAAAGTTTCATTTGTCTTCTACTTTTTTTAGGGGAATTATGTTTTCTTTGAAGTATGGAATGGTATTAACCAAAGATAACTTAAATACAAAAGTCAAAATGAAATATTCTACCCATTTTCTAGGATTAGATTTTACTGATGAATGTGTTATTGTTGCAAGGTTGGTGATAGTAACCAGGTATGTTATGCATGTTATTCATAGTCAACTAGAAATAGTGGAGCTTTAGTGTAGGTATATAATTGTACAAATTTATATAACATTGCTCATTATAATATTTACAAAGTTGCAAAAATATTGTTAATAGTGTCTTGGTTTAGTTCAATATATATAATGATGCATTGAAATATTCCATGCAATGGATAAATACATATCATATAAAGGATGAATACAAATGTTATAATTTCTCAACTCCCAAATTTGAACTTCTTTAGCTCTTTTATCTACGTCAACTTTAGAATCGAGGCAATGGCCATTTTGGCCACTGGCTATCCATCATTCTCTCTAAAATTGTTTCATAATTTTGTATTGTCCTTATCCTATTCTTATAAATGTTTAATTCTGCCTTGTATGAATTTGGAGTGGAAGTATAATTTTTTGTTAGTTTTTGTATTTCTGGGTAATCAGGCCTTGGTATCAGAAGTGACACCTACAAATCATTAAGCAAAGTCATACATTTAGCAGTTTCTAAATAGAAAACATGAGTATTCATTCAATTGCACCCCTATGGAATTAATTATGTTATCATTCAGTACATTGGGCCGAAATACAATAATTGAGGTTGCATATGGTATAATAAATTATGTGTCCTTGCTCTGGGTTTAATTGCAAAATACCAAAGGGACATGGATTAATGAAAATCTAATTTTATGAATAAATGGGATAAATTATCAGAAAAATACATCTCTCCAATATGAATTTTGAAATTTTGAAACATTTCGGATAAATACAAAAAAATGAGTTATAGAGAAAAGAATAATCTCAGTTCAAGTGAATAAACACAAGAGAGTATTTCTTGAAACATTTATGGTGCCCATCCATAATGGATTGCACATTACTAATCAATCCTTTATAAGACAAAAATACCCTTATAGCATGTTTCCCAAATAAAACACACGTGTTTGCATTTGTAGGTATAGATACATCCATACACTCTTGGAGCAAACATTGAGCATAACAACATAAGGTACATATCAAAATACACTGTTTAGACATAGACTGAAGTGAAAAGGGATATTCACAAATATTCCTTTATTTTTGGCTATCAAGCCCTCATTCTCAGATGAAGAGGAGTCCATCTCTTCTTCATCCAATGATGCTATGGCCTTACTGCCCTAATGTAACAAATATGACTGTGATTGTCCTTTCTATATATGCACACACACACACATACATTAAGTTTTGGCATCCAGTGAGAAAAAATCCATCTTTACATGCATAATTAGATGACAAATTTCCACAGAGGGCTAAAAGAATAAATGATAAGTAGTACCCACAATTATGCATTGCTAGTTGAATTTTCTATTAGTCATATCTTGAAAATGTCTTCTTCCATTACTCATAAAATAATTTCAATACCTTTAACTTTGATTGCATCGCTCATACCACATTTGGTTAGCAATGAATGGTTAGCATTATAACTGAGTCAGCATTTGATGACTTTTTCCTAGAGACCTACTTTGATGACACACCACTGTATAATATACTATAAACAGCTCAACTTTGAGGGATTTTCAAATGATTAAATGAATAAAATCTTTGCAGTATTTTACATGCATACTTTATTTTTCCAACCATAGCTCCAACATTCATTTCTTTGAATTTTAAACCAAGAAAAAGACTTTTGGATGCTAAAATCACTTTGTATAAAAATAAATGTGTTTAATTATATAAAGTTTTATACTTATCCATGTGCATAATAGTAGTCTAAAGTAGTTGCTTACCAAATTTAATACCAGATAAAGTTTTACTTTCACTGACTAATGAAGTAGTTGACTACAGATTAAACTGTTCAATCATTACTACTCACGGTCATTACTTCATCATCTTTGAAATGTTAAAATTTAGTAAAATCACCACTATGTTACGGTACTACAACTTAGTTTTCATTCTTGTTGCAATTCGAGCCATGAACTATTTGATTCCAACAAATGATTTTTAGGTGAATTGTTTTGCACAAAAATATATGTACTCATATTCAAATGTATTTCCCTTTTATTATTCACATCAGAACCTCATAAAATATCTTACAGTAATTATTTATAGAGGTTTAAAAACTTGGAAATACTCTTCAAGGTACTCATATCTTTTGGTTAAAAAAAGGTCTCAGCAAAAATTAGTTGCAATCAGTTGAATAATATTCAATTTATTTTAGCTTATGAGTTTAATACAAATGATAAATTTTGATATCAAAATTTTAGGAACCTATCTTAAATGAAGATGAATTTCACAATCCTCCGAAAACCCATGATTAGCACATTAAAATCTGTAATAATTTCTTTGATAAATGGAAAAAATAAACAAAATATTTTTGAGGTCCTGAAATTGCTGTATTCAAAAATTCATGCTCTACTGTTTAAAATATCATGAAAATTTAAGAATATTTATATCATCATAATCATGAGTAATCAATCCAAAGGATTGTTTTGTAGCCGCTCTACAATCAATCCTGCTCCCTTCCAATCTCTTCAATCTGTCATTGTTCAATGTTCTGACGTCATCATCTGTTTCTCCTAATTGTTTCTCAGCCTTCTTCCATAATTCCTTCCCTCAATGGTTCCTTTAGGTATGCTCTTCAGTATACTATTGTCTCGGGATGTGTACAATTATTCTCCATTTTCTTCTCGCGAGTGCCTTATCTGGACATTCTCTTCACTGTCTCTTTGAAGTTCTAAATTTGGTAGACTACAGGTATAAGAGAGACGATAGCAGCAAATTCAATTTGTCCTCATAGAAAAAATATATCGCCGGCCATTTAGGCTAAACCCCATTTCATATTTGAATTGCGGGTTGTATAACTTGCAGGCCGTTCTGATTATTATTGTTCAGCCTCTAAGAATTGATACGCCGAGCTTGATCGCGAATGAAGAAGGTTCTTGTAGTGAAAGTGTGATTGGTGGATACTGATTTTCACAGGAATAGGATTAGATAAAGGAAAAAACATAAGAAATAATCTTTAATTATTAAAACCAAAAATCTAAATCACAGTAATCAACCCGATGGGCAGTTTGGTAGGTGATGGTAGAGTTCATCCAGTACTAAACCATAAGGCACGTGAAATTCACACACCAAGTTAGGGGGGCTAATTCCTTTTTCTGTGGCGGCTATTTTTTATCAAAACAGATATTAATTATTAATAACTCATTATTAAAAATCTCATATCACTACTTTTTACATCCGAGGAATTTATGTCTTAGCAAACCTTTTTTTTGTTTTCTAGCTGTTCCTGCTAATTATAACAATTTGAAACAGATGGTCAATATAAGAGAAATTTGGTACAACAAGTTAAGCAGGATTGACCAGAATATATATTTCTTTGAACTTTAATCAAATAATCTTCTACATATATGCCACCGAAATGTCTTAATTATTTTCCTCTCAGACAGATGAGGTAAACTGTACTTGTGTTAAGAAATCACTTCATTCTTGTGAAGTATAATGGTAGTTCATATTTGAATTAAGAGTAGTTTCAACAATGACATTCAAGGCTTATTCTTACTCTAAGAGCTCTGAGGTAGTAACAGCATACACATATCATGCATAATACTATCATCTAAAGAGTTACCATATGAATGCTCAGGAGAAACCACATCCTCCTTCAAAAATATAGATGAAAAGATTAATTCCATTTTAAGAGCATTCTCTGCTATATTTACCAATATATCTCTAGTCAAATATTTTCAAGATTCTTATGTTTGATTTTTTGCAAGGACACAGTTCACAAGAATGAAAATTAACAAATTTTTTCTCAATAATTGAGGCCAAAAATAAAATGGAAGTTGAAAACTTATAAACTCAAAAGAGTTTATACTGATGACCAGTACCTACACACTAAATAACAACTGAGATATTATAGCGCTAGAAAAATGTATCTGCATTTAATTTTGGTTTCCTTATACACAATCATGTAAGGACATGAGTCAATGTCTCTCAATGAGAGTCTCTCAAGCTAACTCCAGGTTAAGTAGTCTATGTATTTGGGTGTTACCTTGAGAGAAAATAATAAATGTTAAAGATATAACATGGTTTCAGAATGACATGAACATAGTCTATTATGAGGAAGCT
Source organism: Hetaerina americana (assembly GCF_022747635.1). Classification (NCBI taxonomy): domain Eukaryota; kingdom Metazoa; phylum Arthropoda; class Insecta; order Odonata; family Calopterygidae; genus Hetaerina; species Hetaerina americana. The sequence goes on along the minus strand of NW_027286874.1, from coordinate 65,941,317 downwards.
TGGAACTAGAATAGTTTTGAGTATCCAAAATAATGTTCCAACTCAGACAATATAGCTCCACTTTTGAGCATAAATAATGACAAAAAGAAGAAAATATCTCATTTTCACTTTTTGGCAATCATTTATATATTTTTTTTTAAATACCTTTGAAGATAATACTTTTAAACAATATTTCTCTTTATCTTTTTCAAAAATAGTTTTATTTTGTTCAGTTGAAGTGCTCACTTGTAGAATACATTTTTGAATTCTAATGTTCACTTACTCGTATGTGAGGTGAGCTATCTTGGTACAGCCATAACAAAAGTAATTTATATACCCTGTGGCCACATCAGTGAACAGGTATATCTGTGTCCCAGATATTATAGAAATTTGATAAGTCAGGACTCAATTTCATGATAATATCTGAAAATATGTCTTTCTGAAGGACTTATTGTTCAGACATATTAAGAAAATATGGTACCAATGTTAAAAGATTTACAGTACATTCAATACTCTAATATTTAAGATTTCAAAGAAATTAGTACACAAAAGGAATTAGAAATTTGCATTCAATCCCCTCTCTAAACGTAATTCAATGTTTTAAACTGAATTTATTGCACATATGATATAATAAGGGGGTTTATTTCTTTGAAATGTTTCACATCATCAGGTTTTTATGACCCAGAAACTAAATGAATATCTAGCTTATATTTTAAATTAATTCCACTGAGTATGATACTGCAGGATGACAATTCATGATGTATTCATTTCTTCTCTACCACCTTTTTAGAAATAAAATATCTGATATCAATTGTACTAATACAACAATTTAGTTACTCTGCCTTCTTTAGGGTAACTAAAGTATCCAAGGAAACAGGTGGAATATATTCTGTAAAAACCTCAACCAGTGTCTTTATGTATTACATCATTCCCTTCACATCACCCACAGTTGTAGTACATTTTGCTTTGCAATGGAGAGAACTGAAATCGGTTATTTTTAGGAATATCTGTATATGGGGGATTGCAAAAGACCAGGTCATAAGCATTTTTACACCTTTTTACCTTACATTTTTAGATTTGACATAATTTACACAATCTGAGTCAGTGTGAGCAGCCAAAGTTCAGCCTGGTCTATTGCATTGAATTCATAGTTTTTTTTCCTTTTCAAGTGCACTCATGTTCTTGTGGAAATCTGGAAGTCAGTCATTGTGTTTCCCCCTGTTTCAGTATTGAGTCATATCAGGTGTTGTTTTACTAGACAAGTACAGCAAACTGCCAACTAAATTCCTAGAAGAGAATATCACCACCATTTCTTTCATGTTAAAATGATGAATTATTTCATTTTTCAATTTTTATCTCAACATTTCAAATATGTTATTATTAGTGTACCTCTTCAGTAGCAAAATGTTTTTGTTACCTCCATACCAAGGAAAATATTTGGATCTTTCAACTTCTCTCTTTTAAATTTCTTTCTCAAGCCTCTAAAACATAGTATAAATCAGCTACATGGCAACTCATTAGTATTCCATTTTCAGTGCAATAAGTACCTATGTACTGTGCACTTTATTTGTTTATGACAATATTCCATTATATTTCAAGTGTTTATAGCCTTTGCTGTTCAAGAAAATTTTCAATATCAGATTCCATTTAAGATATGTTTGCTGTTATCCCTAGATGGAATTCAGTTCTCATTAAATGTTTTCAATTATTGAACAGCCATCACATTATGTGTTCCAGTTCTTATTATTTAATTGTTTATTTATTATTCTTATAATTTAATTGTTTTCCTCTTCATCATCTGGATCTTCACATTCACTTCTTCCTTCTCTGTCTCCTGTGATTGTTCCTATACCACCATCTTTCTTCATATAGGTTTATTCTGTCACATATATTTTCCTCTTATTTCTCTCTTTTATAATCATTTATCTGCAATCCACGAATAAAAATCTCCATATCACGTGCTCTCTAATCTCTAAAGTATACTCCCAAAACTTTCAAATCACCTCAAATTTATTTAACAACATATATAAGCGAAACCCACTTACACAGTTACATAAAGAAACAACATTCTTAGGGAAATAACACTAATACACCTTACTGAGTAGTAACAATAGATAAAATATAAAATAATAGAAACCATTTATTTATAAAGGGAAGGAGTTACACTCCTGTTCTTAGATTATTAATTTTTCAAAGAGGTATTTAAAATATCAGTCGACTTTACATTTGTATACAAGTTAGCAAATAGATCCAAGCAACAGATAGGTCAGTTATACATATAGCTTGATAGTGTAGCATAAACGATAATGTATCAAAACATCTATTATTATAATATGACACACAAAACTGAACCAAAAACAAATAATATGGCATTAGAATACATGACTGATAATTTTGAATTGAATAACAAGCTCTTGAATGGTTTTACATTGATTTAAGATCCCAAATTTTTGGTCAGTAAGAACATTAGAATGAGGCATATCACTATAATGATTTCAGAGTATAACATTCCCCAGATGAAGAGACCTATGATTGAGAATTTTGAATACATTCAAATTTAAGCACTATAAATAAAAATAAACATTATATATTTATAATATTGACCTTTCTATCGAGGATTAATTTCTCAATAGAAAGTTAAGCACTATAATTTACTCTGATAAGAAGACCATATAGTACAAGTACATTCAATGTGAGGTCTGAAGGGGGGACGTGGTAGTCCAGGGGTAGGGCATTGGACTACTGATCAGATGGCCCAGATTAAATTCCAGGATATGCCTCTGGGCAGTTTTATCCAAGCTGTGTGATTTTTCAGATACCAGATCTTCCTGAGAAACCATCAACAGCATGGAGAAAGAAACTGGCCCCCTTAACATAATGAGTGAATTTCAATCACCAATTGACTTAGTCTTTTGAGTGAGCTCAATCCTCACCTTTGAAATCAACCTTCAGCTGGATAACTGGTTTTTTTTAGTGAACAGTATAAATATCCCCTTAATTCAATGCTCTTGCAATTCCTGGTATTAATGATGTCAAATACCAATTCATATTCTCATGCTTTAGGAGCTGCAAGTAATATATAATTTGTAGATTAGATGTGTCCAATAATGACCATGATTTCTAATCTCAGTAATTCTTTCTAAATCAATATCATAAATTGAGTATGGATAGGAAATTAGCCTATAACAATAACAAATGTTCCTATTACATTTGAATAGGTTTAGCTAAATTTGTTTTGTGAACACTATCCAACCAGGGAATTTGGGTTGAAGTTTCAGAAAGCCAATATCTGAATCGATAATTCTATAAATTTGTCAGCGACCAGCATATAAAAGTACATCAATGAAACAGTGAGCATTATCATTAATCAAAAATTAAATCTGTGAGCCCAGGTGAGAGACTGAGGCAACCTAGTTGTAACTCAGGTGGATATGCAATTCAACTTTCACAGTCTGTAAAATACTCATGTAACCAGCCAGTCAAGAAAAAATGCAATGATCTAAACCAACAGTTTTTCATTTAGAGATCCAACATAGATTAACAATTTTGTAAAAACAGAGCAGCCAGTTTGAAATTCATGTTGCTTAGGAGCTATAATACACTCCAGCTGTGGAGAGATCATGCCATTAGAAAATTTTTCAAAACTTTACCGGTTAAAGTTTCAATGTAAATTGTTCTATAATTTTTGGCAAAATCTTATTGCTCGTTTTAAAGATAGTAACTACAAAGCTAGTTTTACAAGTTAATTTAACTAGACAAAGAGGTTGTTTAAGGTAATGGAGTAAGGATTAAGGAGAAGGTAAAATGATTAAGTAGAATAGCAAAAATATTGACAGGGCCAGGAATCTCATTAATATCAAATTTCCTCAATTACTTCATGTGGTTCATGACAGACACAATATATATCCAAGCACTAGCATGACTATTGGCATGAAAATCAACAAAAACTCGGGAATCATTACTATTTGCGTAGGTTATCAACAAATAATTACCAAAGAGGATGGCAATTTACAACCACTCAAAGGCTACTTCAGAATCAAATTATTGTAAGCATCCTCTTTTTACCTTTAGGGTACTTCATTCAATTCTAAGATGATGCATTGTCAAAAATTACCAATCCAATAACTTTGAAGTTTTCAAATTTTGCAGTGGTTTACCAATCCATAGTTAAAGTTTCACCACATGCAGAACGTATTCCAGTTTTGTTGATGGGAGTTGCAACAGTATTAAATGTCTCTGCAATAGTTCTTTGCTCAAGTCCAAGTCCAACAAAACAGTTTGTATAGATGGTTTCATAATTCTCATCACAAGTTTAGCTACCCCCATTTTGATCAGAATTATACAGTATTAGAGATGGTTAATGTTGTATTCTTGTGCCTTGAAAAGTTTTCCATATATACCTGGGAAAAATCCACCCAAATTATCAATTCTAAATATTTTCACGCCCTGGCAGGTTTAATTTACTTGAAATTCCAGATATTTTTTAGCTTTTACTTCACTTTATGTTTGTTTTTTCAGAGAATACACTATCTTATGGTGTGACATTTTTTAGGAAAAAATATATACTTCTGTGAATTGTATGTCCCCACATCAGTCTGCATGTATTTATTCACATATGCCGTCAAATTGCTAGAGATAAATTTTTCTTTTGGCAAATTTCCTTTCTGCACAGGAGTGGTAAAATTTTACATCTTACTATAGAACTAGAATGGTGTTTTATTTTAGTTTTTTTACATAAGCATGACACTTGCAACCTATTATATAATTCTCTCAGTGTATGTAAGTTTTGACTATCTGTGCCATTATTATTCTAGTACTATTGGACTGAAAATCCAATCCACACAACTTATGTTTTATTCACAAATGATCTATTAGTGTTTCTTTATTCAGGTTTATAGACATTTCTTCTCATAAACCTCAAATTTGTAACTTGTTAAACAACAGTCCTACTGGATTGGTGCAGATTCATATTTAATATTATTACATGTGTACAGTTCTTTTTGAGGTTGGTTATTATATATTGTAGGTAGGTAGATTTAGAAAAGGCAGGAGAAGGCACCAGTGCAGTTCTATTGCCAATATTTATTTACTTTCTTCACAGAACTATGATTAATTTACCAAAGTATTTATGTATCTGTATATCTGATCATTTGCTCAAATTTCAGGATTTATATGCCCTCTGTTAATTGAAAATTGAATAATGTGATTTAATATAAGTTTATATATTTTTCTTCAATTTGTTCTTTCCTTAAAGCTTGAGGATATTGCAATATTTTAATTGACTAAACCAGATTCTGGCCACAATGGCATATTTGCTTATGCTTAAATTTTTCCCACCGGCATTATTTCATGATTATTTTCCATTAACATATTGTATCCAACTGCACGATGTAGTAGTTCAAATAGTCTCAGGTCATGGAATCATGATTACTCATGGTATCATGATACAATATCATAATATCTGTAGTATATGGGATCACAGCTCTGGTGACAATTTTTTTTTTTTATCTTAGCTTTAAATCTGAATACTAAAGGAACATGTAAATGAAATCTATAAAGAAATTCATAAAGAATATATTCAAAAGTCAATGATAAATTAACATAAATGTCTCATAAGTATCCAATTGATTTTTCTTAGATTTAAATCCTGCCTAGCTAAAATTTTAATTAATCCACCAAACTGGTGATGTGGTTTTCAATTGTTTTTATTTTTCCTGTTTATTCTCAGTTCAATGTTGAAAATTTGAAATTCTCTTGGTAAAACACAATATTTTTAAATTGTTATAGCTTCATCAAAGTCCAAATTTGTCTTCTATGTCATGGATTTTTCATTGCTATATTAATAATAATTTCTTCACTATTTTCAAACTTGGAATTGGGGAATTGTTGTCATCAGCATTTTTATCACTCGAATTACTTTAGTTTATTTTTAAAATATGTTAAATGAGTGGAGATGGCATGACAAAAACTATGTCCAAACATCTTTTCCTTGAAGATTTAGAAGTGCCATTGGTTTTTGCCACACAGCCTGATGGTTTATTTCATATTGGCTACAAGCATCTATCTGATCATTTACTGATTCCCTGACGGTATTTTTTAAATTTCTCTTTGGTTTTCCTTGTTGGCATGCCTATGTACCATTTTGGGATAAAATCATGTATATATCTATTTTTAAAAATGTCATTTGTTTTTATTGATTCTGTGTTTTTTTTTAAATAGGAGATAATATTTTGTCTCAATAGATTATGCCCTATTCCTAATGGATTCATTAATATATTCGGGGTTCCTCAATTTTTTACAAATCTGAATTTTAATTATATTTTTTTGTTGTGACCTTGTCATGTAATTTGTAGATTCAGAGAAGAATAGCATTTCAGGTTGACAAGTGGGGTGTCATTACTTCTATAACATATTCATGAGAATTTACACCATCTTTCCCAATTTAACGATATTTTACTCTAACTCGCAGCCTTATATTCCATCCTATTGCTCTTATGAGGGATAATTGATGTGTGGCAAGGTACTTACTTATATAATGTGGCTTACATTGTCATAAATGACATTATCTGGTACTAGAGTTCGTGGTTAAATAAAATTTGTAAGATCTCATTGCATGCCATCATTTATAGATTTGACATTCTTATTAGCTAAAGGGCAAGTATCAATACAATTAGGAAAAGTCTGCCATAAATACATATGAATACCAACATACTGTAGACATTCAGCTCCATCATTGTTAAACCAAAGTCGTGGAACTGAATATGACATCTGACTGTTTTTGAATAAGAGGCATGAATTGTTTTGCATGTTTGGCATTGTTGCACACTTTCAGCCAAGCCATAAACAGTTTTTTAGCTTTGGGAACTGATATGCTTGTAGCAGTGTCTTCTGTGGTTGAGATTCAATGGCTACAGTCTATGCTTGTTATGCTCATGGAATGCCATTCTTGCTTCTATATGTAAGGTATCACTTGATAAATTAAATGGTCTGGAGTTCCCAGGTATCTTATTTCATTCATCATTATATTTAGTAATTATTGATAAAAGAATTATTTCATTTAAAATTTCTTTCTGAATTTAAACTTCCATTTTCCTACTCATGGGTATGAATTTGGACACTGTTACAATGATTTTCAATCAAAATGGTATTTATTAGATTATACAGAGATAGCAGGTAAATAAAATGGAAACATTCTTCAGGCAGGTTTTTTATCATGGACTAAATACTTCAAAAGTTAGTTTCAGCCATACATAGCTTAAAAGAGCTAATTTTATAACAAAGTTTTTGTGTAATGACAACTACCTTATTTTCTGGCCCATAGTGCATACTTCTTTCGCTCAAAATTGTGAACTAAAATTGATCTCTGTCTTATGGGCTAAGGGTTAGTACTTTTTCCAGCATACCATGGCATGCTGTCATGGATTCCTGGGATATTTATGATGAATGAACCTTATGATAGTAGCCAATTTTGGAATGTGATAATCCTTTTTTCCCATGAAATGCTATCTGTGAAATATGCTGGTTTAAATTAATTTGTACTAATAATCCAAAAAATCACAGTACTATCTAAATGGGCCAGTAATTTGGTTCATAGTTTTCCACATATGCATGCCATATGGATAAAATAATAAAATACTGGATGCTGAAGTGGGCATCAAGAGTTCTTTTATATTTTAACATTGGTTTATAGCTCATAGTCATTAAATGTACATGAACCAAAGGCTGTCATCTTTTAAATGTTGTCCTTGCCTTCTTGAAGAAACATATCACCCCCAGTCCCATTTTATGAAGCATCTTTCTACTCATAAAGTACAGTACTTATAAAGCAAACTCATTTTTTGTGGAATCAAATTGAAACAAAGCAGGTGCCTTAATGGTAACTTCTTTAACATTTTGGCATGCTTCCTCATGGAATAGTATCCAATGCCATTTTCCATTTAACTTTAGATAATGGATGCATTACCAATTTTCTACTTCTGAAAAATATCACTTCACATAATTGTAGGCACCATTAATTGTCTACAATCTCTCCTTATTGACTGGCTTTACAAGCTTGAGTGCTACTACTGGATTGACTGTCATTCCAAATGCTGGACAACATCTGGTTCATATATCTTACCTCATGTTATTTGCATTTTGATTTATCTTTGTTTAATTTATTGTCAATGATGATTGGCTGCTTGATCATGCTTTCTCTCAGTTGTACCTGTCATAGTCTTATGATCACAATGTGCATTGACATTTTCAAGATCAACAACATTTTTTCAAACTCACCTTGAAATAAATCTGAAGCATTGCTTAAACCAAAACAAAATATACCTGCAAATTCCAGATGAAGTGTGGACAACATGTCTGTGATTTATCACTTGGCTCTAAACTTTTCATGACAGATGAAACCCTTCTGAAAATTTTTGATTGCAACAAACCTTTTTGCACCCATTTGCATTCTTACTTCACTAGTAGTATGGATCAGTTCTTGGTACTGGAGTAATTGCTCAATTCAATCAGACAGATCAAGATATTGCACTAATTGATATTTATTTACAAGAAGGGGCAGTTGCCTCTCCCATCACCTCAATCCAACTCCATATATATTGCTGAAAACCACTGACTTTCAACATTAACTTTTTTCAGTATTCAAATTCACTGAGACCCGTTTACGCTTAATTCTTAAAGCCATAAGCCAAATATTCATTAGATTTTCTTTAGCCATATAAACAAAAGCATTTATTGGCAAAACACTATTTATATGCAACACTAATTCTGATGCATCACTAATGCTGTTGCATTCTATAGCGTTCCCTCTCTGGCCTCTACAGATTACAAATAAATAATTTAGGATCCTGCATTTTGAACTCTTTCCATCCTATGGCCCAAGCCTTGTTTCCCATTGTATAATTTGAATCTCACTTTCAGGTTTTTCTACTATTGTGGCATGGCCCTCGCTTATTATATTCCGTGCAATCACATATTTTTTTAAATCCATACTCTTTATCACCACATTTCTTTGTCTTTGCATGGAATTTAAATTAAAGTTTGAGCAACCACAAAACACACATTACGGTGCTGGACTTTGTGTTTAATATGGTCAATCTCAGTGAAGTCTCTTTTCTAAAGGGTTTTTCATATTGAAGAGTTTTTTACCCCGAGTACAATCTTTTCCAGAAGTATATTTTCTTTCAGATTATAGTTTGGTTCAATCTCTTTATGTTTGCAAATCTTGATCAAGTAATGCCAATTGGTGAGATTTGTTTGAAGGGTTTGCCTTCCTGTAGCTGATGCCGCTCAAAATTGTGTTGCTCAAAAGTTTCATTGATGTAAGAGTCAAATTTACTATTATTGTCAATCATACCTAGTAATATTTTCTAGTATAGAGAATGTTGACAAAATTCTTGATGACTCAACTACTATGAGGGTCCTTTCATGGAAGAGGCAGCATTGTCTATGAATTCATTTTGTTCCATGATGAGAAGGTACTCCTTAAAATATGATTTTCCAAATTTTTATTCACTGGGAGCATTTTTTTGCCTCTAAATCAAATTCTTTTGGCAGTTTTGTGGGATTGTACCATTATATACTTATTTAATCTAATCACCCTTGAATATTAATGTAATATGCTTACTTTAATAATGTCCTACCAGAATTTCAATAAACTAAGAACAGAAGAATCCATACGAACAGTATCTATTCTGTATAATGAACAAGACGCTGCTGTATGGAAACTATTCTGCTAATATAATCAAAAGAGACCAAATGACAGCCTGTTCAGTGTATCGTACTGAATGCCTTTTTCAGAGAAAGTTTTTCTTCAGTTATGCCCACTTGGCATTTGCAAAAATAATTTATTCGTGAATTTATTTTTATTATTTAGAGATTAAGCCCCAACTATTACTTGAAGTTTATTTTTTTAATATTTAAATAATTATGTTAATTGATTGAAAGCCAGAGCCGATGTGACTCTATACTCAAATATCCTCAGGAATAGTTCATTAAGTCACTCACAAATCATTCATTATACTGACTATGAATCACCAACATTCTTTCCAAAGCTCTTAACATGGATACAGCATTGGACACTCACATATTACATGCATTTATTGAACATATTCAAATCAATATAGACATATATAATAATGATAAAAAATACTCCCAGAATACAAAAAGAGCAAGGAGAGTGCAATTCAAGAGGGTTCAGTAGAACCAGGGATACAGTGTTTAGTGCACTCATATGTTTTCATTTTGTCCTAATTATATTAAGGTATTGAAATATACAGAGGTACACATGTATTCATTGGTCTTCTGAGTGTAAGTTTAAAGTAATACAAATATTATAAAATAGATACAACAATAAAGGAATGTGTAGAGGAAATTGTATGAATGATAAATAGTAGTCTTGTATAAAAAGTATTGCTCTTGAACATTATTTTGCACATATTTTGAAGGAATAAACTGAAATGGTGTTTTCTTTTCAGAGAGAAAAGGAGAGAGGGTCACACATCTCTTATATGTTCCGGTTACCATTTGCAGCAGGGAGTGTTTTTAGTGCTAGTATGCTTGATACTTTGTTATATCAGGCATTTGTAAAAGACTATGTTATTACATTTGTCCGCCTTTTACTTGGAGTTGATCAGGCCCCTGGATCAGGATTTTTGACATCGGTAATGACAATTATTCAAGATTCCCAGTTATCAGTTCATTTTTCATGGTCCATTGTGTAAATTTGATAGCGCGTTTATTTTGTCAGTGTTTTGGCCATTTCAAATTTTGTTGTTCCATTTTTTTAGGGCTAATTTATCTTCTAGGCATTACAAATTGAGAATGAATTTAAGTATCTCTGTGCTTCATTATTTCCTTATTCAAGAGGCATTAATTGAACTTTTACCTTTAATTTTTATTTGAGATCAAATTAGGGCACAGGCATATATACTGCATGATATTATGAAGTTGCCTGCAAATGTTTGCCACCTGCATAGTTTCTCATGTAAATTTGAGTAGCAGAACAGAAGGTGATGTCAAAATAATCAGCCACTGTTGTAATAGGTAGTGTAATTGACTTGAAATAATGTGACGAGGTGTAATTTAATCAGCTGGCTGCCAATTTTTATTTCCACTTTCACTATTTTCCATGCTTTCCTATAAATTTCTCTGCATTTGTACTAAATGAATCATATCAACATGGTCAACCATGTCTCATTACCCTGACTATCATTGCACACCATGATTCTTTATCCATTACTCCTTCTTATGCAGACTGATCCTGGTATTTTTATCGTGGCATATATATGTGCATTCACATCTCCTTACTAAACACTAACTGTTCATTTGAGCAAAAAAACCCTCAATCATTTTTTTCAGTCCTCTGACAATGATCTTTAGTGCTAGTATTGCATTATGGGAAATGAAACCCATGATTCCATAGTCCTCATAATTCACTGATTTATTATAATTTTGGATGAGGATTTTAACTGATAAGTAAATTCAAGCTTAACTTCTTTAATGTAAATGATTCAGCATAAGTAAATAGATTTACCATCCATTGTGTCCTCTGCCCAAAAGTACCTATGTATACAGACGTTTTTATTTGCCACAGATATTCTCTTAACTTTCATTGCATTCCTTTGAAACTGATTACCACATAATGTTATTTACTTCATGTGAAAATTTTTCACCAACAATTGTCCCAACATTTTATCCCTTGCAATGTTTAATCATCTGATTAGTAATCTTTTTCAAGCAATTAATTATTCAAGTATGTGAATTTTAAGTTTATAATATTCTCTTTTAGATGAAAATCACCAAGGATGACATGTGGATTAGAACCTATGGAAGATTATATCAAAAACTCTGCTCAACTACATGTGAAATCCCAATTGGAATTTATAGGACACAAGATACATTAGCTTGTGATTCTTCACATGTAAGAAATAATGGGAATGTTTCTTTATATTCTTATTAAATTTTCAACTAAAAATTAACATTAAAAATTGATTGTTTTCTACCATATCTAGGTACCACATGTATTACTTCTTGTAATTGATGCATGTTTATAGCATTTTAGGATATTAATATAGCTGTACAATATTATTAAAGCATCCTGTTTTTCAGAAAGGTTTCACGAGTTAAACACTATACATAGTAGAAAATACTGAAAAAGCAAGAATGCATGAAATTAGTCTGTTGCAGAGAATTAGAATTGATAAGCTTTTATGTTTGAGTCCATAATATTAAACTGCATGGCTTTTGGATTGTTTTGATTATTTTGTTTTTGTTCAAGCCTAACCAAGGAAAAGTCAAAGACAGCTACGGGGTCATGCACAAAACGAAATCAGAAAGCACAAATTGTCTCCGTTGCTCGGGCCAATTTGGTTCAATGGTAAGTAAAATGCTGGCTGATTTGTAATTTGGAAAATAAGTATTTTTTTCATGGCAAGGGTTTTCAGAATGTACTATTATATGTTAGGTTTGCATAAAAAAATCTTCAATTGTCATTCAAACATTTAACTAGCTGCACAATAAATATTATTGTTCAGATCAGAACAAACTTTCACATAATTACTCTGATACAAATTTCACCTTTGCCACAAAAAGATACAGTTTTATTTGAAAAATTTGCAATCAATTTTATTAATCTTAGAATTTTTGTAAAATGCAACATTGATCTTTTAAAAAATGTAATTGAAAATATATTGAATTGTGTCTTTTCTTTTACTAAGCATCTTTTAGTAGTTCACCAAGATTCAATATCAAACTAAAAAATATCAATAAGTGGTCATTTGGTCATTATTCCTTTTCTCTGCTTTATTTCATCAAAAACTGCACCTACAATGCATAGATTTGACAAATATTGATTGCTTCCTTAATGATACCTTAATGCACAACTGTAATTCAATTGCTTATTTGATTCACATAATTTTTTCACCTCTTTTTTGCACAATGCATATTGCACAAGACTGCCTGATAATGAATAGCTTGCTCCTCATTGAATCATCATTTTTATCATGTGAAAAAATTATTCTGCAATTTTAAGGCCAGCTATATTGTTACTTAACAATGTTAAAGGATAATTTTGCTTAAACAATATGAATTTTTGAAAAATCATTCATTAAAATGGTGCTTTTTGTGAAATGGAACCTATGTATAATGTATAATTATTTGAATTTATCTCGGTAATTTGATGAGGACCTGCCTTGATTTTTCATCTTTCTGCTTATTTTATTTACTTTCTCTTTTAAAGGAAGCTTTTATGTGCATTCATACATACATAAAAATGTCTTCAAATAACCTTTACTTGTTTGGAGCTGCTTTTGAATGGCATTTGAGGATTTATTTATTGCATTTTATTTATTTTATTGTCAGCCATGGCTATTTAAAAACAATTGACAAATATGTACTTTTAAAAGTATGTTGTGGTACAATTTTGAGTGTTTTATCTTCTGACATAATTAAAAAGAAGTACCTACCTAACACCTATTTGATTAAAAACATTCCTCACTCTAAGAATGCATGTCTAAGAAGCAATGATTCTTAATATTGCCAATGAGTCTATCATTGTCAATAATGAGATTGTATATATTAATAATCTGTTATGCTTATTTTTATTTTAAAAATACTCTGAACAACACGAATATTGTAATCTTTATGCTTTGTGTTATTCTCGAGGGCTTAACTGTCAGCCCCAAAATGGTTTTCTTCATTGTATGTCTATTTAAATATCTATAATACACTTTTACCTTATCAAATAACACAGATAATTTACCATGCATGGAATTTCATATGTATCTTTACTTTAATTAACTGTTAAAAACTAAACTTGAGCTTGTATTAATTAATTATGAAACAAAATACATTTTAACTTTCATTCTGTATGTCACTATTTCAATTTGCCTGATTGTATCTGGAAGAGTGTGCCATACGAGGGAGTCACAGTTTTTACAGTCACACATTTGATTTAAAAATCTGATTTTTTTTATTTATGGACATAAGCCTATTTAAGCTCAGTACTCAAAAAAAATAGGGCCTCCCAATGCCTGTATCTCTAACTTTTCCATTTTCTCATTTTTCCAATCATAATAAGGAATGATCATGCAGTCATTTGGAAAATATTAAGCTTTATGGCACTAGTGAAAATCATCATTTGGAATATCTACCTTATTATGAAACAAAGTCCTCCCAATTAATTATTTTTACAATAAATACAACGAAAATATTAATCAATTTATAAATAAAATCAATATATAATAGTGATTATCATGAGAAGCAGAATTTCTACCCTCTTTCTCAAATGTAGCCCAAATGCCTTGGTTCATTTTTCTCCTCCAGTCAACCCACATTTTAGCTATGTCCTGTGAGAGAAGGTTTTTTTGAGCTGCCTGATAAATTCTATTCCGTCTAATTTTACACCCGAATGCACTACTCAGAAGCTTAGTATCATTTACACAAATATCATATCATCTACTTAGCACGATTGGTATGTACCATATTCGTTGCAAATGCATGTTTGATATTTCCAAATTTAATTGTCTATCTGATAACGCCTAGTTCAGTTGCCTCTCAAGCACATGGTGTTAAAGAATTTGAGTTTCATGCTTCATTTACAATTATTATCGAGAAACTTTCCTTGTTGGTGCCATACCAAACTTATTCCATCGTATTAAAATATTACTTTCATCCATTAAATTTATAGCTACACCTAATGTTAATATCCTAATCAGCATACTAGACCATCCCCCTATCATTTTTATTCTTTGCATTATTAGATAGGTTGTATTTCTTATACCAAAGCAAATCAAAGCCAATTCCAATTTCTTATCATCATTGTGTTAGAGCTTTTACATGAACTACCAGAGAAGCCAAAATATAATGCTTTTATAGGACAGCTCAACTATGTATCCAAGAGAAGTAAACTGATCCTCTTCAACCAGGTTTTTTCATGTTTTATATTTTATTCATATAATCCAAAAGTACAAGGCCTTTGGGTGCATGACAAATTGGAAAAAAAAGCAAAAGCATACAGTGGTATGTAACATTCCATATTGATAATAAGTACAGACTGGGAAATTCAGCCAGGAAGAAGATGAAGAGGAAGGAGATTTCAGAAGAGATTATTTGGAGGCAGGTTATTTGGTAGTTATGGAGGATATCAAAAAGATTTGAAGTTGGGGAAATGTTTCAAAAAATCATTTTGTGTTAATGGGGGAAAAGAAAGATGAGGGAATGTTAAAGAGTTAAATCAACAGGATTTTGTGAAAAGGCATTCAATGAATTTATGACAGATATGCACAGGTGGCCTATAGCAGCCATTTCCATTTTCTTGAAAAGCATGGCATCAGTGTGAATACTCTGATCAGTTAGCATGGTGGTGCCAAGGGATTATTTGATGTTTTTGGGAGAGGAGCTATTGAAATGAAAATGATAATACCACATTTCCTGGCCAAATGCACTTTTTTAGTCAAAAATGTCATCTTAAATTGGCTTGCTATTTAATGGTTAGAGGATGAGATTTTTTAGCATTCCAAGGCATAATGGTTAGCCTTAAGTGAAAATAACTTTGTGGATGATTTTCGTAGCAGTTGTGGACCACCTCTTCTGTTGCTTATGTATCTATAGATAAGTATTGTTCAATAAAGAATGATCAGACATTTTCATTCCCATAAATTAGTGTCCAAAAATGAAATATAAGCTACTTTTCTGAGCTAAATGTGTCATATACAGGTATATGTGAGGAACCTGAGTGAATGAGAAAAAACCTATATGTGTGGTATAAGTTTCATTGGTTTGACTTTAGTATTGTATCAGCAGCAGCTATTGCAAGCTGAAGTATGTTCAGTTTGACTAAGGCAAAGATGGAGGAAACATGCAACACTGCATTAAAGTTTTGGTTTTGCCTAAACAAAGCTGAGGCCTACATGTATGTGGTCCCAGAGAAGGTTGATGGAAAGTCTTTTCTTACCTATAGAAGAGCTGAAAGATTACTCAGTAAATTTAAAGAGAGAAATCAATATTAATGGAATGTAGACTGGGAGCTTCAGTCTCTGTTGTAATGGAAGTATGCATTAACACTACTGCTGCCATTGAGAGAGAAAATCATTAAGTAACATGAAGAGCGCTTTCAGAAATATGAAATTTTCAGTAAATGTTAGTCACCCATAAGGTGATAGCAGAAAAATTCCAGATCTGATCTGTTTTTGCACAGTGGGTTCCATGAAACTTCCATTGAAACTATCTAAGTGAGTTCCTCATGCTCCTATAATCCAGATCCAAATCCCCATGTAACTTTTTCCTGTTCCTCAATGTGAATAAACACCTTCATTAAAAGTTTGTAATCGTCAGGAGCAGGCATAGGCAAACTGAATTTGTTTCAAATTGCAACAGCTGCTGCTGAGATATTACTTGATTCAAATAAATAAAACCTCTACCACATCTAAATTACACATTAAGCTAACAGCAAACCAAAAAAATTGTAGTTTCATGTAATTAATTATGCAAGTTAAAAAATTTGTGACCATACTTTATTGAGCAGCCCTCATAATTACAAAGCACCAATTTCAATTATGAAAACATTTGGACCAAATAAGTAACTAAAGAAATTGCTTCTGAATTCTCTCCCATTACTTCATATAATTAGTATGCAAAATTAAAGAGGTCTTGATTCAAAGATTTTGTTTGTGAGATTTCATCTCTCTTTGTTATTAAAACCACAATAATTAATGCATATTTAGAAGTCTCTTTAGTAAAATATCAGGCATTATGTTTTATTACTTCACCATATACACAGAGGTTGAATCTAGAAGCATATAAATTGAGCTTAATATACCTTCTTTATTCATCCAAGCATCTACACACCAAACACCAAAGTTTTGTACTGAGCCATGAGATAGATATTTCGTGAAGGTAGAGACCCAATTTGACATTAAGAGCAATTTAATAGAAAAGCAAAGTTTTGGTACCAGAAATTTAAAATACAGGTATCATGAATATGTGAAGATGAATTTCAATTCAGGTTTCCTCAATTTAAGACATTAAATTTAATGAATTCCTTGTCACTGGGCTTCCAGCATGCATCAAGGCTACGTCAAGTACATAATATTATACTGTGTGCAAAAGGACACATTGATCATGTTACGGAAATGCAGCAAATCTCGTTCTAATTTACCATATACAAGGGTATGGTAGTTAATCATTTCAAATGTTTTTTTTGGTCTAGTAAGAATTAAGTATGATATAGTTTAAGAAGAGAATAAACATTTGTCTAGATGATAAATATTTTGACCATCTCTTATGAAATGTATGCAATTCTGTTATTTTTACTTCACAGTATTCAGTGAATCTTTTAGATGAGGCAAGAGACAACCATGCACAAATGATAGAACGTGCTGAGATTGCAAATCTAGTACGCTCAAGAATGGAATCACTTTCACTGCCAAGTGTTGAATATGATGATGTCAGTGAGAAGAGGAGCAATCTATCCTATGTCATTATCAACCCCAGTTGTGACCTTAAACTTGAGGAAGGTGATATCATGTCAGTAAATCAATCTTTATCATTCTATTTCATTGTAAAAACTAAGGTGCATGCATTTGTACTGTAGTAGAAACCAGTTAACACAAATTATAGGGAGGACACCCAAACACTTCATTTTTAAAAAGTTCCAGAGTAAAATTTTTCTGAGATACTTAGATGGGAACATTAATCAATATATTATATAAAAAACAATATTTATTTTCCAAAATTTGCTCAAATTCATTTATCATTGTAGTCACTTAAATTAGTTGATCGGGTAGTCTGACTGGGCTATTGACCAGAGGGCCCAGGTTCAATACCAAGTGATGCCCCTGAGAACCCTCAGTTTCACTCAAGCTATGTGACCTTTTAGGTACCACATCTTCCTGGGAAATCATAGGCGGTAGCACCCCCTATCCTGATTTGTGGATTTCACACATGCTATATAGGGCTTAGTATTAGGTCAGCTCCACCCTTGCCTACCATCCCAACCCTGGGGTTGGTTTCTGTGGTTTTTCTCACCTAAATCCTGTGATTATACATCCACCATGTGATTTCAGTAATTTAAACAATCTTCTCAATGCATTTTATTACTGCATATTCTCACTCATGTGTTAATGGAAAATCTTATTAGGAGTTTTATAAGAGGTTTTGTAAGAAACTGCCATGGCGAGAGGAGTGGATTTGGAACTAAGCCAAAAATGCAGTTTCATGTTACTCCTAAAAAAATTATTTTCCAGGATTAATTTTCTGAGGAGAAAAATCTTTTCATGTGAACTGTTTTTTGAGTTAACCATTCCATGTAAATGCAGATTTATCCTAAAAAATGCTGTGCCTGGAATGGGCCGCTACTGCATCCATTTCAATGAATACTTAATGCTCTCTTTTTTGTCTTAATTGGTTTCCACTGCATTAATTGGAAACTGAAATTCTCTCCCAGCAAAAGACATTGAGCTTTTTTATGAAATAAATGCCTTTCAATGCTTAGTATGTACAGAAATCAAAATATTTTTGCTAGAGTTAATTTTGTCAATGTATCTGAATGTTATATTTGGTTCTTTCTTAGCACACCAAGTAAGTAATGTCATTGCTTTGCAGCTATCTTATACGTCCAAGTCCATTCTCTGCTCAGAAAACATTTGAAAGGCACAACAGCAGAAGAAAATCCAACATCAGCTTTTGTACACAGCAGCAGCTTGCAAGTGTGGGAATCTGTGCTGGAGGTGGGGTTGGTTTACCAGGGATTCCTGGAAGGAGGGGCTCTGGAATCTTCCAGCGACCACCTCCACTTGCCACAAAAGCAAACTCATTATCCCTTCCAGACAGCCCCACAGTGGCTGGTGCTTGCCGAAGTCGATCAAATTCTCTCAGGGTGGATGATATCCTACTTCGACGATCAAATTCACTCAGACAGGGCTTGGTTGCAGCCGCAGCTGCTGCAGCCGCGGCAAGACAGGGTAAGGACAGTTACGATGACCTGGGGGTTGATGCAAGCGTTGCCACGACATCTGGGACGAGTGGAGCAAGTGGTGGTATCAAAATAGCCCTGAACGGCAGCATTGGACTGGAAGTAACCCCACCAGAGGAGGGGATGAGCATGGCCGGAACAGGGAGCATGGGTAACCTTGGTAGTATTGGGGGAGGTAGCAGCGGAATGGGGGGTGGGAACAGCAGTGGAATGTCCGCAGAAGCGCAACATCTCCAAGGAACCATTGTATGATATAACCTAATGTGGGGGAGGAGACTGAGTGCTTCCAATAGGAATAAGTGGATCTAATCCAATTGCACTCTTTCCCCACCTCCACACCCTTTTGTAAAAGGAAAAGGAGTTATATAAGTAAATGCCTGAAAGCATTGCAAGTTTTTTCAGAAGATACACATAATGGCATTGTGTCCTCTTGAAAGCACTGGCACAAAGAAATCATGATGGGCTAGCAACAGCAAGGGATAATCCATGCTCCCTGCCACATGTATGCCAATTATGTACATTTGGTACTGTATATTCGAGAGTGATTTAACATGTTGAGTATATACATGATGAAGCAATGAAGTTTCAAAAAAGAAAATCTGATATCGGTACTAAAAAAGTGCTTCATGCACACTTTTACTCGTATACATATGTATTTATGTATTGATAATTAATGGCATAATTTCTCCAAGAGCATGCTGGTATGCTCAGGAAAGTCCTTAATGTAAAGATTCCTAACAATTGGGTGAAGTCATAGATAAATTCTTCTTGGCCCTTTTCAATTGGAATGAGAATGACTGATTACAGACTGTGATTAATATCTGGTTGGTGAATGATGATGACTTGCTATGTATGAATGTAAATTAAGTGAAACGACAGGCATTGACTCCTAGGGTGGAATGGGAGTGGAAGTGGGAACAATATAAACTTTAAATTAATATTTCTGCTAATAAAAATTTTATATACACTTGAATCAATGAAAGATTTTATCTAGCAGCCTTTTAAGAAAAACGAAAATATTGGGTAACTAACTGATATGGCTCATGCACTACCACTTGCATGGGTGCATGCAGACAAGCACTCATTTGAATGTCAAGGCATATCTTTTATCCAGAAATCACTTGGTAAAATCGTCCAACAAATAGTATCGAAATGAAACTTGTCTTCTTTTAGAATTTACTTCAGTGAGTGAATAACTAATAGTAAATATTAAATATAATAGTTACAAGCTCCGCTAAAATTGATCCTATCTGTTTAGTAAAAGTAGTCAGTTCTTAGACTTTTTCAGTAAAATATGTACAAGAATTTTTTGAAAGGACGACCAATAACATTCAGGGAAAAATAGATACTTATTCCAAAAACAAAATAAGGTACATATAAGTTTAAGGAGTTACATCTGAGATTTGATTTGAAACCACATTTTCTCCAATCATCCTCAAATATTCCATTTACAATTTTTTAAATAATTGTTTACTAAATTTTCAGAAGCACTTTTACCAAAAGTTGCCAAGTGATTTCTGGTTGTCATTATCATATTAAAATGCTTGAAAATCATTTGCATAATTTTTTAAGAAAACTTTTTACAACAATGCAACAAGTATGGGAAAATGTCTGCATGCCTAATGCATACCTTCTTTAATTTCAAGAATAGTTAAACAAGAGTATAATATTTTAATTCTTCATTAAAATAATTAATGCAAAATTGAGGTAATTCAATATGCAAAATGTAGTATGATACATTGAAGTTACGTTTCGTAACTATAGTTCTATAGTGAGAGAGAACTCTTTCTTTGGAAGTTCAGGTCATCTGATCAAATTTCACATTAGCTTTTCATTCAAAGGAAGCCTTTGATTTTCAAGTCAATTAATATAAGGCATTTAATTAAGTATTTTGGGGGAAAATTGATATAGAAAGTTCCTTTCTCCTAATTGGTACATGATTCAGCAGTCAGATCTGGCAGTTTGGGGCACATTACTCCAAAGTACATGTTACAGCTTAGAAGATGAGAAAATTAATAGTTATATTTGAGCACTGCTATTTAGGCATTGGTGATTACTTTGAAAAATGATACCAATCGAATGCTTTCCAACGAATTTCAATATTTGTTTTCTTCTACCATGAAAGTTGTTATGTATATATGCTTTAATATCTCTTGATACTTTCTCATTGTCTTGGCTAATATAATTCTCTCGTTTCTTGAATGCCATCTGTTCGGAAGCAATATAGCCTACACATATGTAAAAAAAAATTGGAAGTTAGCTGTCACAGTTGTTGAGGCAAGTGCTGCACAGTGGACTGTAGAAGATCACTCTGCAGCAGCGAATGGTTTTGTTGGGATTCTTCTAATTATATGGCCAACACTATAGTTAACATTTATGCAACACAACTGCACATATTTTTCACATCTGCTTACATGGAATATGTTCTGGTACAGCAGAAAAGAAAAATAGCTTCTCTTTCATTCTTCTTTTCTCAACTTACAGGGATGCCAAACTTGTCAGATCAAACTGTCAGATTCTGTAGGTACCATAAGCATTAGTCTCCTCTTCAACTGATAATATCTAAAAGTATATTTGAATTCATATTATAACACAGCCTTTAACTTTCCTCAGAGCACTGAGAATAAACGATTGATTTCAGGAGGGCTTGGGTATTTAAATGCTTTTTTTACTTCAATTATTATTACAATTATTTTGTCAACAAAAGATAAATTCAATGTGTCCCCATGTCAATGGAAACTACTTTATGAAATCTTAATTTATTTCAAATGATTTATATAAATATTCGTGATTTAATCCATGTATCACATTTTGAATATCATATCTATAAGTTTTACATAACTTCATCCATCAGCTCTGTATGAGAGATGTATAGTATGAGAATCAAGTCCTCTATTTTTATAAACTCTCATTCAAATCTGCTAAATGTTGATTACAAGTTGTTCCACTTTGTTACACAAGAGATCTTACAGTTTCAAAATATGATTTTTAAGAAAATTTTTATGCAAAAATTGAATAATTTTGTAATCAATCAGCCTTCTACAACTATGGAACTATCCACCAACCAGGGAACCACATTTGATAATTTTAATAGTCTGGCTGAAATCTAGGACGAGATGCAATTGATAAACAAAAATCGATTTTAAGAATGTAAAAATATATGTCCTAAATTTTTCAGGGGGTGCCAAATTTAATGAATGCTACATCCTTGTATATTCCCTTGTTAACAGTGAATATCTGGGAAATAGAGACCTCCCAGCTAGGAGTATAAATAGCTATAATTTTCTGATGTAGAATTGGTGCATGAAAATGACTGAAATTTTGCCTAATTTTAATCTATTTGATGGAGGTTGTAATGCTGCTGAGTAATCAATACTTGAAGTGGTAATGGAAAAACCTTTCTTCATAAAAAATTTTAAAATCTATGTATATTGTGTGAAAGTGTGGGTAAACTACGCTTGAAAATCATGTATATTATGGAAGAGCACATTATATATTGTATTTTGCTGACTCTTTTTTATTTCATTTCATGATGTGAAGCCCCTAATTATGAATTCATAAAATTGAGTATTCCAATTCAAGGGATTCTATTTTGAAGCATCGAAGTGCATACAGGTATACACAAGTATAGGTACCAGCCATATACTTTTAATGGTACCTACTACAAACATTTTTGGCTTCCCATTTCCAGTTTTTGATACTTATTGAGGAATACCAACACAAGTTAACAAATGCATCGCTGAGAACCATAATACCAATCACCTGCAAGGGAGGTTTGTTTTGGTTACTTTTATAGCCAAGTGTAGAATATTTATTTTTACTCTATGTCAAAAATTAAATTTTCATTTTCAGTTTTTCAATAAGATAATTTAATTCTGATATTAATTCAAACTAAACGATATAGTGTTGCTGTCACAACTCTCCCTGAATGGTTAATCACGAATAAAAGGAATGTAATCACAGGAATAAGACACTAGAATTCAGTTAAAAATGGCTTTAAAAACAAGGAGAAAGTATAGCTTGTTAAATGTGAAAGCAGATGCATATGAATGAATTCCTATGGCATGATGATTTCCAAGCACTTGGAGATGGAAGGAGACCCTAGGAGAGGAGATCCTAGTCATTGAGAAGTATCACTAGGCTGCTGGAAAGGTCATGACTGGCCCCTTTAGCAGACCTGCATAATGTTTGCTATATATATGAGGTACACGATACTTATACTCCAGGTATGTTATTCACTATTGTTTTCACATGGTTCCAAAGTTACGGAAATTATCAAATGTAAATTTTTGCACTAGAGTCACATGTTACCATTTATTAATTTTTTAATGTTACATAGTTAATTTTATATTCTAGTAGATTTGCAATAGTATTAAACTGCAATGTGGTTAGAATTAAAACAATGGTGAACAAAACATATCTGTCAACATTTTCATTATTTTTATTAAAATTACATACAATTAAATACTATCAAGTTAAATACAATATAGTATATTTTGTAATTTATGTTCTTATGAGCCTGCAGCTGATAGAGGAACAGAGTAAGTGAAAAGATCACATAGTTTACAACAACTGTTTTGAAAGAGATATTAGTAAATAACAGCAAATTTGGTTGTACAAAATTAAAGCAAAAGAGAAAGACACAAATATACTTGTTTGAGCAACACAGCCTGAATAAAATAAAAAGAATATAATAGCAATAACTGAGTAAAGTAATATTTAATCTCTTAGAATATAGTTAAATACAATCTCATAAATAATTTTTAAATTTATTTAAGGACATTCTAAGAGTGAATTCATTTCAAACCTGATCTTGCTGAGAGTAAAGTGTTGACATGTGTGTAGGCATGCATTTGAGAGTGTATAATAGGTGTACTATTTGACTATAATAGGCCATGTTTTAATGTAAAGATATGTGCCACTAAAGAAACTATAGATTTAAACTTTAACACATTAGCTAATTAATGGGATTCCTTAGTAGTTGTTAGGAAGTCAAAACTAAACAGAATTTTGATGTATCTTCTTTGCAGTACTGCTCAGACATTAAATACATCCTCTCTGTACCAACCCCAAACCTTCATCATATAGCATATGTGGCTATCGATCAGTACAGAATTAATACTCAGTGATCGTCTCGAAACGATATGCCGCTCCCGATATAGTGATGCAACAGCAGGCATAATTTTTATTTTCATTATTTTATTTTTAAAGTTGCAAACATGGTTTTCCCTGTATAAAGTTGAATCAATATACAAGGCAAGGTATTTTACAATTTTATTTTATTTCAAAATCCCTTCTTGAGGCAACGAGTAATGCTCATAATTTATTACCTTTGTATCTTATTACGTTTGAGTTCAGCCTAAGACACCCGCATAACTTAGGCTCTGATAGTGTAATTAACGGCGTAATTTTTGAAAAGTATCACAAATAAAATGATTGATAAAGTTACGCTAAATCATTTCTGAGAGTGCTCGTTAGATGACGGCTCTTATCCAGACAAGGGCACCACCTTCAAATGAATGTACACGCGAGAATCTTTTGCGAAAAACTGCACGAGCAATTGAGGGAACGAGAGCGCGAAAGAACAAAGAGCAGAGAAAAGGAAAAACTGAGGAGAGTATTGCGTTTACCGTTGACCGAGTAGATTAATACATAGATAATTAAAAGGAAGAGCTGTCCTTTAGATTCAGTACTGGATGGGTGGTTTTGGACTTCATTGGTGAACTGAGAGGTAACGAGTCTTACTTGTGAGCAGGAGCGTTTGGGGAAGCGAGGAAAGAAAGAAGAAAAGCTTGGAAAAGTATAGCGTACAATGCACGAGTTCAAGTACAATAGAACAGAAGTAAGGAAGGCGTTTGATTATGTGCTCTAAATCGCACAGGAAACATGACATTGGCAGAGAATATGCTGGGAGGAATACCCCCTCCTGCTTCATGCTGCCGAGTTTTGAGTTGTATAAGGCTCCTCCCTCTCCCATTTTTAGCTCTGGAAAGTGCGATCCTAAAGAATTATCCGAAGTTGGATCAGAGGAAGAGGTCAGCAGAAAATATGATTGCTGATGACATTTCCCCAGATTGATTCTTCTAAATCGTGCCTTTTTCTAGCATCCGCTCGTACATCATTAAGATTTAGGTCGGTAATTTCATAGTAGCAAAGAGAGGGTTACTTTATTTGGCAATCTAAAGAAAGTCAGCTAATGAGCATGTATGCTCTGCGCGAATAAATACATTGCAACCCAGTTAGAAAACAAGACGTAGGAACAAGTGCCTTTTCACATTGCAGAAGAAGAAGGAGACGTTTCTCTCCTCGATCCCTAACTTGCTCTTGCAATCCGTTTCGTCGAATACTAAAGGCATTGAAAACAACGCAATGCTATCCCTTTATCGAGTGGTGGTAGCTTTAGGGAAGACGACCGATAGCTGAGGTCATTTGTGCCATTAGGGATACATGGAAAAGGAGGAAGGATGGAGAGAAACTCGGCGTCGGCTTTTGCCAACTCTTAACGAAATGCGCCAAGGGGCCCACAGTTATCGTCCCATCCGGTGGACGGCGTACTGACTGAAAGTGCTCTCAACTAAGAGCCTTAAGTAGGGATTGGGATACCATTGAAAAAAATTTGCCGTCTCCAGGAGTCGACCCCGGGCCCTCTGGATGGGGAGTCAGTACGCAAGCCACCGCACCAACCGATTCCCTTATGACTGGATTTAATTCATATTAAACCTATTGTTATTAAGTATTGCCTATGCTATGGCCTTGCATCAAATAAATGTTGCCAATAGTGGACCGATATTATACGTTAAATGTTTCAACATATATTCTTCCTTCGTGCAGGATGTGGAAAATCGATCTCCTGTTATCGTTAACCGCCGCTCTTTGGTATGACATTTAGAGCAAAGAATTCATCAGAAAATGCTTTGCACACACGACGCGTTTTTTGTCACTTTCCTTGTAACTACTTTAATGACCTTCTCTTTCACTTCGCCTTCACTCCTCCATAGAAACTTCGCTCATCACGTTCCCGGGTCGCATTCCTTGAGAGGGGGCGAGGGGTTCCTGGGAGTGCCCCCGTACCGACTAAAATCATTTTCAATTAGAAAAGACTACTATAGCGAGTGCGAATTTCATAATGTCAAATTGTTGACTATTAAATATGCGGTGCCATAAATTGCATTATTCAAAATTAATGTATTGTTTTAACTGAAATGATAATTGCTATAACCTTTATGCTATGATTTAAAAGTTAAATTTTCCTGTTTGATGGAGCCTCCCAGTTTGCTGTAAAAGTATTCTATTTCACAGAGAAAAACGTAAAATTATAAAATAAAGCACGAAGGGGAAGCAGAGAGTGATGATGCTCATAGGTTATAGAGACTATTTGAACCAATACTACCCACTTCCCCCGGATCCCCTTTTGAGATCCAGCGCCGATCAATTATGCCAGTAAAATCGGAGATTAGGATCACCCAGAAACTGTCCAAGACTTGCTACGAAATTGAATAACAGAATTAGGTTTCAACGATCTTCTCGACTTATAGCGTACCGCTGGCATCCATGATAAGAGGTGGAGAGATCATGAGATGACAGAAGGAGGAGGGAATGATTGGGGTCTGTTGAAGAGTACAAAGGGTGAGATATCGCGAGGTGAGTCTAATATCAAGGGAAAGGAAGATAGGTGGGGGGTTATAGCGTGAATGAAAACTGAAAAATATTTACAATGTTTCGATGTAATTGGTTGACAGCTCACATTTCAAAGCTGTGGAATTATTCTCAACATACCCCCAAAAAAATCACATGCATGCTATCTACCCTATTTGTGATTTTCAATCAGCTATCTGTATTCTTACCTGTCTATTGTATTACGTATCTTTTTCATGCATTTTAAAAACTTTTATCGCAGTATCTTCCCCAATAACTGGCAATTAAAATTATTTTATTGTTGCGTCAGGAGCGGTGCCTAACGAAAACCAACAAATATAACTTTCCCAAAAATAAAGCATTTAGGTTCTGAAACAGTGGAAAATGTAATTAAATTATTATTTTTAGTCTTCAAGAGAAATATTTTGAAGAGATTTAATAGAAACTTGCTCTTCCCACTCTCCAGAATTTTCCCTCATTCCTGTGGTTTAGTATTTTTAAATTCGGGGAAGCAAAGTCACCCTCCAAATTTTCTGCTATCTTTTCTATTTTCAGAGTAGCTGTTTAGTACTCTTGTAGCAATTATGAGAGGTGAGATTTTAAAATTAAGAAATTTGATATTATATAATCTCCGAAACTTATTTCGGATCCCACAGCTGAGTAATTTTTCACAGGAATGTGAGCTTGATTTAGCTCGTGATGACATATTTCGCACGCTCAAGACGGGAAGCAAGGAGCAGGAGATTGCAATTCTGCTAGGATAGAGAGGTCAGCGGTCGCGGAGCGTGCCGCAGGTGGTTACGATATAGACATCACCGCCACGAGAGTAATCGCGTGAGAGAAACATTTTAAAGCACGACTGACAAGAGAGGGAAGAGAAGTTGAAACAAATGAACAAATTCGACAGAGCCTAAGGCCAGACATGACACCAAGGAATATCAGTGACACTTGGCTGCCCTTTACGACCAAATGAGACCCAAAAACCAGCCATATTTTTCCTCACCACAAATACAAATCATATTAATACATAATGTTCGCAAAAATTCACTCACACCATGACCAAGTCTCCGGCATAGGCAAAAAAATGTCAGTGAAATTTCAGGCCTGAAGCGGGAGCCCGAGTTTCTTCATGTCATGAATAGATCGCTAAATCTTTTATCGATTGGCTAACGTGTTCTTTTTCTTGAACGAGAATCACATTAAAGTCGAGATAGGCTCTGGCAAAATTTCTGCGTTAGGCGAATTTACAGATTCCTCCTTAAATTAGAATTAGAATTGCATGAAATGTTTTTTGGGGCAGGCGCCAAGAATCGCTTTAGGTAGCTTTTTTCCGGCGACGACAGTACCCGCTCGAATCAAGAACTTTTTGGTGAAAAGAACTTTTGGTAAGTTTTTTCTCTGAAATACGACCTGCGATGACGCGGAGGAAAGGCGAAGATATGACTGCTTTTATTGACTCTACAAAAAGAGGTAAAACAATGCTTCTCCTCGAACCTATCTTGTATCGGGTTCTTTTTCCTCATCGGAGGTTCTTAGAGACGAGAGCTCGCCTTCGGAACTGCAGACCAGATGAATCGTCCGCATCTGTGAACTAACTTCACCCAAACCAGAGTACTTAGAAGTCACAAATTGTTGTAAACTTACATAATTAAGGTGCACGGTAGCAATATTTGTTTTAGAGATGTCTATTAGCCGCAAGGAAGCAATCGAATTCGTGAGAGATAAGCTCGGTATTGTAGACGTCGAAAATCGACCTCTTGACCTTCGGCTCTTGAACAGGATCATGAGATGCCTTCTGAGCGAGGTGCCTTTCCAGGTAAGATTAATTAATGGAGTTCCTTTTATCATCTTACCTTAGTCCGACAGCATCTCGACATTAATGCCGTATGAAAGGATAGACCATAGAGCTTAAGTACATTTTTTTTCAACCCATGAAAAGCACATTTCTGATCACCTACCAGGTTTGGGTACATCGTTATTCGAGTTATTCTGAGTTGTTCCAAGGCAACCATCTCAATAAAATCCACGCCGTCAGTGCAATTGAAGTGGTCAATTGGCTCCCCTAGTGTTTGTTCACTTATATCGTCTCCCAATTATATTTTTTTTAGTTTTTCTTCCATAAGCTAGGGGGTAATTTCGTAATTCTTGTTTTGAAATCCCCCCCTCACCAGTTGGTTGAAAGTGAATATGTCCACTCTCCACGGTGACTATAATATAAATAAGACATAATTTTTGCTTCGAATGTGAGCGGGGGAAAGTAAATTAAAATGCATTTTTTGAAGGAATTTTGTGGGATATTTTTGTGCTTTCTTAGTTTTATGCATTGCATTTCATTTTAAAGAGCCCTCATTCCCCACAATTCCATTCTTTATCTAAAAAACCAAAGTAAACATTTTTAATTCCATATTCGAAGTTGAGTATTATATATGTTTTGAAATAATTTAATGTTTTATTTATGTAAACTCATAAATTCAATCGCACGCATATAAATGCATTTTACTTGAATTCTAATCATTTTTTAGAAAAATAATGACTGATTGTGGCTCCTGATGATAATTAAATAATTTAATGGTACACAAAAATATGATTTTAACAACTCGGTAGATAATCAAAAGATAAACCTGAAAGAATTCGAATGTTTAACTTATTAACCGTGAATTTACAATCTTGAACCGAGTAGTAAAGCATCCTGAGGGACGGTCTGAGCCGTTGGGTTTTCAGTGTAAGACATGCATTACACTTCTAAATACGAAGAATGTCATGTTCTGTACAGTGCTTTATTGTTGCCGGTATCTTATAACACCAATGCCCTATTGGCAAAGATATCACCTGCGGATATAAAGAAATAAATACGTATCTAATGATTTTGATGGTTTAATAAAGGAATTTCATCGATATTAATTCGTTTGAACTAAGATGGTCAAAGTACGTAGTAAGGGCATAGGAGAAGGACTACGTTAGGAAAAAAGGCTCTCATAATTAATTGATGACGGGAGCGTTGAGTAAAGACGTCAAAGAAAAATTAGGGAAAATTTTTACATTGAGCGTGGTTTATTACAACGTGGAAAATATGGTTTTTGAAGCAAGATGATGGGCGTTGGTCGGAGACTTATTTATTAGGTGTGGGTGTGCAGAAAGACGGAAAAGAACAAAATGAACAAAAATGAAAACGAAGAAAAACTAGGCACAATGGGGATGGAGAGAGGGATGTTAGGAAATATCCTAAGGAAGCAGGAAAGTTGGATGCAGAGTATTTTGATTGCCGATGAGATCCTAAGAATTGTGATAGAGGGGAGAGCGTTAGGCAAGTGAGAGCAGGGTAGGAAAAAGATTGGCATGCTGGATGAAATGAAGGGAGGTAGAATGCATGTGGATTGGTGTGCCGTATTTGGTGTCAGATTGCATCTTGTTGGGTGAGGCGAATAAATGGAGGGGTGTTAATTTTTTGTTCATCCAAAACTTACCTTGAACGATGGTCTACCAAATAATAATTATGCATAGATATAGGCATTTATAATTCCATTTTTTTAGATATGTGGTTTCCTAAACTCATGTTCCCACTTTCATAGACAAAGTATAATTATAATTATCATTATCTTCTCCAAATTATTGGGTTAATTACCGTATTTCGGTGTCCATCCAGTGATATGCTTCTTCTACCATTCAATCAGGATTTGATCACTTAATTGGTGCAGTTAATGCAGTAACACCCCATGATGTCCACATTTTAATTACTAATTTTTCCTAGATTAGTGAGGATAAAGGGGCACATCTGCTTATTCCATGAACACGTCATAACCCATGCATGCATGAGTTATGATGTGTTATGACGTATGAGTTAGGATGTCATCATGTACTTCTTCTTCACTCTTTCTTTTCCAAAACAGTTTCCCGTTCTTGCGGTTTTCTCTTTGTCCTACCAAGCAAATGAAATTATACAGTTTCGCAATTTAAGTATAATTCTCACGACTCAATTGCTTATTTCCTGAAACCTTTTATTTCTGAAATCTTATTCTCCGATCTACACCTTACCATTCCTTAAGTTTTTTTCTTCAAAAATTTGAGGGTGAGTGTCGCCGAATTTATATATTGTTACTAAGGCACTGCACAATACTTATTAGGTCGTAATTAATAAAGTATAAGCGTGAATGTTATAAGCACAAACTATAAGAATCGAATTACGTTCTTGATGAATATTCACCTTTTTGCCCATGGGAGAGAGGCAACGCAAACAGTGCGTATCTTGGCCATATTTAATAAACGCTTGCGATAAGAAATACGAGTTTGCAGAGTGGACTCCGTCTCGTGATTTATGTCGCAAAACATTATTTCCTCCGTAAATGTTCATTGAAAGATCTTTTTCCAGTAGGAGAAGGCTTACCTCACGTGATTTGAAATACATTCGTAGTATAGAAATGATCGATTTGTTGAGAAAACAGGTTTCGTTCCGCTGGCTCGTCTTGGGGTCAGAGTACATCTAGAACAAAATGCCGGTTTAGTTGATTTAAACCATGGCCTTAGGAGTAATTGACTCATTTTTATGTTCTTTGGGGGAGGAAATTTCATTCGTTTCGACACATTTTGACGCCTCCTGAGAGATACAGACCTAACTGTGATGCATATCTGAACCGTTTATTGGGTACCGTCCACTTTGATCGTCAACGCACAACTTTGGCGGGTCATTGGGCTTGCAGACTAAAACGTATTTTTTCACAAAATCGATCATTTTTTGCGAACGAATTCCGATTCCTTTCGACTGACAAAAAATAAGCGCCGACCCACTGTTCCATTCCACACCGTCAAGGGTTTCCGATCTGTCTTCGGAGTGCATTCTCATAAAAAAAACTGAAGTGGTTCATCGACTTATTAACGTGAATTTAATGCTCTTTTCAATGAATTCTCGTGATTATGACACGCTGCTGTGAATCGCGTGGACCAAAGATGTTAGGTAATGACTACAAATAAAATAAATATATATATATATGATAATTACAGAATGTCTGTCGCTGGAAAACAAATTAGTTTGAATTTGAAAAGTGATAAATTAACAACGGTGGCAACGAAATAGAAATAAATTCTATAGACAGAGTCGACGGGAAACTAGAAGGCTAGCAGTGAGGCTTCTCCATACACTCTTACCCGAATGCAATTACATTAACTTCACACGAGAAGTTATTGTTTCCGACAGTCTCTAAAAAGAGGCCATCTTTGGCCATTGAGTAATGTCATGGTGTAAATACAATGGTGTCGGATTTGTAAATATGTCCATCTGAACATTCTAAATATTGTTCTGGTCCGCTACGAAGGTGACTTTTTTGTGATACGAAAATTTCATCTGCACTCTCGTCAATAGCTTCAGGTCTGGGTTACCTTCACAAACTGCAGGCTCAGACAAGTTCCTATGTTTTTCTCCTTGAAGCCAACTTTGTCTACTGACGAATTATCACCGCATCAAAGGTTTACACGCTGTAACCATTCCCAAAAAAATTACTTCAGTTATTTTGGGGAGCTAACGAGCTAACAATATGCTGAAAATTGGATACCATGAATACATCAATTCAATAGCATCAGACTAAACCTTGTCGAATAGCATCTTCAGGAATTAGAAAAAACTTTGCGAAGTACGTCAAAATTTATTGCGGTGCGACCGATTTCATCACATATGGCATCTTCCAGTACCCTGAAGATTTCATGCATGTACCGCGCATGTTCACGTACCTGGATATGTCACATATTTCATTAAACCATCGTACCGCTATGGTCTGGAGCGGGTACATACGTGGTACATTTATGAGATCTTCAGGGTGCTGGAAGATGTCACACTTGTGATGAAACTGGTTGTATTGCAATGAAGTTCGGTGAAACGAATTTCATTTTCTGAAAAAAAATAAATGTGTCTATCAGCAAAAGCAATTGCCATCTTTCAGAATCAGCGAAACTGTTCAAATAACGAGCACACGGTGCACTAATAATTTGCGTGTTCTCGTCCGCCCGCCGGGTCTCACTCTTCCATGACTTAGTTCAACGTGTGCCTCGCCTTTTAGAGTCTGTCTTTATTAGCCGTATTGTTTTATACTGGTGATTTTGGATCTCAGAACGTCCTGCTGTACAAAACCCCTCCGGAGCGTCGCTTTCCGACCGCGGACGACGTGGTTCGTCTCGGCCTGTCCCTCATCGGCGGTATCTGCATCCACGACAACTGGTTCGCGTCCTTGCTGCTGAGGGCCATCGGTTTCGACCTCTTCACTATCGCCGGGAGGGTCACCGCCAGCCCCCGATCGACATATGACCATCCGATGACCATCGTGAGGGGCCTGAAGGACCCTGACGACCCGGACCGCGACGACGCGTTGTACCTGGTGGACGTGGGTATGGGGTACCCAACCCCTGGCGCCGTGCCAATCCACGACCTCCCGTTCGAGTTCCCGATCACGGCAGGGTTCGAACTTCGGTACACTAAGGTCGGCGGCTTATACTACCGCTGGCACCGCCATGGATATAGCTCCAATGACCAAACTGTGAGTTCTCTTGGAATACTGCCACTGGAGTTAGCCTTATTCGACTCAGTTGGTGTTTGGCCTCACGATCCAAGTATTTTTCATTTTGGCCTGGGAGGAGGTGGTTGAGTTTTTTTTAATTCCCTGGTTCTGTCTATTCTTATATATATTTATTTATTTATTCACCTCATGTTTTTTTATTGATTGCAGAGTTTAAAACTGAATGATGGCTGGACTCAAAAGCTTAGTTTCACTCTAGATCCAAGGGATCCTGCTACCCTTGAAGCTTCCATGGAAAATGTTTTCAAAACA
Organism: Hetaerina americana; assembly: GCF_022747635.1. NCBI lineage: Eukaryota > Metazoa > Arthropoda > Insecta > Odonata > Calopterygidae > Hetaerina > Hetaerina americana. Next base: position 65,907,927 of record NW_027286874.1, on the reverse strand, counting down.
GAGCCTCCAAGTGACTTCATGAAAATGATGAGAATATTTAGATGGCCCAAGGATGATGATGACAACGTCGTAGCTATAAGAGGGCAGGAATTACTTCTTTTTGGAACTGCTAAACAATTTGGAACGGAAACCAATCTGTAAGTAAACTATTATGAATTATGTACCCTTCGGATCATAACCATAGAATACTTTAGATATTTTATAGAAAATGTCCATGAATGCCACATTTCTAATAATTAAAACAAAACATACATTTCATTTCTAATTTCAACCTAGTGTAGGGCAGTAAACTAATCAATTTCTAATTTAACATTGAATATTGGACCGAATGACTCACGATACATGTGTGCTTGGAGCTTATCAAAAACTTCTCAAAATTGTAGGCATCGCCTGCGAGTGTGGATTTAACATGGTTTGATTTCATTTTGCTCTAGTACACTTTAAACAGAAGTCATGCCAAATGCGGACGCTTAAAGTAAAAGAAGGCAATTGCATTTTGTTGTCCTTTATATTCTCGCAGCCTTCAACTTCAAACAACTTGAAAAAATTCTATTTGTCTTATCTTTACAAATATTTATAATGAAACGTTAAATAACCTAATCGTATGTCTGCTTCAGTTCAGAGTGAAACATTTCCAAGGAAAGACATGTTTTCTTGATGAATTGGGTCTAGTTTAAAAAAATAAATGTGGAATTTATTTCCAGGAAAAAGCAAAAGATAAGGATCGAACTTGGTGATTTGGAGGATACTATTCTGAAGTACTTCCCGAGCATCGATCCAACTGAGCTGAGAGAAGCGCTGCCGTGTGCAATTCAAGTTTCAAAAAGTATCTGAAGATCATGACCCAACTGTTTGCTGATTTAAAATTATCCAGATGACCTCGTAATAAAATATGTGATGCCTCTATACTCCTCTATCGTCAGTTAGTGGATAGAACTCTGAAGAAAGTAACATTTGTGCCAATCATATGTCCGTAGCAGGTATTGCCAGCAAAAATATCATCAATTGCATCAAAGAAATAGGAAATAAATATTTATCCAAACAAACATACAAAAAGCAGTCATGATAGTGAGGAAATTCTTTATATGATATTGGAAAATATGACTTTTAAAGCACCCGTCGCACGAGCAAAAGGAAACCACAGTAGGTGAGCAGGAAATAAAATAGCAATAACTATCTCTTGTTTAGTTTATTCTTAACATTCTTACACTATGAAGAATGCTCTCCTATTTTCAGTTATTCAATTGAATAAGTGAAGCTAATAAGTGCCCAATCTTTAGAGTTTCATCTTTTTTATCACAGTTATTGAGAAGCATAAAGTTATCCTGCAGAAAAATAAGATGCATTCATTATTTTCCAGTTGCAGAAAACATTTTCTCTGAGCTAATCTAATCCTCTCTCGCTCCGTACTTCATCGACTACAACCGAATATGCCATTTCAAGAAAATCATAACTCACGAAATATTAACGAATTATTGATGCAATCCTAGAAGGAAACGCAATTTGCTTTCGAGTATCTGGAAATAATGTATTTAGGGTACTTCGCGAAGAAAGAGAAGAAATTAAGGCTTTGTCTTGCTGCTCCCACCAAATGAGCAACTAAATGCAATGTTAAACATCAACATTTTATTTCTGTTCAGAAACGTTGCATAAACAAATATTTTTAACGAAAAAAATAAACTAGAAATAAGAAAAATTTTAAAAACGTCAATATTAAATTAAATAAGTATCGACAATAAGGGATCAATATGTATTTTAATACGGTATTTTCGTTGCTTAGGTTAAAAAACTTATCAATCGTTTCAAAAATGGCTTAAGCATTAAATATGTTAATATGCGATAGCTAAAAAAAGGCCAACAGCGTGATCATGGGAGTATTGTTTTCAGACAATCCGAGATGTCCACCAACTGGATAAAATATATGCGGATAATCACAAATATCATTCTCATATACAAGGAATTCAGTTCAATATTACATTCGATATTCAAACTTAAAACGTTTCTCATTTTTCTTGAGTTAATAAGAAAATGTCGGATTCATATTTATTATTTTGATATTTTCAGGATTTCGAATTAAAAGGAAAATTTTTTTTTAATTTAACATAGTCGCATTGGTCGCCAATGAAGGAAAGAAGTTAACATTTACCATCACTTCATCTTTAGAGATTCATTCTTTATCTACGAGAGTTTTGACATGTTTTACATGCACTGGCGATGCAGGAAATTATTTCCACATTTTAGAGTTTTTTTAATATTTTATTAATATTAATGTATTAATTTAGGTGGATACTATCGCATAAAGCTCAAGATTTAGCAGTCAGATACGAAAAAAGGAGGTATTGAAGAATTATCAATAAGAATTACTTCGTATATCATGGAAAGTATGAGCATTTTGTCACTTTCATTCTGTTCATCAATGTTTAAAGTTTTTTTGAAGTCTCCTATCCATGCACACTTCTTAATTGCCACGCTTGTACTTCCTGGATAGGAGCAGCCGTTCCTGATTTTGAGTGCAGGAGGATATGAAAAAGGAGAATAAGAAGTCCGTGATTTGTTGATACATGTCCAATTAAACATTTTTCTGCAGGACATGAGCCAGTCAGATGGCTTACAAAAGCTGTAATGCCATGTTCTCTGATATATTCCAAAATATATATGTATGTATTTTTTATATCGTATAACCTCTTAATGTATGGTGCTCAAACTTTTGAGAACATCAATTGTTACAGGAGAGATGCTGTGGTCAATAACATCAATTATTTCAGGAGAGATGCTGTGGTAAATGTATTGCATAAGAAATTCAAATAGCCAAGTGTATTACAATTGAATCAGAGAAAAGTAAAATGTTATCATTAGCAGACAGACCTATTTATTTCAATACCAAAATGAAAGCAGTTGCCAGCACTGCCTTTCCCTAAAACTGCCGTTGTCATGAATGATGTACACCAAAGGACCCGCATTGAAATTGAGGTAAATGTCTAGATTTAAGTAACACTGGAGCATGCATAGTATTTATGGAATATGATTTTTAACATTTATTACATTGGCCCTTTTGACACATTTTATGATGAAATATGCACACTTCATAAAATTATCTATTTTGTCTATAAGTGCATTATTTCAGAACTTATCATGAATCCAATACAAAAATAAGCTTGTCTCCTAATAATTTTGGAATTAAGAGATATCTTAAAGAAATTATTCTTACAAGATTGTAATTCTCATACGAATTGAGAATACTTGATCCGAGAAAGGTAAAAATGGATTGAATGCATGGCGTGTTATATTTATACCAGTGACTTAATTTTCTATTTTTATCAAATCCTATTCCTCCTGTTGTATGGTAAATTTGGGATGTTCGGGTAAAGAAATTGTGTATCACTTAACACCCTGTTTACTCGGAATCAGCTCTCAGTTTCCAGGGAGAATATTTTGATCGTGAGTCAAAATACCTATTTGTGAAAACAAATATTCCCAGAGACAGTAAAAATGTATATAATGCTGTACAATGAATACACAACAAACATGTTGTGAAATGAATACACAACGTCAAAATACTTTAAAATGATAAAATGTAAGTGTGTCATCCCCCAAGAAGGTAACGAACGTTTCCTTAGGAAACTAGTTTTTAAATGGCCATTGGGTTATACGGATTTAGCTCTCACTCTGACGTTATGTAGTTTGATTGTACTAAATTGATTTCTCAATGGGATTCCATTGTGACATTGAATAGATAAGTCAAATAATATTTCTACACACCATACATTCGCCTAAAATTCAATCTTATTTCTGTCTTCTAACAGTGTTTACGGACCAAATGAGTGCATCTACTTTTTTATAAATTTCGTTACCTATGGATAAAATAACTACATCTCTGCATTTAAAACAGTTTTTTACCTTTGGCAAAAAGTCAAACTTAAGAATTCAAATGCTGATTCAATTATTAGCGCTTATTTTTTCTTTTAATAAAGTTACCTGCATGACATTAGCTTACACACTCACGTTCTTCAATCATATATTTGAACAGCATTTCATCCCTTTTCACTTCCGCCTTCAAAGATGACGTCGTAAGTCTCATGAAAAAAGAACCTTTCTATAGGATAAGGCCCGTAGACCTCCCTCCATTATTTCTCGTCACACTCCCCTTAACCTCGATTCGAATGAAATTTTCACTGAAAATACGAATCCAAGTCTCTACGTTTTTAAGCACGACGGCCTAAATACTCTACGAATTGATATATTTTTTACAAGACATATACTCTTCGAGTCAAGGCATGCACAAATGTGCATTAATGCACATATGCAATAAATGGCGCTGGCGTCGCGCAGAATAGCGGCGCTTCGCTTGATTTGCCCTAAAACAGTTGCACCGCTCCTTTAAGAGGCACTGGGATAATTGTGTGAGGTGCCAAGGGTAGTATTTCGAAGGGGACTAAGGCCTTACTGTTCTAGGTAGGCTATTTATCTCCAAATATTGCATGGCTGGATAGTTTCCGGACTGGCATCGTGCATCCATCTCCTTTATGCATTTCTTCCAACGTCTTCCTATGTATCTATCTTCTATCATAATTTTCCTAATCGCATTTCTAGTGTTTTTGCATTTCGTTTTGAATATTCCCGAGTATATATTCCCTGCCTCACATGCTTTGTCGTTGTTTCTCTTTATAATTTCAATTTCTTAGCACTAGCCTTCAATTCACCCAGGGAAACCGAGTTTTGGGAAAACCATGTTGTTACTTATATCTGTGTGACTTGATGTGGCTCCGGCGATGTGCTGGAAAGGACTTATTCGAGCAACTAACGCTGAAAATTACTTAAATTCTTTTTAGTGTAGTTTGAAATTTGTGCACTAGTACTAACAATAGAGAGTTTCAGAAAAAAACAAATGGCGTCCACTTTTGTGAAAAATTTATTTTACTGTAATGCCCAGTTTTCATCAATTAGTTTTATGTTCAATGTTTAGTTATTACACCAGAGCTATTATTATAATTATTATTGATGCATTATTTTCGTGTTTTCACAAAAATATTGAAAATAACGAGGATGATTCTGCTTGGCAAAGTAACGGGCAATGTTTTTAAGTATATATTGCACCTTATAATAAATTAAAATAACTCCGTAATTGTATGCACTTGATTCCATCCACTTCCACTGCAACCCTTCCACGGTTCGGCACCATGAGCAAAGACCTAAATGAAAAATTTTATGAGCGAATAATGATGATGAACGTAAAATATATCAAATGTTGACGCCTGATACCACTGATTATTATTACATAATGATAGTTTCATTATGATAGAACAAATTTAATTTGTTAAAATCTTGTTTACTGAACTAAAGCTTCTTTAAAGTGTTTCAAACACATACTCTTCGTGATTTATTTTAAATGCCACATTAATACTGATTTGTAAGAAAACCGAACTGGGGGAAGAGAAAGGAAACCAATTATTTCACAGAATCATTACCCTCATGATAATTCTCTTCTTGTTTAGCCTCTAGTCTAGTTATCTGGGGTAATAATCATCTGAACTGGCTGCTCGAATACCAATGTTACCAATACAGCATTGAGATTGTAGAACAGTTGACTGACAACATTAAAATGTTGCTTACGACCTTCTATATTGTGCCAATAAGCCATTTTTCTCTTACTCAGTCTTATGGCATGGGAAAAACAGAATTTAAGAAAAAGATATCATAAAAAAACTGCGTTCCTCCTGCATAGTATATCCTAAGATTGCAGCGTTCAAGCCATTCAAATATGACTAGTCAACGAAATATCATCGTAAAATACCAGTGCTTAGCAACAAAACTAACTGTTTATTCATCTTTCATTTTCACTCTTGCAACATATAAAATTTTCTTCTGATTATATAATCACGTACAATTACGTGATTTCTGAGATATTTATGACTTCAGGTTGGTTCTACACACATCAGTACGCCCTAAACTAAAAGAAATTGTATTTTAAAATTGCTAAATTATAGATAATCTAATAATGTGGAAAGAAGAATATAGTAAAGGTACTTAATATAATTTCTCTGAAATCTAAAATAATTAAGTAACTCCAGCGTCTCCTTAGTGTTTTTTGATAACGTGGGAAAATGTTACAGAACTAAGGAAGAAGGTACTAAAAATTGTCTATTCAAGAAGTGGAGGAAAATGAAAGTTTTGAATGACGCGCTAAAATATAGAATACGATGTTAATGAAAAATCATTAAATTAAGTGATAACCAATAAATTGCAATTTCATAGTTATTTCAAAATACTACTGAATGTTAATTAAAATAGATTTTGCTACCTTATAAATACCCCACGAGTATTGTTAACTCCATTGATTCATATAATAGTCAATTTAATAATTGGAAGTTCACATTAAAAGGCAAACATATCTCAAATCCAGGAAATCAACGACGAGGCCCAATTGAAAATTCGAACGATACATTTCTTAAAAACTAACCATGGCTACTAAAACACATTTTATAACTTTCAGATTTTTTGGGGCTACGATTCAACTCAAGCCTTATGTACAACTGAAAATATTATCAAATGAATACATTAGAGGGGACCTTCGTTTATGCCACAAGACGGTCAAATCCTACATCGATTCTCAATTCTGCACTGGACGAGGACGAGTAACCAGGAACTGGAAAGGTGTGTAACCGCTTAGTTTGTTTTTAAATGAATTTAGAGGCAATTTTTTATTCGAGCGGGTTGAATATAAGTGTGAGTGTACCATATAATATAAAAATAAAATCACATATTTAACATCTGTATGCACATTTTAAATGTTTAAAAATCAGAATAACCAGATTTGTAACTGACACAGCTCCTAAGTTTATTTCGGTCGGTTGATATACCCCCAATGATTATATATATATATATATATATATATATATATATATATATATATATATATATATATATATATATATATATAAAGCTTAAAATTACACTGACATGCAATTGACGGAAAGGCAATTGTACACTATCTCAAGAGCAAAATATAGTTTTTTCAGAGGGCATTTTCAGAAATTCGTCTCACCCCTTATTATCATGCGACACGGCATAAACATGATACGTACTACGTAAACAATAGAGCAAGGGCTCGATTTTCGATTATACACGCATATCGTTGGTTTATTCTTTGATATAAATTTATGTACCAAATAGCACTGTAAACCAAGTTACCCTAACTTAAATAATTACTACTCGATTAGTTAAAAAAATAGAGCGTTGTTGCTATAACATTTGCTATGTTTTGCTGTGACTTAATTTCCAATTTTGACATCCATGCTTTGTATTTAGAAATATACAGATTGCTTCCCGTGGTCTACAGACGTTGATGACTAATTTGAATCAAATTACTATTAATGGAAGAAAATCGCGGATTTTACCTTGCCAACAAGTATCAATATAATTTTGAATTAATGAAAGTTTTTACATGGATTTTACAATTTAAATCGATTTTTCGGAGGTTGAATGTGCTAAAATTACATTTAAATCTCGGTTACTACTCACATTCCAATGAGGTCTTGATGATTTCTTTGAAAACTAATTTTCGTGAGTAGTTGAAGAATATCCAAACGTATCCTGCTTTTAAAAGAATCACATACACGCTGGAGTAGGAGACGAGGAAAGAGAGGAAACAAAGGCCTTAGACACAGTAACGGATTCAATGAACGCCTTTAATAGCTCTGAGGTAATGTAGATTAGAAAACTTATTTTCAGTATTGAATACCTAAATGAGCTCTAATCTGGGTTCACAGATTAGAGCTCGTTTAGGAAATTCTTATTCTGCATATAGTATAGAGGTACTTAGTGTCCTGTAATATGGCCATATCAATCTATCTTTTTCGTCGAAGCATTGAGGAATGTCACAGAAATCATGATTACAGAGCGGAGAATAAGTAAATCGATACTGTTACCAGCACACGCAATTGAGTTATTTCACACTTCCCCATCAATTGTCAAACATAAATTTATACTCCCAAACCGTAAAAATCACATAACAACGTTGATAACGAATTGCATATCTAGTATAAATGGTGTTAACCCCTAAAAAAACAACTAAAATGGATTTAAAACGCTGACAGTACAGAGTAAATTTTCGCAATGAATTCAAAACGTATTCCGCGATATTAAAAGATACGCAGATCGCTTTTTATTCTGGGGCCTGGGAAAATACTGAGTCGACAGTACAAAATGTAGCGCAATATCCACCCAACCAGTCTGTCAAACATCCCCAGCATAAGAAACATGAAAAGAGTCATTTTCAAACCAGACCAAGACTAATTGCTTACACAATTAGCACATCGTGGGTAGGTACTGAGTGTATGTCAAATTATATAGGAGAATGCAGGATTCATTGGAAAATAGTAGTCTTTTTTCCTAATTGTTCGCGCAATTCCTGGAGTAATTTAAAGTTGGTTTAATTCCAGTTTCTCAACGCTTCAAGGCAACGGCGATCATGGCCTCCATTACCCTGCCATTTTTCAATGTTGATGGTGTGATTTTATACGGAAATTACGTCTGTTTGCATCCTTGAGAAATCGTGCGCATAATCGTCCTTTCTTCTTTCGTAATTGCTAGAACGATAAAAAGGGCTTCGAGTTCTACTTTACAGAACGAAAGAAAGAACAGTAGGGGGCGGCCAGAGGAGAATAAAATTGTTTTATTCAGAGAGAAGTTGGTGAGAGAGCTCAGAATTAAGCTTGTGAAAATGCATTCGTCCAATGATTGAGCGAAAAATCAGTGGGTACGACGCTTTTATACCGTTTTACCTACATACCCAGTACATAAGTAAAACGGTATAAAATATAAATTGTATAAATCCATTACTCTGTAAGCTACCACATGTGCATACTACGGAAATACGATTTAATATAATTAAAAAGAAAACACTCGATCAAATTGATCTCGCCATAAAGACCTCTTCATCCAAAGAAACTTGAATGCCTTGCATATAGTAGGTTCAACAACAGTTGTAATTTTAGGTGGAAGCATTGGAAAGGTGTAGTTCACATTCGTTTGAAATGCTCATCCTAATTATTATTTCATGCAGTTCCATATATATAAGTTAAATGAATGCACAATATGAAAAGTATAATTAATCCAAAAAGGGCATTATCTGGTAATAACTTTTGCTAGTAGGCAGATAAGATATATCCGAAAATGTAAGTGGTGCTACACAACTATGATTTCCAATTATTTGCCTGAAATAGCATAAGGTCATTCACAATTCTAATGGAAGGGTAATAATTAGGGTTTTATTTTGGTAAATTGGGAACAGTTTTCTTGAGTGCTAAATGGGTTTTAAGAGCTACATTCATCCTTTTAAAGGACTGAATTTATAGAAAAATTTAGGAAAAGATTTAATGCACCAAAACTCTATTCAGTGTTATATAATTAATGATGGAATGTTGTCCAGGTGTGCAGAGGCAGAGGTGTCACAATCTGGGAGGGATAAGGCACGACACATCCTTTTCTACACATTTTGAAAAAGGGTGAAACCTAAACAGTCAATGTCAATGCTAACTCCTATTGCATGACATAGTCAATGCTAAGTTTCCTCTAGCCTAAAGTTTAAATTTCTGATACAGCATATAATGCAGGGTAAATTTTCTCTCGGCCCACAAATTTATTGCCGAAGACTAATAAAAGTGATGACATTGGATATGATCTTTCAGGATAATCCAATGAGTACACTCAAGGGACCAAGTACAATGCCAGTAACTACTCAAGCTGACGATGAAAATTTTATAAACGAATTTGTTAAACACCACAATGAATACCGTGAAAAGCACACTGTGCCCCCTTTGGAACTCAGTGCAGAGGTAAGACTTAGTTTCTAGAGAATAGAAATGGCCTCAGCCTTGAAAATAGTTTTCAAAAATGAAATAGCTATTTTTGCTCAGCAAAATTTTTTGTTTTTTTCTCATTTGGTTCAGTTAAACAATGACTCTTATCATAGCATTTATTATAGTTAAGTGTATTCAGTCAAAAATGGGCAGAGCGTCTAGCTGAAAGAAATGTGATGGAGAACAGTAATAGCTGTTTTGGAGAAAATATATTCTACAAAACAGGACTAGAAATGGATCCAAGAGAACCTGTTGACTTGTGGTATAAAGAAGGGAAAGAGTATCAATTTGGAACAAACGAATTTCAACTAAACACAGGTAAATGAACACCCCATAATCAGGTAATCTTCAATTTATATTTTGTAGTTGAATTTTACAGAGAAGCTGATCCAATCAGGATCAGTGAACATGGAAAGCATCCCAGGAGAATGTAAACACAGAATTAGGTATAGGAAAGTGCCGATATATTAATAATTAACTCGGCAGGAAACTAATAGGGTGACTGAAGCATGGTAGATAGCATAGAAGGGTTATAGAAAGTTTATAGAGGGCACGTGAAATATGTGTGATGTACAGGATGGTGAAGGTGTAATCAGGAAGTAAGAAGAGCAAATCTGTGCACACTATCAAAGAAAAGCAGAGACATTATTATTAATTTAGAGAAAACACAAGATATGAAAAGGATACATAGGATCTAAATAAAAAATATTTTAGGTCAGGAAGCTTATTAGACATGGAAAGACATTATGACTTAGATGGAGACAACTTAGGACCAGGCATTCTTGAGTACAGAATGGAAATGCCATTAAAAGAAGTTAAATAAAATAGTGGGATTTGATAATATTTCTGAACTAATCAAGTGTATAGAAAATTTAAGAGAGAGTTTTTATGGACTGATTAATAGCATTTATGAAGGAGGAATTAAGCTGGAAGATTTCCTCACATTAGGGTAAGTTCCCATTCCAGAGAAGGACAAGGTATGTGAGAACTATAAAACTATAAGTTTGATTTTGAATGTAACTAAATTGGTACATAGGATCATCAATAAGATGATGGAGATAAGGATGACTGATTACTCATGGGATGATTTCAGCTTGAGTTCAGGATGGGGAGAGGTATACATGATGTTATAAAAGTAATGTCATTTATTCAAAGGAACATAAAGGGTAAAATCAGGCTATATTTGTTAGTTTTGTAGATATTGAGAAGGCATTCTATAAAATTACTAATTGTCGAGAATAAATGATTGCATTGCAGGAAACAGGATTAGATGAAAGGGATAAGCTGCTTATCCACAGCATGCATATGTCTCAGGTCACTCAGGTGTGACTGGTGGATGGAGAGTCAGGATTGGCAGTGTTAGGAAGAGGGATGAGACTTTCAAGACTTGAGACAAGAGAGCTCATCATCACCTGTGCTTTTAATGTAAATGTGGAATCAATGGCAAAAGAGGTATGGAAAGAACTGGAGATGGGAATGGTGGGGAAAGAAAATTAAGGTTGTGAAGTTTTAGGGGAGGCCACCGAAAGCGAATGTCATTTGCACCATTAGGGATGAACAAGAAAGGATGAAGTGTGGAGATAAACCCAGCGTTGGTTGGCATTAACCTACTCTAAACAAAAGGTGCCAAGGTATCTGCCACTTAACGTCTCATCCGACGAATGGCATACTCACTCTAAGTGCCCTCCACAAAGCACCTCAAGTAAGGATCGAGATACCACTGAAAATCATTCGACACCCCCAGAATTTGAACCCAGACCCTCTTGGTGATAAGCCAGTACGATAGCCACTGCACCATCTTGATCCACATGAAGTTTTCAAGGAGAAAAGCTAAATTGAAATCTTAAGTTTGAAGGCAAAAACTAGATCAGATAGAACAGTTCATTTATCTTAGTTGTTAACCATGATGATCAAAGAAGTGAGCACTTCTGATGAAGGATATCAGATCATCGCAGAGTGGGACAAATGGCAGTTTAAACCAACAGTCACACTAAATAGCCTCCATATGCTATACTGATAGGTACACTAATAAAGAAGTGTTTTGAACACACATAAATTTTTAATATTTAAATTTATCTGTTGAAACATGTTAGGATGAGAGAGTGAGTACTTTTTGTTATAAAATAAATTTTAAGGTAAATTCTTGAATTATGTGCTGCTTTGGATAGCATTCGGCCATAATTGTGACAGACTAAGGTTTTAAGCTTAAAAATAAATATCTATTTTGTGTTTTTTTCATAGATTTTTTAGAGAAAAATTCTATTACTGTCCTCAGGTCATTTCACTCAGCTAATCTGGAAAGAAAGCAGGGACTTGGGCGTTGGAATAGCCAGAAATCCAACAACTGGGACTTACATCGTTGCTCATTACTATCCACCTGGAAACATTCAGGGAAGATTTCCTACAAATATATCCGCCCCATTACAATGATGACTCATAATTAGAGATGTGCATATTTGTCAAACCACCATTAACAGCATACATATGGTAAAACTGTACAAATAAATTAAAGGTTATGATTATGAACAAGAAATTACTGAACCATTATCAAAGGCATACCTATGCATTATCTGGATGGCAAAAATGAAGATATCAATAATTGCAGTACATACGATACATCTACTCACATTCATATTCACTCAATTTCCTTCACTCAAAAGTGTGAAAGAATTTCACTGATGTCACTTCCAATTCTTTTTCATTTCGAAATAAAGAACCCTATTCTCTTAAGGGAGAGAACAGAATAATACAAGCTCTTCATTATTTTTGGCACAGAGAATATTTCAATTTGAAAACATTTGCATCTTTGTGAGTAGATATATGTATGTATATATAAAAAACATTTGGTGATCAATTTGAATTTTTTTACCACATCGTCCAATACACATCAAACTTAAGGAACCATCATAATTTCTTCATTAAATTCTACAATCTAATAATCTGTCCTTTTCACATATTTAAATAATTTTAATTAGGTATAAAAATTAAAATAAAAAAATATATTCTGAAACATGTCCAGCAAGAAATTTTTGTTTTGAATAAAACATTTATTAAAATATGTACGTTTTTTTACATGGTCAAAAACAATAGTGACTGTTACCCTTAGATAGATGCTGAGGGAAAATATTCTAGCATTATCCCAAAAATAGAATTAAAAAAAATGGTATTATTCTTTGATAAAATTCAAATTTCAAGGAGACATAATTTGAAATAATAACTGTTCATTACAATGCAGTAGTACTTTTACAGAGTGGCTATTTTTATGCACAGCTGTTCATAGGTGATTTATTGTTGTAATTTTGATAAATAATGACTTCTTTTTGCAATTATGTTTCATGTAATTAAAGAATTATCAGATACCTATGAGTACAGCCATTTTTCATTGGGAGGGTCATCATCACAGATGGGTATATTAATTAAGACTTTATTTTCAGGAAGACTACAGCAAACTGCAGGGGAAAGAGGGTTTCAAAGAGCTCTCTAGAAAACTGATGTTTTACTGTTACATATCCTATGAGCATAAAGCCCTCAATATGTAATTATTATGGATGAACAACTTCACTACTTATTTGATAGCATGAGCTCCAGTTAAATGCATGTTTAAGATTAACTGTAGAAGGATAATGCAGCACAGTATGGAAAATACATCATGGTATGAAAGGGAAAATGAAAAATTATCATTTTCCCCATTCAAAATAAAACTCGATGGAAGCCAAAAAGTATGGAAATCAAACAAATTTATGCCACTACTAACAATTACAAACAAATATGAAAACAGAAATTTACGACAGTCTTAAGTATTAATTCTGTGTATGGAAAGGGTAACATATTTAGTGAGTGAATGCGCAAATAATGAATGCATATTAAATGTACCCAAATTTAGTTCAGGGAAGGATTAACATATTTTTTCGAATAAGTCTTCTTAGTACAGTGGACATATTAAATAAGAATTATGATAGATAATTTCAAGTCTTATGACCAACAATATACATACATATATATTTATATATTTTATTTTGGCAATAATAATGCCATAAAATAAAATCTATATGCATTACTGGCTGCAACTTATGTGGTCAATCCTTAACAAACTTTTCTGCAGTTTTATACACCAAAAGCTTCAAACTAGGTTGTTTTAAAGTATGCAAAGGATTTTGAATTAAATGACTAGGAACAAACAGCAATAATCAATCTTCCCATCTGAAATTTCACAACCACTTACACACTCTTCAAGGATGCATATATAAACATATAAAATGAGTAAAATATACATATCTCTGCATGTCTCAAAAATTGTGCTATCTTAGGCCTCATGTATTTAAGATTAATTAATGGATTTTTATATTAAATCCACAAAAGTGAAGCTCGCTATATATACATCAGTCTTTGCACCAAATTATGAACTTTCACGTGGATTGAGGAATGTTTTGCATGGGCATTGCAGCCCACTTATACAAATTATAAGTGGCAATATTTATAAACTTAAATGCATAATAGATTGAAATGGAATCAAATGAAATATATTTCCTTCAGTCAGTTTTCCTAATACCTTCCAAAACTTTACCTTCACATCTGGTAGATCTACCTGGATTACCAATCCATTGCAATGAATTCTCCGCCCAGATACAATCATAAAAACTTATTCACTGTTCCATGATTAAAATGACTTTGGTATAGCTCACTTAGTTAACATCCACTAATAATGCTCAAATAGAGGTTCTTAGAAAATGTAACTTAGTCTATATTTTAGGAGGAACATTGGCACTGAATTGCCCAATGTAATTTCCACGGGGATTGTAATTGGCAACAACGAAAATTTTTCCACTCCTGCTCTTTTCCATGCTGAAACCCAATTCTTCACTGCTTTTCCATACCATCTGTGAAAAGTGACCTGGAAAAATGATTCTAATTAGTTGTATATAATATTTCAATTTGAACAAAAAGAATTAGCAACTTTGTCAAGGACTGGGCTTGAATACAATGAAAGTAGTACCACAACACAAAATAATATGATATTTCCCTGTATTTAATATGACCAAGTTCAAAACTACTGATAAATTTCAAAAATGGAAACAAATGACCTAAAATATAGCATTTTTACAATCATCATTGGTCTCTCCCTCAAGTGACACCAAATGAGCAACTTCCTAATCTAACTCTTTGTATGTTATTTTCTTATCTAAAAGTCAAAATTCCATGATTTGGTAAATTCATATAAACTCTGATGAATTCATTTATTCACTAACTTAAACAGTAGCAGCACACCGAATTGCCCTGAATACATGAATTTCATCTACCATAGGACTAAGTTCCAAATGGCCCATTCCCTAGACATATGAAAACAACTATAAGGTTGTGGTACATAAAAATATAAAACCATATAAATTATATTTCGGCAAAGATAATTTTGACACAATTTGTGGTGATTATGAAATTTAAACAAAAATAACATGTTATAGACACACTGCTTATAAAGACAAATCATGTAGAGTATAGAAATCCATGGTTCAATGGACCAAAATTACAATTAGCTCTAAAGCAGAAATTCATTTTGCTCAAAAAACAGTAACGTGTTATATTTCATTGATGTGGTTTGCCAGTTTAAAAATAATTTAAAGAAGGTTTTTCTCTTCACTATCTATCATGACTATCACATCCGGGTATTAATTTAACTTCACCACTTTGATTTTATCTTTTTTTCCATTTTAATATTTACACCCATCACTGATGTCTGAAAGCTATACCTGATCTTAATGTCCTAGGCTCCACACCAAACGTATGGTCCTTTATTTCCTTGTACCAAGCATTACAAGCTTCATGTGCAATGGATTTCCAGTTTGTGTTGGATGTGAAAATGTAGAACAAATTTTCTCCATATTTTCCATTGGTTCGGTGCCTCATAGTATCTTCTCGAGCTAATGTTTTTGCCCACTGTTTAGAATATTCATTTAGCTAGAATAAAAAATAAATTGATCCAATCATCAAAAGGCTTATTAGTTATCTTCCATTCTCATTTGTATGAAAATATTCATAAAATATCACTTACGACAGGACTCAGTTTTAGCTCAGGCACCCCATGTTTTTTTCTGAACTCATTGTGAAGCCTTAATCCTTCTTTGGCAAACTCCTCATCTTCTGATCCGGTAGGAGCTGTTTCTTCGGTAGTATTGGTGCCATTTGTCTCTGGAGTTTTTACTTTATCTGTTGCTCCCCTGTAAAAAATATGTAATTTTTTATTTCATAAAATGACAACCTTCATGAAAAACTAAAAAGTGCATTTGCCAAATAATTGGTGAAAATGCGTAACAAAAAATTAAGAAAGACAAGGTGTGAAGCGTGGCGTAATCGATTTCATAAAATTGTTATACGCTTTGAAAAGTTGTGGTTGCCACGGGTCATCATTGACATAGACATCAATTATGCCTTCCATAAGTTGACTCCTATGTTGAAAACAAGCCTGACTACAGCCCAAATGAATTGGAATTGGAAACACCTACTCATCACTACAGTTAATTCCTGCACGCCGGAATATCAGCGTAGGAAGAGAGAAGGGGTGGTTTTTATTTTTATAATTTCACCCAGTTAAAATGCATGACAGACATCCAAGTTAACTAAGTTACGTCTAATAGATAATGTAGCATTTAGAGCAGCAAAATGCATGGCATGAGGTTCAAGAACAAAACCAGAGTAACGTGCTGGTGAAAATGTTCGAGAAATTCCAAAACTCACACTAAACGAGTATGAATGATAAGCCTGACCCTCGAGTAAAAGGCTTATAAGCCACTCGAATGGGTGGTATTTCAGCCGAACGGGGAATTTCAGGGCTCGTTGTTGTTCTTTTAGAGAATCTCGATCCACCCACATCATCTTAAAAGTTCACTAAATATATCACCACACAGTTGGCTTAATTTACTTAATTAATTGAATAATTTATGTATTCATCTCCAACAACTATACGAGGGTAATCCCAGAAGTAACCGACCCAACAAAGAAAACGCAAAACTTTTGGGGAAAAAATGTATTTATTTCTCAACATAATCTCTTTTCAGCTCCATGCTCTTTTTCCTGCGATGTTCAATAAGTTTTTACATTTTATAATAACATAAAAAACCCTTTTTATGATAATAACTCTATTGCTCCTCAAAATAGCCATAACTGCGGACATCACTTCTTCACGGTTATAAAATCTTAGACCACCGCGCCTTTTAATCAAGTTTGCAAACAGAAAATAATCCGAGGGGGCTAAATCTGGCAAATAGGGTGCATGAAGTAACAATTCAACCTTTAATTCATAAAGTTTGGCCATTGCAACAACAGATTTGTGAGCTGGTGCATTGTCTTGATGAAAAATCACTTTCTTCTTAGCCAAATGCAGCCGCCATTGCTTGATTTCTTCGCTCAAACGTTGCAATAAGTTCGCGTAACACTCGCCGTTGATAGTTCGAGAGTCAAAGTAGGAGAAAGTCAATGAAAATTATCCCAAGCGCATCCCAAAAAACTGACGCCATGACCTTACCTGCACATGAAACGGTCTTCGCCTTCTTTGGAGACGGTTCTCCCTTTTCAAATTCATTGTTTTGATTGTTCTTTTGTCTCGGCTATGAAGAAATGGAATCACGTTTCATCCATGGTAATGAAAGGGCGCAAAATTCTGCTTTGTTGCAGTGAAACTTTGCTGAACATTCAATTGAAACATCTTCACGACACTGGTTTTCCTCGGGTGTGAGCATATGCGGCACCCATCTTGCACTCGGCTTTCTCATGTCCAAATTTTCAATTAACACGCGATCTACTGCACGCATTGAAATGCCTACTATGTCTGCTAGCTCACGCACTTTCAGTAGACGATCGTCCAGTATCACTTTATGAATTTCCTTCACCGTTTCTGGAGTCGTCACCTCATTTGGTCGACGAATGCGATGCTCGTCTTGAAAGCTCATACGACCTCGTTTAAACTCTCCCACCTAATATTTTACAGTGGTAAACGAAGGAGCAGACTCGCCCAGAATAGAATCCAGTTCAGCTTCTATAGTTGGGCTGAGGCCTTTCAAATAAAAGTATTGTATCACATAACGATAACCAATTTTCTCCATTTTCACAAATTTACTGAAAACGTTCACTATTGATGGCTTCCAAGCAAATACTTAACAACGTGGTGTCTTCAAACTTGAAATATATCCTTTATAGAATGCATACTTTGTAATACAGTGGTATTTTTCAAACAACTACCGCCATCTCTAGGTCAGGCCGGGTACATCTGGGACCACCCTCGTACTTGAAGTCATTGCCATCATGGGTGTATAACCGTGCTCTTAAATTTTCACATTTTCAGAGCACAATTTTTTCGTGCTACACAATGTATATGCCCTTCGGCGGTTTAAGTCACTTCACAACATTTGGGCTTAAACATCGGCTTGCACCTTCAAAACGCTCAATCCATTTCCGAGAACGAATAAACCTTTCATCCAGTGATCACATGGTAGGGGCAGGCTTTGTGCAAATCGCAAGCGCAACTTCATGATGCTTTAAGGTTGATATATCAGTGATTATTGTCACTGATGATGGAGAAAATCCCAGGAGAGTTACAAAAATACTCTGGCGTAAGTAAAAAGTTTACAGGACTTAAAATCCAGCGAGCAAAACGGCTTAAGCATTCAAACACCCCACGAATCACTCTCGACCTCTGGGACGAATCAGTGACTCTCCCTATTGAAGAAAAAGTAAATGGTTCAAGATCGCTCGGAGATTTCCGCGGCATGGATTCTGCAAGTTTCTCCGTTTTTCACCGCTTTTATGACTTGGGCTGGCAACAAATGCAGTGAAACCCCGAGAAATATGCGGTGGTTATTGTATGGCTCAAACTTTTCACTAACCGTTCACTATTAGCCAAAAATATACGGAATGAGACCAAGCTTTGCAGAGCAGTAATATTTGGAAATAATTATCATGATCTCACGATAAAAGCCAGTCCAATCGTCTTAGGCGATAGTTGGCAACTTTATCAGAAACACTGACTTTCCGGTTTTGCAGTGGCCAGAGTTATCTAATTGAACTGCCTTACTCGTAAGATACAGCAGTCGCAGGATGATAAGATATTTTAAAAAGAGCAAAAAGGAACCGAGATATGCATTGAGAACACCCTTTTTAATTACATGTCTTGATCGTTAACCACTAGTTTAGGAAAATTCGGGGGAAAAGTTCAACCGAAATAAAAGAGCGGATTTTATTGGCACGACAAAGTGAGTCCGAATGAACACTACATATATTCCAGCTTTTTCTTTGAGCTAACATTGTCATAGAATATCTGTGTTCTATCGACTGGCTCCATTCTCAACCGAAAAAATTGAACAGTCTAACGTAGAAAGGTAGAAAAAACGTCTGGCACGGGCCACATCTGAAGGTGGGGTTCAATCGATTGAAGCGGCTGATATCAATTAGCCGAAATCATAGTCAGATTGGCACCTGGTGAAACTATAAGAACTTTTTATCAATGCTATTTTTTCATGGTTGGCAGTCGAGAATTTTAAATCAAAATAGATAGAGAACTATGCCTATAACCACCTAGCAAATTGTATCTACTCGTTGGGAAACAAGAAATTCCTAGAATTCACACGTCTTCAATCGACATTGCAATCCAGATATGTGCCAAAAGCGATTTTTCTAAACTGATAACATGACCAAAAAAACTTGCCGAAAATCATTGCCATAATACCATATTCACAAAATGAGCACTAAAATCCAACTCATTCAAGTACACAATCACTTCGAGGAGGGACGATTAAGGCTTGAGATTACAATGGAAATTACGCTATGAAAGCACCATACCCGCTGTACAATCGGTAAATAGTAACTTCATAATAATTTGCATTCACTAAAAGCTAATATCGAAAAAACATCACACTTACGGCCCTCCACTCGCCATGATTTCAACCCATGGGCCCGAGGCTCCGGAAACTTCGAAATCAACAATGTCCACATTTGTTGTTGGTGACGCGAAAATAACATTCGAAGGATGCGAAGACGGTGAAATCACAAACAAAATAATTTACCACGCATACTTCTCTTGCCTAAACAAGCCAAAAATTGAAATATAACAGTATACATAAGCAGAATAAGACGACGACACCACGCCAGAGCCGTATCTAAATGTATTCGCAACGATCCAAATACCCATAGGTATTGTTTTAACACTGTTTTCAAGTAAGTTCTTGAAGAATCCTTCTCAATACTGTTGCAAAATCGCTGCTTACTCTTCCGAAGAATTTACTTAAACTTGACGAAATTAATATTGATTAAACCTTTCCTTACACAACACTTCAGCACCATCAATACGATTAGAATGTCCATTTGTTTTTAATTTCAAATTTCCAAGCTCTTTTCCATTATTCGTGATCGGAAAACACGAAGATCTTTAGAGCAACGCACGAGAACATATTTCCATTCCCACGTTCTCATTTTCTACGAATTATTGATCCCCCAAGTTCTCTGAGATTTCAAGTGACAAGCTATGCCCAACCAAGGTTCTCCTAGAACGAACTTAATAACCTTAGATACTGGTAAGTGGTTTAAATAGCATTGGCTTATTAAAAAAACCGGCAGTAGTGTGAATTTGAACCAAAAGTATTCTACAATTTTCGCTTCTTCCATAATCAGCGCCTATAACTCTACATCCATGAAAACATTTAGCATCCATGAACTCACCTTAACACATTTCGACTATTTTATCAATTAGGCTTATCCACAATTTCTGAGCATGTGATTTCTTTTGGGAAGGCAAGATGAAACACACCTTGACCTAAACTAAAATATATTTAATTTTAATATTTTTACTAAGAGGGAAATGATCAAATTCGTAGATCTATTTCATTTCGCCCAAAGTCGGCCTAACGGACTTGCCACTCATGCAAAATGCTTAGCGAAATGCGAAGATGGAGCTCCTGTTTTTCCTTATTTTTTGAAGAATTCCAGGATGCTGAAAGAAATGAAAACCACCAACCGACATATTCAATTCCTTTTTCCTACGTTACCTCCCGCGGCGTTTCCGGGAATTGAGAGCGACCCCCCATGCTGCAGGCCCTTGTGGAGCGGCAGAGCTAGAAGTGGATATTCTTTCAAATGGCTTATTTGTCTCTCTTCAAAGTTGGGCTGAGGAACCGCGGAATTTCTTGCACTAGAGATAGGTTGTTACGGTTTTTTAAATTGAATTCAAACGAAATTGGAATCAAGAGATCGGCGTAATGTTGAAATGAAATTGACTGACATTCATTGTTCCGTTAATCACGACCAAATACTATCAATCCCGATTTAACAGTAATGACGTGCTGAAATTTTTTGCGTAACTGTGTATTCCAACTCGTCCTTTCGATATGCACTGCGTGAAACTAAAGGGGCGTGTTTTGACCGCGACCTTTCGTTACACCGCGTGCAGGAATACCATACGACATTAGGTTTAAGAGAAAATAAAAGACTTGTAATGAATGTTCTTTGACACTTGATTAGCCATGTAAATGAAGGGGAAGCTCCAATTGTTTGCAAATTCAAACAAATCAAATTTTCCATTCCGGATAGCTTACAAATGCACGGCATTACCGGAAAAAATCAAATATATTTTCCTCAAAGGGACCATAACATTCGATCGTAGCACATCTTTCAAATCGACCTCGAATTTTAATTGTCGCGATTTATCATTTGTAATTCTACCTACATAACGATCCTCATCTCAAGCCAACCAACAGCATGCTAATTCCACGCTTTCCGGTGGTACAAGAAACCTCGTGACCAGATGGCTTACGCCAATGACAAGTTTTTTTTACAGTTCGAGTTTCGCTGAACAATGTACGCCGGTAGGATATGAGATGATCATTCTCCCCTTCTAATATTCCCAGTCCTCTCGTAAATTTGAAACATACTAATTCAAATAATATATAAATATATTTCGTGTACCCAGCCTTTTAATCCTAACAAGAATATGCTAGCAGAAAATGACAAACTTGATAAAGGAATAGCGAAAGAGAAAGGTGAAGTACAAGAAGAAATCTTTGCCGGACTTTTGCTTCCAACAGCCGCTTGATTGGTTATTGGTATGGCATCAAGTAATCTGTAGGGAAGTATCCCCCGAACTTTGAATTCTTAATACGTTTTGAGCCAGTGGATGGTGCAACGTCTAGCTGTCACTACTGTTGTCGCGGTAAACTAGCGCGGCCGGAATGAGTTTATCTTCCCCAAAATCCCCACAACTTGATTATCCCCAGCTGCAACCGATTCAGAGTTCATTTGAAAGGAAGAGGGTGAGCTAATTAGCCGATTCGAATTCGGTGGAGGGGGAGGCCAGAAGCAAAGGCTCGATAGAAGTTCACGGACCAAAGGAGAAATACAATTGACTCCATCTTAGTGAAAATGATGTTTTGCGATGAAGTAAATTCAATAAGAAGATATAAGGGATTGATGTTTTCGAGTTTAACAGCTTTGATAGTAATCGCATTTTAAAACCTTGAGAAATACGCATGTGTACTCTCGACGCTTAGGTATATTTCGAAGTATCACCGACTTAGCCGTTTCACTTATATCGATTACCGTGGGCCAAATGAAAAGAGGATTGCACGCTACAAACTGCTAGGAAAAAGGACGATGAAGAAAATATACGATTTTAGAAATCGAGCATTGCAGTTTTGCCTCAACTGAATATCACATACGTGACGATGAATGGAAATCCAATAGAAACAGAACATCTCAGATGAAACACACACATCGCTTTAAAATTTGGAATGCACAATGTCATAGTAACTTATGGTGTATCCCAACCCTTCTTGATTTCATCGATATTGATTCTGAGCATAATCCATTTGGATACAATGAGCAGCCTCCCTTTCTACCAAATCCCACAAACCATAGGACAATAAAACTCGAATAGTGTTTGAAAAATCCATGCATTTATCAGACTATAAGAGTCAATCCTAATCTAATTTTTCATTGATGAACTATTGATACTGGGTAGGAATAAAAATGATGTTGTTATTTATTACAATGCATGCTATAAGCATACTCAAATAAACTAAAAAAAAGTTTTTTTGGCATTTTATGGTGAATTTGAGGAAGACAAATCACTACATAAAAAGAACTTCTAGGTGAATTAGAAACATGTTTCTTTGTTGCTAGGGTGGATCTATAAGAGTAACCAACAATAGTGAGCCCACCAAGAGGATATAAATTTTCTGAAAATTTTACGGCTATCAAGACCTTAAGGATTACTCACATCTTTGGCGTAAAATATCAAAATGATTGTATATACTCACTGTAAAGGCAGCACGTTGTCAACATAGCTTCCAATGTAGTTCCCTGGTGGATAGTAGTTTGCAACCACAAACACTTGCCCCTTACGTGACTTGGCCATGGCCACTCCTAGCTCAGCACTGTCTTTCCACACCACCTGAGTGAAATGACCTGGAAGAGAGTGTTTGTTTTTTCTAATCACAGCTTATCATTAATAGACAAACACAATAATTATTTTCGATCGATGTTTCATTTTACTTTGGAAATTTACAAAAAGGAGCACATAGTTATTATCATAATGCCCGAACACAAAGTGACTTGTGCATTTTATTTTAACCCACAACATAACAGTACAACTATCACTTAATTGACTGCATAACAGTATTTTTATTCGTGTTTTTAGGACCCATTGCCTCTATCATTAAAAGGATAATAAAAACAATATATATGAACTTGCACTGAGGCAATTCATTCTTACTGCAAGTGGAAAGGGTAGATCTAAAAATATTTTATCTCAAAACCTCTTCATTAAATCACCACTGAGGATATAAATTCCGTGAGCCAGTTCGTCCTAAACTTTTTCATTTCTTAAATATTCTGACTGCAAGACCAAGTGACGTAATTGTCTACAGCGATCTATGGCACAATTATGACAACTAACTGCTTCCATTTATCAATCTTGTTTTCTACTAAAATATTTTGATTTTACAATATATTTTCAATTTCCTCCAGTGGAGCTCAGCCAATCACTCATTTTTATTACCTGGATTGCAAATCATTTAATATTCAAGCCACCACATGCCAAATTGATGGCACAGTTTGAAGTTGATAATGTGGTCATTTGAGTAAATTGAGGTCATACAAAACTACATTTTGAGAATTAATTGTACAGTGACCATCTCAAAACTCTAGCAAGCATTCATTGTAATTCTGAGTGAGCAAGAATACTAACCTGATTTGAGGTTACCTGGCTCCTGCCCAAAAGTATGCTCTTTTATTTCGCTATACCAGTTGTCCACAGGTTCTCGACCAGTTACCTTGAGATCTGGATTTGTGGACCAGATGAGAAATATATTTTCTCCATATTCACAGTTCACTCGGTGTTCAATGTGCCCCCTGGCTGCTAATCGTTTAGCCCATTCTTCACTAAATTTGCATATCTAAAGACAAAATTTCAAATGAGCACCATGATATGCCATTAACTACCCCACATCAAAGTGATTAAAGCACAAGCCCCTCACCTTTTTGTTCAACTTGAGAGGTGGCACTCCATGTTTTTGTCGATACTCATTATGTGCACGCAGGCACTCCTGCTCAAATGAATCTTCCTCATGAGATCCTTCACTGTCCACACTCTGCTCTCCTTTTGGCTTGGGTTTCAACCAACTGAGTTTGCTTTCACTCTGTACAAAGGAAAACGGAGGAAATTTTAATCCCCTGTTATTATTACACCCAATAATTATTGGCCAAAAATCATAAGGTATTACCCACAAAGCGAAAGTATTTAAAAACTCCAGTATCTCCCTTAAAAAAGAGTGATTCTGGACTGTTTAAATAGTTCAAATCAATTGTGATCACATTAAATAACGATTTTATAATAAAAAATGATAGGCACAAGATGAGGCAAACCAAGTGTTTAAAAAAAATCAGCCACACCTGCTTTACTGGATCTGACTTTGTCGTTCCATTGACTGCAGTTGGTATTTTTGATTTACCACTTTCAGGAACTGGCTTTGCTTTGCTTGTTCCTGGAAGAAAAAGAACATTTATCTACGAGGTGGGAAATAAAAAATGCATGGAAATAAAAAATTGATTAATTTTCCTTGCCGCAGTTTTTAGATAATTATTAACAAAGAAATAATTAATCAGCAGCAAAGGCTATAGGTGACTGAGTACTCATTCTTTAAGTTCCATTAGTTCCCTTCTGACATGCCATTAACCCCCTCTGAACCCATCCAACCAATTAGTAATATATATTGATTCTGAATGAATTATATTTTTATCCTTCATATTTTCTAATTATTGCTCAGGCTCGGATAATTTTTATTCCTCAAAATAAAGTTTCAAAAAAACTAATGTTTTACACATACTAAAGGCATTTGAAAAACTCATTAAGGATAGTCATTAAAATAATGGCTCAGCCTAGTAATATAATGCATATTTCAAATTATTGAATCTCAACCCATTAAATATTTCTCAAATTAATACTAACCTTCTCTCCGTCCCTGAGAAGTTATGGAAAATACGGTTCTTGACTTCTATAAGTTCTTAATATTACTTCAATTAATGGGAATATTATTTTTGTAGGGATTTCCATGGTCTAGTGAATGATAAACCATTTTACAAGTGGCTATTGAAATACCTCGTAAAAGAATTAACCTCTTTGATTGGATAGAATTGTTAAGAGAAGTAGCGATCGTCCATGATACCAATTCACCTTTCGTTTTCAACGACAGAAAATAAAAATTCAACATTGAAAATTCAATCCATTTCGTATTCCCTATCTTAAGAGCTCGTTCATAGCATAATAGCTTAATGATTGCAGCTTGGTTTCAAAATTGTAGAAATGTCCTCAGTTCTGATTATCGAGAGAATGGTGCTCGGAGTTCTTTAATGTTTGGGTGAAAGGCTACAAAAAAAATTTTTAACTTGTATCGTAGGGTGGGAAATTCAAGGATGTTTGAGAAGGAAAGCGATTGAGCGGAGAGAGATCTGCGTACTGACAGTACTGCCATTTCGTATGCCCAGTCAGCACAAGCCGGATCAGTTGTACGCGGAGTCGAGGTTGAGGAACCCCGTGCTTTCATGTACGCGAAAGGCATTATTAATTACATCGCCTACGCAGTTGCGTTCCGCCAATTAATTCTTTGGGCGTAGCAACTCTTCCTAATGGTCATAAAATTGACTCCACGAATCACATTTTATCTGTAGCATGCCATGTACATTATAATGATGATTCACCCAACACACGGGTCTGAGCCGTTTTCTCAAGGCAGCTTAAAAACATGGTGATTCACGGTTCCGTCGCGATTTTGTCACGGGTTGAAGAGCGAGGTTGGGTCTCTCATTTGATTAAACGCCAATGGTTGGATTCTTGCGGTTAGAAATTGCATGTATATATGCAACCAGTGGGGAGAGTAAGGATCACCTTAGCCAGAAATGACTTAAATACCTTATTAAAGACTAATTGTTGCTGGACGTCCGTTTTCAACCTTACGAAGATTATCCATCTATTGTACGAGCTTATTTATTATTGTTCCATTGCTATTCTACGAGCCTTTATATTCTGATGGGACCACGCGGTCTCGCAAGTTGCATTTTACAGCCCAATTTCTCTCCGAGGCAAATTTCTTGCGAAGGCTTTGGGAGTTGAGATAACGGACCACGCCCTGCAACACAGAGATACTGGCAAAATGAAATAATTCTACCTCGACTATTTGATCTAGATGTTTTAGGAAAAATTTGGAGGTTAAACTAAAACTGGAGTCTTAGGATATATTAATTCATTAAAAAACGGCGGGAATCAAGCCATGAAATTTGAAACGTTGAGTAGAGCGATGCTAGGTGGGTATTGAACGCACAGCGTCCAGGGCCAGAGGTAATTATCGGTGGTGAGGGGGGAGCGAAAGGGACTAGTTCATTAAAGAAACATTCCGGTTCCATCCTGGGCTGGGTGCTTAAATAATTTTCAGAGCATTACGCCGTCCGTCAACAAGGGTCATAAGCTATGGAAGTTACGGCGAGAGTTCGAGGATTGAAGCCGACATTTTCCAAACCACCCGCTCTCCTAACAAATATCCCCGCCTTACCCTAGTTGCCCACGTCTTGAGAAACGTTATTGGTAGGAGCATCCACAAACCTCCTATAAATTAGCGCCATCTGAGTCTTCTGGTTTCATGGATTCTAAAGGCTGATGAAATCGAAGTCAGGGGTTTCTGATGACTGCCGCCCATTATGGTTTCTAAACATACCAATTGAAACGAGAGGCAATAACTAAGAAGCTTAATTTCATCAACCATAAATTTTACTAAAAAAAACATTAAAACGTCGTGTCCATATCTTTATCTAATTTATTTTACTAATTCACATTAATAACTTCTTTTCATTACTAATTTCCAAAACAAAAGGCGAAGTTTTCACGTCAAATTCATTATAATGAGTATTTTACTCCCTAAGGGAGATTAAAAACGCTTTCCTTAATTACATATGAGAAAATAAATACGTAAAAATGGCCCAAACATATTCTTTCAATTAAATTAAAAACGTTCAGGTTAATTAAAACGTTCTAAAGTAACACGCTCAGTATATCCATAGACTTTTTAACGCACTCATTTCAAAATAGACTGTAGCTCCAGTTAACCAATGAAGGTTTCATGCATATTTCAGGAATATTTTAGGGTCTCTTTCCAAAAAAACCGCTATTCCGGAATTGCTTCACTCTTGATATGAAGTAGAAATTGTAGAAAAATATTTTTTTAAGAAACAATAGGCGATTGTAATGGAGAAATCAATTCATAAACTGTATTTCGCCCGTACTTGTAGCTTGGAAATGAATGTCGTGGAAACCATTATGTGTAACAACGTGGACATCACAAACTGAGTGAGGGGCACTTGAGTTGTGCTAGCGGGAAAAATAAGGCAAGGGACAAGGAAACATAAAATGGAGAGGAATGATATAAAGGATTCATGATGCCATGATAATGTGAATTTGATATTTGCATAAAAGACGAATATCAGAAAGGGCGTCATGCTCAACGGACGAATGAAGGTCAGAGAGGAATGGGTGGAACGAGAAACTCGTGTGTGAACATCGCCGAAGAGATTCTCAAGACGAGAACTATTAGGTGCATGACAAAAACAAAAGAGCAAACATAAAGATATTTACGAATTTTACAGAGAACGAAGTAGGCGTAAAGGGGGCAATATGACAGAGAGTCACCCAAATCACATCCCATCCCAATCACTATCCCAAATCATAATCAAATGTTAGTTTTTTTCTACTTCAATCCCCACAAAAAATAGCGGAGTACACATTGTATGTATGCCTCTCTTTGTCCTACTTTCTGCTGCATTAGCACACACAGGCACAGGCAGAACACTCGACTGAGTACTGTGAACATTTTAGGAAAGTCATCAAGAAGTTTCAACTTTCAAATGAATCAAGTCAGTCGACCAAGTGTGGATGAAAGGCAGTAAGCTCATTGCAACGTGTGTGCCAACTCAGCTCTTTCCGTTATCAGCCGAATAAGGGTCTGAGCTTCTCTGTTACCCCAGGCTCGTCGACCAGATTCAAAAGCTAGAATCTCGATTTCATGATGGCGGCATGGAGATCAGGAACACATAATTCATTATAATTATTACTAATAGTAGCCTACTGGTTAAGGTTTGCTTGGCCGAGCACATTTGACTGACCAAAACCTACCTAAACCGGTAGACTTAACATTAATTAGGTAGTCATTTATATGATGGTCTGAATATTGTGTTACTAGTCCCAAAATATGATGGAGAAACGAGAATGCTATGTAATTTGGGTGCGATAACAAAGATGGGCGAAGTATACATTAAAACTAATGAAGATTTTATTAATCACTACCCATAAAAGTGTTAACCTGTATCCAAATGTTATAGGCGATGAGTAAATATGGGTGATGATTAACAGATAGGGTCATCTGAGCCACCAAGGATATATATCCTGAATCTATCACCTCTAAGGAGGCAATCTGATGTCGGATAGGATTCAAGGGAAGGAAAGGTGGAAAGAGTTTCACAAGGAGCGAACTAATGTCTAGTACGGAACATTACCCAGTTTATCATTTATGTGAATATCACGGAGGTGTTCTGGATCGTGAACATCTAATTGAGTATATAAGGAGCCCTTATTTTTATCGGTGAAAAGATATGATACCTGATGAACCAACGCATCCTTATTTCATATCATGTCGTATTTCTTATCGATTGTAATTTTATTGTTGCCTATTATATTGGACTGGATGCAAACGGAGCTACGCAAGTATCGTCAAAGGTCAAGATTCAGAGCCTTGTTAAAAAAAAAACAATTTCCGTATTGCATAATGTCGCGCTGTAATAACTTTCAAAATTAGCTGAAGGTTAAGAGTAATATCTACATAAAAACGCCGGCTTGAATTTATTTGTGTTTTGACGGTCGAGATGTATTGTCAACATTCAAATAACTACAACTGGGAGGGATGACAAACTTGCATGAAACCACGCAAGATTGAAAAGATTTCACGTTCAAATAAGGAGTGCAATACCGAGGTTCTTAATACTATGGGAAAATTTCTACGAAGGAGTGGATCTAAGCCAAAAACTCTTGATGATACACGCATCGTGAACACAGCGATGCATGAACTTAGCCACCTAAACTGTTATATACTTACCCATGATGTTTTCATTTCTCAAATGCTTTCCGTATGCGCCAATACGTAAAAGCATAGCATGCATACGCGTAGGATATATAACCAATTATATATATATATATATATATATATATATATATATATATATATATATATGGGTGCATGTACACCCTTAACCTATCATTATTTCCTTACGGGACATGCAGAGGCAGAAGAGCCTGACTTTTAGAATATGCTCAAGGAAACTTACTCTTTCTTACCAAATTCTTCCCTATCCATGCATATTTCACAGACTTTTGGAGCATTTAGCCACTCCCTCCGATAATTATTCCACAAAAATCATTTAAGAAAAATTAAAACGTTATTTCGCATGACCCCTAGAACGATTGAGTTAGTTTCCAATAACATTTATGGTGGCGGCCGTCGTATGTTCTCGATTTCAATTAATTATGCATAACATATTTACCATAGTATTTATAAATATATATCCCTTCGTCTTATCTAAATAAGCAATTTAACACCGTGTTGGAAATGTTTTCGACTGATTTTTGAGGGATAAGAAACGCAAGGGGTACGTGGCTGGGTTTGTAGTAATACAATTATCAGGGTCAAAAATATATATTCCGTTTCCCTGGAATCTGACGTTCCATTCAGCGCTAAAACCAGTCTAAAATTGTCTAATTGTAAAATTGTCTATTTGTAAAATTGTCTAATGGTAAAATTGTCTAAAACTAGTCTAAAATTGGCAAATATATATGACTCTGATATTCCACGGTAGGCTGACGCATACAGATACATGTGACCATACCAAATCATATGACCAAAGCGGAAAAGTTTTTTGCCTCATCGAAGTTACAAAAATCGGCGTTTCTCACATAACTGCACATATTTACAGTGATTCTCCTCATTGCCAAACAATACTGACGTTGAGGCCCGCGGAAGGAAAGCAATTACACAAATTTCTCGGGATTTTCGTTTCATTGACTTTCACTGACCTCTTTTAAGAGTGTCGGACAGAAGCATGTTTTCCGCTCAAAAATATCTTCATGACCAAACCATTTATCAAAAGATCTCTGCAGGTGTCTCTAACATCGCTTGTTATTTTCGCTTCGTTCAAATGGATGAATCAATAAACTGGCTAACAACAGCTGGATGACTTCAGGCGCTGTATTCAACAAGAAAATTCGTTGTTGGTGACAGCACTAAAACCTTGAAATATTTGCCGAATAAATAGATTAGACCTTCATTCAATAGGAAAGTTTTTTTTGAAAGATGGGAAAACGGCAATCTTGATTGCAATCTTGCTTTACTTTTCATACTCCCTTGGCGGGCCTAGTGCCCAAAGGTATGATAGTAAAATACACATTTCAGTGGGCTGGTCAATGGTCTTCCCAAGGGCCGATCGAACATTGTTAGAGAATATTAATACTCGAGGCTAAAATACTTATCCACTTAAACGTGTTTCTTCTGAAATATATTTCGCGATGATTTCTCTTCCTCATTTGAAGGAAACAATTCAAATTTCGATATCTTCAAATCAGTAGCCTCTCAGTTTCATTAGGTAGCTATGGCGAAACGTTTTGGAAGTGTAGAGAGAATGGTAATTTTTGCGTGACACGTAGGTATTGGGTACGTATATCATTGGAAACTATTTGAGGAGTTACTTCGTGGAATTTTTTCATCACACGTACATGTGAAAACACTGCAATTCCACGAATTAATTTTTATTTTCCGCTTCCACGACCATGGTTCTACCACTGAGTGGCATCATCAGGTCTCCAATCTGTTCCCAAAACTAAGAAGAAAACTCTTCACGTTGGATATTCCCAAAATGGTACATTATATTCCAGACTTTCAAAAATGAGACTCTTTTCTCAATATTTTTCCGAGCTTTTGAAGTTATTGAGTTCCCCATGACTCTTTTCCTTACATCTCGATTTCCTCGACGGTGCTGCCACCCTGCCCCTCCGAGAGACTGCGAAAGGGTGGAGTATCAGGCATGAAAAGAGACAAGGTTTACCTCTGAAGTTGGTCGGCGCGCTGCCACCCGCGTAGTTCATATAATGATGGAATATAGAAGTGAATAGCTAAACTATATTGGTTGAATAAATCAATTATGACTATAATAATATTAAGTGGAAAACACACCAAGTGCAAGGCCAAAAGAGAAAGAAACCGTAATAATTCGCTAGGTATACCTAGGCACCCTTCCAAAATAGCTCCCAGCCCGTGACTTCCGTGAGAGTGATAGTTACCTAACAATTTTTATGTTTAAAACTGTAAGTCTGAGTCAATGGAGCGCGAACGGTTGACTACTCAGCGCTGCCCTCCAAAATTAATGCATCGGAGGCCACAATTATGATCACACTCCGCACAGAGTCTTCGTGCCTTTCACTAAGGAAACTGTACTCCATTTTGCTAAATTATCCCGATTGGATAAGTCTGTTTGTGAGTTCAAAATGCGAATAAATCATTTTATTCCAAAATCGGCAGTAGAAATCGGGACTACAACGCATTCAACAGGCTGAGGCCACATCGTACCGCAAACACCAAAAAGCACATTGGCAGTGCCCGTAACAGAATCTGAACCTTCAGATTCAATGGCGATGTTTAATTACTTTAATCTAAATGTCTCTTTAGCCGTGATGTTGAAAATGTATCATTATCCCCATCGTACTACGTTAGGCATGATCATGCCAATAAAATTACCGAGATTAAAGTGTAGAACAGATAGATTTAAGATTTTATTTTTTCCACGAATGATAAGGGATCAAAATAACACCATCCAACCGCGGTAGGGGTAAAATATTCCGGTCAAAATTAGCCTGGTGTGTATTCATCCCCTGCCATACACCCTAGCGGTGGCATTCAAGGTAATAAAATATCTAACTTTCTCACTTACAGAGATGGTTGAACGATGCATGAAAACTTTTGAAGGACAATTAAATTGATTATTATAAACTGAGGTACTTCACGTGCTTACAAATAAGAACGTTAACTACACATAAGTAGAAGAAAAACTCAGACAAAAAATCACAGACAAAACGTACGCAATATGACGATGTCTTCGCAGTTTTTCGTCCGGGTTAGGTTTTCAGCAGACAAGGCAGCGAAAATCTGACTAGGTGGAAAACCCCCGCGAAAACCTCGAATCGTGCTCCGGGAAAACACCGAAGCAGGTTTAAAACGTGTCTAACATGCATCCTGCTCATTAATACGGAACCTGCCCCATCGGAATGATGTCTTTCTATCTATCAGCAAGGGAAACAACCATAATAACAGTAAACGATCCCAAAATTTGTTTTAAATGAGAGGGTAGGGAGCTCACGTAATCATCAGGCGCAACGGCGAGTGCAATTCTCACATCAGGGTAAGTAAAGGGGTCCAGCTCATTTCCCTGAGCCGCCCGTGGTTTCCCAAGAAGATCTGGTACCCGAAAAATAAAGGTTTGTCACCCAATGCAAAGCTGTCCAACGGCGGTATCGAACCAGGGTCAGTTGGTTGCCAAGCACTCTACCTATTGGACTTCAAAGCCACCGAAACATCCATGAATGTTAAATATAAAAATGTGAAACAAGCTAATATTTGAAATCGAAGCCAACATTTTAAGGGCATGAGGATTTAAGTTATTCCTAATGTCCACCCGAAACAATTTATGCATATCTTTTGAAATGTTTACATTAATTACGTTCGTCAAAAATTATGGAAATTCCTACGAACTGCAGATGGAGAACCCGCCAAAGGCAAATTATAATAGATCACATGACACTTCTGAGTTATAAAAACTTTCCATCTTAGACAATAAAAAAATTATATTCATTAATTAAACATATTTGTGCTATATTGGATCGTAGATTTTCGCGGTGTTCAGATGAAAGACTCATCTGAACGCCGCATTAAGGTCTTTCATAATTGTGCTTTGCCAATAAAAAATGCATATTGGGAGAACTGAAATTATTTATATTAGCCCCGTTTAACTCAATAATCCATGTCTCACAAGAATTTTGATTTTCTTGTTTCCGATTGACTTTCAGTGCCTAGTATTTACTAATACGTGCGTCCGCAAGTGGGGTTATCAAATGCCGTCTCAGGGTAAGGCAGGCAGGCTGCACGAGACAGCACTCACAAGTGCGTCACTATCCTATTCCGTCCGTTAAGGACAGATCGTGGTGTAGTATGAACTCGAAACAAGACTCGACCGAATGTCGGAATGGATTTATACCGAGAATTTCCTTCCAGTCTTTCACAGGTCCAAACGAACTCATGCACCATGGGCGCAAGAAATCATGCGCGTAATGCTCCCCATGTCCACCTTAAAAGTCTCGCATTTGGGATGCAATTAAGAAATGAGTAGTACGCTAGGGTATTAAGATATTTCAGCTTTGGTAATTTTCAGACCAATTCAGGTCCGGCCTTGATCAAGTTTCATTGACCAGGAGCATTTCTAATTTTTTCAATGGGTGTTCCATCACAGTTGAAATATAACAGAGCACTTTTAAAGCCACATGTATAATACATTCTTTTTTTTGGAAAATAAGGTCCATAAATGTTACGTTGTCATTTATTTAAAATTAACATTGGCTAAAAGTAAATTTTTCCACTCCCTATTTTATTATTGCAATCGGGAAACTTTACTGAAACGTTTTTATTGAATCTCAATATCCATCACTACTACATTTGTCCATTTCCATTTTACACAGCATTCATACGGTTTCATAGTCGCCATTCTTTTCTATACTTGACAAGCATGCCTGTGGTCGTTTAAAGCAAATTCCATAGTCACTTTGAAGCAAAACTGAAAAACCGTCTCAACATCTTCAAATTCGCTCGAATCGCTTAGTCCTACTCCAATCGCAGATCATTGTGCGGGTGGAGTAAAAGGGTTAACTCGATATCATTTCTATTTAAAGAACATTAATTAGTAGAATATAAAAAAAATATCATCCACCACAATTTTTGAAAAGTGCCCATACCTAAAATATTAGGGTACCATTACAAAAAAGAAGAGCACGTAAGTGATCCTAGACTCGATGTTAGGAAACCAAGGATGTGATCAGTCACGTACCTGAGAAAACGTCCAACAATGACATGATGGCAAGTGCTGTGACAATTGTTCCTAGCTCTCCAGCCTCTCTCGACAGCAGTCTTAGGAAAAAGTGAACTTACAAAGGGCGGCGCCTTCCATTATATACCTCTTATCTCATCCAATAAACTCCTTGACAGTCACATGGGATTTCGAAAAATTAAGCTACGCAGCGCCGC
Source organism: Hetaerina americana (assembly GCF_022747635.1). Lineage (NCBI taxonomy): Eukaryota > Metazoa > Arthropoda > Insecta > Odonata > Calopterygidae > Hetaerina > Hetaerina americana. The sequence goes on along the minus strand of NW_027286874.1, from coordinate 65,873,162 downwards.
TGGGATTTGCAGAAACACATGTTATATCTATCTGCTTCTAGGACGAACTCGATTTTTTTTCTCAGAGATTAATATCCGCGATAAAACTGGAGATGCGAGTTCCACCTCTCGAGAGGACTCTACTCGCGCTAAAGAAGGGTAACTATGAGGACACATCGCTAGCTTGTTTCGATCAATATAAATGGCACCTGCGTAAGGCTACGAACTCTCCCGGATACGCCGAGAGACACTAGGAAACTGACCACAAATCAGGAATTACCTTCATTCCCAGGATACAGTTTTGTCTGGCTTGCACATACTTAAAACTATGTCCGCATACGTTAAGTGCGCGACCTTGATGTCATTTCTTATTTTTCTTCCTCGGAGAGTAAAAAATTCACGTCCACGAAATGTCACATTTTCAATTTCTATCCTAGTATAACATCATGTGTTTAACAATCACAGTGAAAAGTGGGAAATTACGGATGCATTTTCTTGTTTACTTATCGTAAGTGGCCAAACATCCATGGATGTGTAACCTCATAATTTTTAACTGATTTTCAACAAAATTATCCTTGCAAAAGATTTACCCTTCAAAATTCCCGGTTCATAAAAATACGACTACACATTCGATATACTATATTTGTCCCCAAACGCAGAGTTTCCCTTTTCTCCCTTAATTCTTTGTGCTTTTGGTTGGAGATATGGAAGTAAATTTTCCAAAAATTGTCTCCCATAGGTTTAGTTGACAGGGTCTTTTTTTAAAATATGCCAGGGATTAAATTTGAAAAGTCGATTTTAGCCCTTTCCATCTTTGTGCTTTCTAGGGTAAATCTCTATTTTAGAAAGTTACCAGTAATCATTCCGGAAATTAGTGGTCGAGATCCGTATATCTCCTAGAACAAAATCTTTTGAAGCTGACAGCCTAACTCTGGCGTTATCTCTCCCTGGTGAGGTTCCGAGGAGGGTGGAAATCACTATCATTGTTGCGTTATTGAGACAGATGCTCCGTCACCATCCGCTCCAACACCTCTCCCTCAAATTGTTATTTCCCACCTCCTGACGTTTGACCGCTAAGCCATTTATTGATTTCAAATCTTATCACTGTTGCTAGCAAGCGAAACTATCTAAATAAAGGCAACCAATGGAATCGATCATGGGTGTCCTTCACGAAATATATGGCGCATGGACTTCTGCCACACCCTGAAAATCGCCATGCTGGACGTAAAAGTCGCAAACGTTTCCCTTGATACCGGAGTTGATAGTGATGAGAATTCGTGTTCATGGATCAGGCGCCAACATCTTGAGGAAAACATGGAATCAACAGTGCAACTAATGATTCTAACTAACGATTTTCAGTTAGGACTAGAATTTTCACTTTCTCTGCTCATGACAGTCGATATTACTCTTTTTCCGTAATAAATATTTTCTCGAGAATTTCAGATTATTTTTGCCTCGCACAGCAACTAATCATTTTTTCTTTTATTTTCAATAGATACTTTTTCCGGCGAGGAATTCGAATTTAAAATATCTTATGATCATGACTTAAATAGTTAATGGACGAACTAAACTCATTCTTTTTTCAATTAACTCTACAGGAGAGCTGTAAAATAATATTTAGTCGACCTAAAAACAAGTATTTTCATCTTAAAATCCAATCCAAATAAAACGAATTCACATTAAGTAAAAATAACAGTAAATGATATTTCGTTTCTAGGTTCCACAATTCATCTGTTAGCATGAAAACCATCATTGAAGTAAAAATATTTTCAGGAGAATATTCTTAAGAAAAAATTCAGCTTCCAAGACCAATGGACGTAAGGAAGTTCAGATCAATCTTCCAAATTTTGCTGAAATTTTCAATCGAAAAAGTAATGAACAAAACAAGGATATTGAATGGAATAAACTACGTCGGAAATATAATTAATTACTAAGATGCGATTGTTTGCGGGGATACTTTCTTTACTCCAAGCGCCCTGCAGTTTCACAAACACCTGGAGAAATTTTTTCCAGGGCCCTATATTCTTGACTTTCGGAAAAGGAAAATCTGTATTAACGAGAATGTAAAAGAAAGTAACGCCTCGGGAACTATCAATCACAAACCAGTGAAGGAAAAAAAATAACGAGCATTTCTCGAGTTTCCAACAACTGAACTGGCGGTTGGAACGACATCTTAATAGCATTAATGGACGGCATGTCAGAACAGACAGGAATATTACCACTAAATTTTCCGCAGAATTTCCGGATTGTGTTCCTTCAGCATCGAAAATGTGTGATTTCCGTCGCCTACGAAAAGATTGATACTTTCAAAGTCGCGACGAGATGGAAACTGAGTCAGACAGAAACAGAATTTGTGCGACCACGAATAAGATCGCTAAAAATGTCCGTCTGTTTGACGGCCGGCTCCCTCACCATTTTGTTTCGATTCGCGCCGGACCGCCCGCAGATCGTCCGGGGGTTCGTCCAACAGGTCTCTCTTCTCCAAGGTTGTCACGCGCCTTTGGGTCTTGCCGGCGCCAAATGTCTCCACGGTCTCCCTCGTCACCGTCTCGTACTTGGGCTCCTGACGACATGGAAGAGAGAAGAAAGGGGTCCATTAAAATGAAAAAAATTCACAAAACGACGGGATGGGACCATGGGGTGGAGGAGGGGGGTGAGAGAAAGAGCGAGGGAGCAAAGAGTACAGAGGGGACGTCACGGTTGTTTTTAGAGAGAGGGAGCGCTGAGGTCACCTTCCCCGCCACCGACTGCTTTGACCACGCCAAGGGTGGCGGATGGCGTCCTGCGGAGAGCCCGCTCCGGAGAGAACGAAGGCCAACCACACTCGTGTTCGATCGATCATCATATCTCACGCGTGCAAAAAACCACTCCCTCGAGTGGACAGCGCTCTTCGTTCTTATGTACGTTGCGTCAAGTGACGCAAGTGGAATTGAATTGGGTGTAAGCAGAGGAGGGAGGATTGGGGGGAGGGGGGGTTGGCTATTCGCCATCTTCTTATGTAGTTTGGGACGTAAAAATATTACGTACATTTTCGGTTGGTGTATTACGTTGAAAAACATCACGTAGCATATACATGTGAACACAAGTGCGCGTATTTGTTCCAACGTGTGCGATGAACTAGGTATGCCATTAATTTCCCCACCTCAGAGCTGGGAACGACGAGGTAGTCTGCAATATCACTGTATTCATTTATAATTATACAGGCTTACATTACGTCGAACCAAAACGTAACAAAATTTTCCGGCACACTATCACAAATTATGATCCTAAATTATTATGAACATTTCTCGGGAAGCTTTAGATCCAATTTAGGCAATCAGCGGTGGAACCAATTGTTGCTTCGCCTGAAGGAAGGCCCATTTTAAACGGAGACGAAGTCTCTCAGTCGTGTGCTTTCATTTTTAAAATTAAATTTTTTAAAGTATACTAATTTCGTTATGGATTTTTCCAAAATATTTGAAATTTAGAATGGCCTAAGAGGAATTTGTGTTTACCACAGGGAATCTACCAAAAATTATCCACAACTGCCGAATGGAATTAACACTTCCCTTCAAAATATCATCATGAATCATCCGAATCACATAAGCGAATTTCAACGATCATGGGGATCATTTTTTCACCAAGCACAAATATACGAAGAAGTTTCCACTTCTCTCACGGGATTAGTCCTCAGCTCAAAGATTAAAGCACCCATATCTATAGAAATAGCAGCCAGCCGTAAGAACCCATTACACCAATTTACTAATGATGAAGCAGAATTTATCAATCCAGAACAGCGGTAAACTAACGGACCATTACTAATTCTACAAATCCATGTTTCCGGACAAAACCCGAAGTCACACAGAGGAGGAGTAATTCATGCCCGCCCAACCGTAACTGACGGGGATTTTCGAGCATTGATTATCGTGAGGCGCAGCTCAAAAAAAAAATTCCGACAAAAATCGAGCTGGGTTATTTATATTTTCGAGCAAGCTAGGGGTCAATCGCTCTACATGCCTGGATGCAGAATCCCATTACCAAAGGGGCTGGATATGAGGCTAAAAGTCATTCTCATCTCAGAACTCCACCAAGCGCTTCCTCATCCTACGTCCACTACGCATTTCAAGCTTGAAAACGACCAGCATACTCTTAAAAGGTTAAATTTCGATGTCCATTCTTGTCGCTTTCGGTTGGGAAAACGGTGAAGAGATTTTTTGCATCTCATGAAATATGCGACAGCTTATGCGGAAGCAGACGAGGATGCATAAACATTCACAGGCGTAGTATGACCTAATCGAAGAAAATGTTTCAGCTCTTGTATTTTCCCGGAACGGAAAATTTCGACTCAAAAAACCCCCATACGAACATTCATAACTTAAAACCACAGAAGAAAATCCTTAATTACCTTAATTAGTACTCGTCTAAGCTCCCAATCATATTGATTCTATTGGATAAAGAATCTGAATGCATTCTTACATCAATTACGATGGGATAACACATTTTCCAGTCTAATTCAGGACACAAATGATTTCATATGTATACTATTGAACATACTGCACTAAATAATACATTTTCTACGCACAATATTTTCTCTCAATAACCTATATTATGATGACAGAGCTTCTTGATGAATTAATCCATAGTTACACTTACGCAGGATCTATCCTGAGAATTTGGGGAAATTAATTTCAAATTTGTAAATTTAGATAGCAATAAACAAAGAGCAATGAATTTTTTTATGAACTCGCGTCAATATTTCATGGTAACATTTACATTAGGCTTAGTGGTCTTTGCATCGAGAAACTAACGCCCGCAACTCATGCATTCCAAATTTATAAGTGCTCATACACTATCGAACAATTTGGGGATCAAAACTAAAATTAAAGTTAAAAATCACAAGCTATATACCGTAAGCAGGCATACACATTCATATATATTTAATATATGCACGTGTATGCGTGTACATTTTTTCCTGCGGACAATTCCACTAATTCCCAACGACAAAGTCATAAAAGACTCATAAAAATATATGCAATAATTTACGCCATCATACATCTATTTCGAGAAATTTTAAACAGTGTAGAACTTACATTAACTGTGCCTCAATAATTGCGCCGCTGAATACCCAGCCTAAGATAGCGCTGCATATCGCAAAGGAAGTTCCTGTCACAATGTCATCAAGCGGAACTAAGCTATAAAAAAATGTTTGGAAGAAAAAGCTTGTATATTTTGAAACTGTTTTTTTTTCTTGTATCCCCGAGATGCCATTAATCCTGGGACTAAGGATCACATGATGAGATGGTTCATTTTTTCTGTATAGGGAAGAGTTTCGAGTCTTGAGTCATGTTCGCTCACTCGCTCTTTAAGCCGATGACGTTACTTCAGCCTCCCTCTGGTTCCCGGTCCAGAATATTAAACAGACGTGATCACACTGGAGCCTTGCAAAGAAGAAGAATGAGGCTTTAACTCTTCTTCCCCAACTCGAGCGCTTCACGCGGTATCAGCACAATGGACGCCTTCAATCATTTGGAGTCGCGAAGCCCAGCACACTGAATTTTGATGCGAGAGGAATGAGCAATTCTAAATCGATCGTGTTCGACTAATTCTCCATTAGTTGATGGAAATGCCGGTAATTGTCAGGCACATGCAAACCAAGGATTGAGAGACGTGAGAGAGCTAGTCCGAGCTGACACGACACTCAAAAAAAGCAAAAAAAATAAATTTCTTTGACATACGCCTGAATTTCAGGGGGAATGCCCTGGATCAAGCAAAATTTTCGCAATAGTATGTTTTTCAATGCTCATTTTTTTTAATTGGTATTCAACAGATTAGAATTATGTTTCCCCTTGAGAAATCTTACCGAGATGAAATTCTAATACGTTTCTTGAATCACACAAACTCTTCATTACGTCTAAGATTATTATGCTTTACAAATCCTCTTACCTGCTCATTTAACGTTCTCCCTTCCGCCAAAACCGTGAAAAGCCTTCAACAACCACTTACCCACCTTTAAATATGGACTTTTTTTCTCATTCGAGTGACCCATTTTTCTCTCCTCTCGATTGATATTTAAAAAACCTTCGCTTTCCCTGGACATAAATTATAACTTTTTGATGAGTATGATTTGCGTAAAAATGGGTTCGTTGTTGCCGAATCTCGGGCTAATTACTCATTGGACGTATCGTTTAGCTGTAGCCATACAGTTTTCCGAAACATAACACTACGTCCTTCACCAATTTCCTCAATAATTACGTAGGGCCTATGTCATACATTTTTCCGTAATTTTAAAGTTATATACGCGAATACAATTATCCTCCTATGCGCAATACTATTACCATTAATCGAATTAAAGACAAATATCAACTGCTCGACTTTCTCTGTTTTTTTCCCTTTGAAAATATCCTTCACATTTCTCAAAAAATTCCATTACTCTCTCGCATACTTTTTGTTCATTTTAAGGCTATACGTCTCATGTTGTTCCTGTCACGCGATCGAAAAGTCCTTGGCTGGCTTAATAATTACAGCTTGATCAACCGCAAACCTTACTTAATCATTTCCACGTTATATAATTAATACTGCGATCCCTTCCAACACAATTTCTATAATTTCCTCGGCATTTAAGTAAAAAAATTGAAAACTTTTCTCGATTGCACGTTGAATATTGCGTGAAAAACTGAATGAAAATAAAATTTAACATCGTTGGGGCTTATAATTTTCTTCCAACAAGGTCGCTGGATTTTCTTGTGACAGGGAAGGAAATATTTTAGACTAAAACAAAATTATCTAGGTAGATTCGACCACAGTGATAACACAAGAGATATAGGCATCGTCACTGACAGATATCAGTACTATTCCCTCGCAAGATACTCATTCATTACAAAATCGAACTCAAGCACCCAAATATTTTTACTTAAAGACTGAAAATTAACGATTGAGTCGACACAATATTAATTGTGTGATATGCGTATCCGCACCCTTCCACTTTTCCCACCAATCCCGAGTTTATCATCCATCTGTGTTTTCATCCCTGTTTTATATGGTATGCCCATTAGAATGTATTCGCCATTTGGCCGATTTCTGTTCGTGCGTACCTATGCATCTGTGAGTATGTGTGCGCGTGTGCGTGTGTGTGTGTGTGTATATATATATATATATATATATATATATATATATATATATATATATATATATATATATATATATATATTTATTTATTTATTTATTTATTTATTTATTTATTTATATATATATACACATATGTTTATGCACATTTCTTCATTCACATGGATTCACATGATACTCGCAAAAGGAAAATGGATAGGAACAATCAAATTAGACAAATACCGGAATAATGAGGAAGGTGGAATCGAGCGGATCACAAGAGTAAAAACGTTTCCTTTGCCGGGACTGGAGCCACGGATCTTCGACTTGCCGGCCGATGCTTCAACCCAGCAATTCGAAGATCCATGGTCACGGAAACCTTTTTACGCTTGCGATCCGCTCGCGCGCATATGATAATGGAATGCATGTCTGTAAGCATGTGAGTGTTTGTGTACATACGAGCGTATATTAGCGAAATTTCAAACGCAAGCATGGTAGGTATCCAAACACCCACCGCCACACGCCCTGCGGTGTCTTGCGGCGTATTGCGTACATGAATTTCTTGAGATCCATACACGGATCCTTCCAAAACTCCGTGGAGCTTCGCTTTTGGCCATGCGCGAGTAAGAAATAATCCATAAATTCCATGCATATAACAATTAAAAATATATCACTCTTTAAAACATTTAGAGGATAGCACTATAAATGCGGGAGAATTTTTCTGCGTCCCGTGAGGAAAGAAACCCTTCTATCTAGGTCGCGAAAATTAAGGGAAACTAAATATCCTAATTTCATTTGAAACCAGTGACATTTGGAATGCTCTTTTCCGAAAAACCTTACTCTCTCGGAAATCCCAGTTGAATTTTTAGGCAGCGTAATTGGGATAAAATAACGGTTATTATGACTTCAGAATTTTCATTTAAGTATCGAGTTGAAAGGTTGTGATGCTTATTTAAATGTGTTCATCAGAAAATCACCTTTAAAACCTTGAAATAGCGGAGAGCCATTATTCTTACTTTTTTTCCTTCTGGCCACCACTTCTTACTAAAACGATTAAAAAGTTGTTTTACGATAAAACCATATTTAATTGATATTATGATGGATGTATGCAAAATATGTAGCATAAAGTAATAAGCATCCAGAGAGAATCTCTACAAAATAGTTAGGGAAACACAGCAATCTCTAAACTGAGTCCAAAATATTTTGTAAATTATTGTGCGCCTTGGATTTTAATTTAGGAATGTCTCACAAACATAAGCTGAAACTATTGGCTACATTTATCTCTTATTTTAAAATATGAAAAATATTCCTCTCATAACATCCTGACATCATGCGATGAGGGCTTCCTTGGCGGAATCAGAGGTTCCCGCCAAGGAAGCCCTCATCGCAACAGCAATTGAAGTTTTTCCTTCGCTATCATCCATGGGAATGACAAATCTTTCGAAGCAATAAGTTTTGGTTGCATAACCATCAATGGGACAATTCTATCAAAGGACTAAATTCTGGTTGAAAATTCGACAGGCAATAGTTGAGAGAATTTATAAATTAATTGGAATTCAATGTTTTATTTCCTGCGCCTCATATTTCGCACTGAAGGTTTTATTTGGAAGTACGAAATAAATGTTACCCCTTCAGTTTTCCCACGTCATAAGATCCGCTTGATGGCATTGCCATCGGTAATGGGCATTATTCTGCGCTCTAGGATACTCTAGAACCCAACAGAATTTTTATTTCATAGGTCTTTCATTTCAAACAAATCTCAAATTCTTATGGTAAAAATGTAGTAATCATGAATGTTGGTACCTAGTATATTAGACCCATGCCTGAGTGAAAATGTGACTCCCTATCAATAGTTCTTTCAAAGCGAGTCCGTGGGATTTCTGTCACGGTGAGGACATCAAAACACACCACCTCTTTGTGTCTCACAATTGAAAAAGATCAAAGCCGAGTTGCTTCAACCGATACCTCAAGCTCCCTCTGACAGCCTAAACACCACTTAGCAATCGACAGGCGACCGACGCGAAATCAACAGACACCCAAATGGAAGAAATAAGTTGTCCTGGCGACACAACCTTGGCCCGGATATTAATGTTTGATCAAATCACAGATCATTTATAAGACTCGATGAGAAGGTAACCTCAAGGCATATAATAGAAAACTCAAAATGGGTCACGGGAAGCACTTTAAGTGTTGGAAATGGCAGGAAGCTCTCTTGAATTGGAGGAATGGTTTCGGATGGGGCTACTCGGAGAAATTACGATAGCAAGTAAGTTGCGACACAGCGAGGCAGCCTCAATCTCACGCGATTCTTTACGTGAAAATTCTTCCTCAACACTATGAAAATCGACTTCAAAAATGTACTTTACGACAAAGAAGAGCTCACGGCATAAGAAAAGTTACCATTTCTGACGACTCAAAACCCTTACGTGCACGTGCGTATATCCTACAGGATGGAAAACTACCTTTAGATCTAAAATAAGATGTGACACCAATTTTAAAATGTATGCCATTAAAGTAATATAAAAAATAATGCCTTTGGACTGCGGAACGTTTTCACACTTTCGCGCCTTCGCACTTTCGGAGTATCAAGATCCAACATTTTTGATGGAAGACTTCTTCCCACGCGGTCAGTTCAAAACTGAACGCTTCACACAGAAAACCGATGGGAAAAGGAGAGAGTTATAACCTGTCACCTTCAAATAATTTATTTCAACTTCAAATGTTACGTACCTTAAGGCAAATGTGCTAAACGTAATACCCCTTATTGGTACAGTGGTGTTGGATCCAAAATATTTACGCCTAACCCACTATTACTTGTATATTCCTTGGCCCTGCAGTACACAGGAAAGATTGCCTGGTGTTTTAATTTCCACATCCATTGATGTTTCTTTTCTGAAAATATTTGATGCATAATACTAAACAAATGATTTATTTCTAAAAAGAACTGCCTCTAATCATACACAAAACTCGCAATAAACAGGTTCAGGTCTTAAATGCGTCACCAAAAATATTCTGCCGCTATTCCTTTGATGAATTCTCTACGCTCGGGCACGATTGACAAACCCACCACAGTTTTCACTGTTGGGGGTTGAGTTTAACTCGTACTAAGCCCTAAGGCATGTGAAATTCACACATCGTTCGTCCCTTTTCCGTGCCACCGGCGGTTTCTCCAGAAAGTTTTGATATCCATAGTTTCCCACACCTTGGATTTTTACCTGCGGGGTTAGATTGAGAATTAGGAGAATGAAATTATATATTTTTGAGTTAGCAACGTCTCGTCCAGCTGGACAAAAAATATATTTTCCTTCGACTTTTTTTCACCTCTTATTGCGCATACGTTCTCCAAATTACTGGCGGTACATCACCTCGAATTGCTTCCTGTCTAGGAGTATGTTGTCAATCTAAGTCCCGAAACCCAGCGGACAACCCAGAATCTAGAATTGGAATCTTCATGGATTTGTGCTTCAAACTTGTATAAGCGATCGCTGTGAGGAATTATTTTGGTAGGTTTACGAAATTACCTTCCCTGTGTTTTTTAACTGGAATGCATCGAAATAATCTCAATATCTCCATAAAAATAATTCCTATTACGAATCGGTTTATGGGGATAACTCTATTTCCGCCATGCCCGATTACTTTCACAAAGTACAGCGCATGTTACTGTACATGATTCTCCATTGCAGAATAGCGGAAAACAATTATTAGGACTCTGACATTTTAGCAAAGCGAACTGATTTGAAAATGTTCTAATTAGGCCTCTAACATAATAATGATGACCTCCCTTTCATATTCAGTATAAGTTGCATTTAGAAATAGTATTTCGTAAAGCACGTTTCCTCTTTAAGACAGTACCCTGGCCGCGGTGTGAATTCGACGACACCAGATACGACGCATTTAAGCAGTGCCAAGGGAATCGGGGGACGGGAAGTTCCCGTCGGCCTCAAGGTCGTCTGCCGAGTGCTCGGGCGGGATCCTCTCTACCAACACCCACCCAATCGATACATAACGCGCATCCGGTCAACCGTATCCCGAAAAGAAATAATAAAACGAAAACGTTGGTGAGAGACCCAACAATTCGTCATTGTCAACAAGACTAGTTCCGTTATTATCTACCCGCGGCCATTATCAATGTAGCATTTAAACAACCACTCCTCGTTTTCGGGGCCATCATTCTTTACCGCCCGCCTGACCACACTTTTTTTAATCCGTTTTAATCCGTTTTAATCCCACTCGCGCGAGCACAAAGGAACTGTCGCCGTCATATCGTAATCATTAAGGTTTCAAATCTGAGACCTTGAAGAGTTTTGAGATCAGTATGCGAATTACTCGCCCATTAGAGCCCGGCATAGGGGGGACTGACCGCTTAGGTATCAATGGGAACGGTCACCATAAGAGACCTAAGGCCGAATGGTTCTCAATCGGGGGAGTGTGGGGGTGGGGGGAGGCGGCGCGAAGTAACAAAGTCAGGGGGTGATCCTTAATCGGGTGCCACTCAACTGCCGACCTCACTTTCTCCCCAGATTCAGAGGACCTCATCCCCCAATCCGGAGGCGGAATGTAGGTAGGTACCCATCCTGTGCCCTGCTTGCTTTAGGCCTCTTTTGTCACCCCAGCGAGGGCGCCGTCTGTATTCGGAACGCGGTTTTCCATGTCAAATACCCGCACGGACGACAGTCCATTGTCAAGTGACCGACAATGAGAACGCAAACACCCGCGACTGAGTCATGAGCAGCGAATTGTATGGGAAGAAGTTTTGAAACCATTTCCCCCGTGCAAACTGGGTGAAGAAATTTTGAATCTACCCACGAAATGCAACAACAGCCGAGTGCCTTTTATTTTTACGAATTGTGGGCGTCATTCCAGCCGTAAAACCGTTGAAAACGCGGCAAAAAGGAGGGTATGACGCAACTTGAGCTCATAAAACTGGTGGGACGAATGAAGTGATGAACTGAAGGGGATTGATTGGTCACCGTCTTGATCGATCCTGACGATCAACCTCGGATGTGTTTGCAAAATCACTTTTGATTTCCGACGTGAGGGCGAAAAAATATCTAATCACGACACAGCATGTTCCCGTCATCATATTATTATTGGTATCCTACAGGCCAAGGTTGATTTTGCACAGTGACAGACTAGAAGAGTACAACTATACATTTCCTTCTCTCTGCTAACAAACAAATTGACGTCAGACATTACGTTAAACCCCTCTTTAACTCCACAAACTTCCTCCCTTCATTCCGTCCAACATACCTATCTTATTTCTGCCCCTACAACAACACGTTCGGTTTGATGCTAAACTTTCAAACTGCAGAAATACATTCTTGTACGTCTAATATATATCCATTTGATTACCGTTACAAGTGTCCCGATGTACAAATATATAGAATTTTATAACGTTCTCATTACATATCAACATCAGTGATAAAAGCTGCGTAAATACTCCCAGAGGATTTATATTTTTTCCACCAGTAAGCTCAACTTGTGCGAATAGTTCGTGAGGGTAAGGTGCTTTTCCGTGCCAATAACTGCAGGATCCAACTCCCACAGGAAAAATTATTTCTAAATATTTACATATCATTAAAATTGAGTGAACAGTGCATTAAATGGTGATGGCTCCTAAAATTGGGAAATGTGACTCTGGAGCTCGTCACAATAAATAGAATTGCATTCCAATAAATTTTCCATTTCTTTTTTTTTAGAAGAGTCAGACAGGAGTCTAACTTTCAATGAAGAGGTACTGGTTGTTAAAATATTCACGATTGACTATCTAGCCACTAATGTAGATGCGACGGCTGCCAACCGTTTCAGTCATTCGGTGTCATCAGACAATAGCTTTCTTCAAGTTAATGTTATCAAAATCTATTCAATCCAGCAATATTCTGCCATATTACTGCCATCATAAATTTGAACGAAAGCCAACTAACACGAAGTAAATGAAAAAATTATAGTAGCAGGCATTTTGTATGTGCAAAAATACGTCTCTCCTAAAAAGTTCCTTCGATAGAAATAAAGAATCAAGGTAAATAAGTTCACGTCTCTTAGTTTGAGATTTAGCTTTGCCGTAAAACAGGAAATGGAAAATATCAGCGCATGGACTTATGAGGGAATGAAGAAATATGCAGGGAACCAAATGGTTTGCCAGAGGTATCATAAAACAATCCTTGCTTTGACAACCCATGACGATGACCTTAGCTAGCGCCAAATAAATGCAAAAAATTATTCAAACAAATAATTGTGGATGCCTGTATAGCGCGGGCAGTGAGTCGGCTCAGTAGTTTGGAAATAAACGTAGAAAGTAATCGCGGATTACACCAGAGAATGGAGGACTAGGGTTAGTTGGAAATTTAAATTAGAATGTGGATAAGAAAGAAAACTGTTGGGGTCAGTAAAAGCGATACTGAGCAAATGGATGAAGGCGAATAACCCCGACCTCCCCAAGAACTCTAGTGCTGATCTCGAGATTTTCCCATCGTTTCAACATCTTTCCCTGAATAACTGAATACACAATTAAACAGCCGCTTTAAGTTTTACAATTATCAAAACTGTATGAAATATTTTCAGCCGAAACGCATAACTTCGCTTTCAGAAAGGGTTCTATCTCAAGTTTTGAAGAGCAGCGTGAATGCATTTAGCAAAAATTCGCTCTAAAGTAATTAATATAGTATATCAATGACATGGATTGAAATCATTCATCCACATGCTAGTTTTCCATGCATTACAAAGAACTAAAAAGATTTTTTTTAGAATTTGTAATATCTTATAAATCATACAGTACATTATGTAGTATCTAGTACATTTTAATATCCTTTAAAAACCATAAGCACAGTAATGAACCCGAAGGTCGGTTTAGTAGGTGATGGTAGAGATCACCCAGTACTAAGCCCTAATACGGCGTGTGAAACTCCACACATCAAGGTAGGGGGGCCAGTTCCTTTCCCTGTGCCGGTTATGGTTTCCCAGGAAGACCTGGTACCCGAAAAATCACTTAGCTTGGGTGGAGCTGCAGGTGCCCAGAGTGCCTAGCCCGGGAATCAAACCCGGGACCCTCCGTTCAGCAGTCCAACGCTCTACCCACTGGACTACCGCGACCCATTATATCCTTTATGAAGCCCATATTAAGTAATGTAGATTTAAAAAGATTCTAAGGCTTTCACTTATTTCTCTTACGCTTTTCTTTTTTCCACTGACTTTGAGTGGTTGTCTGCACTATTTTCACCCACACCATGTCCTACTTAAATTTCAACGACAGAGTAGATAATTTTATGAACTTAACGTTCTCTGGAATAGAATAAGCTAAGTAATTGGAGATTACTATGCTTTCGAGGACGATATTTTACATAAGAGCAGATAAAATTATCAGATGTTTTAAAAAGTATGTATCCATCCATTAATAATTACGGCCAATTATGCCCACATGCGGATGGGAGGGAGGCGGCGATGCGGGCATTGACACTGTGAGTTTCCGCTTACTATTTAACAAAAAAAACTAGGTTAATGGTACTTAAAAAAATTATCATTATTTTGTATTCACAAACGTGATATATTAGATTTTAATATTAAGAGCTTTCCATATGGTTTTGTGAGAATTAACGGTTGAAATAACTAAGAATTAGATATGACTTATAGTTACACGGGCGGATCCACATGTGACATTAATATATAGTAAAGAAATCCATATCAAAAAAGGGAAAAAATAACAAATGGCCAAAGGTGGTGCGTACATAAGTTACGCAAACTATATGTAAATTTCTCAACGTTTATTTTTAGGTGGTCGAATCTTTAAATATTTTCCTCAAAAACCAAAGAACGATTTATGAGTCGTTCAAAATTTAGTGTTATTATTCCAAGAATATTCATAGACACTGATTTCCCATAAATGTGCTTATCTTAGTCATTCGTTAGCTACAGGTTCCGTCCGTTTATTAAAGCTGGGGTCCGTTTTTCAATGCATTTCAATTGAAAAATCTTCCGACGTCAATGGTTTGTTATCTTAACATGTGTAACAAATACTCTCACAAATGCATCCGATGGGAAGCATACAGGTAGCAAGTTTTGTGCAAATTTTGGTCATGCCGAACAATAAACATACACTTAAAAACTAACTTTTAGCTTCGAGAAGTTGGCCACTGATGGGATTTTCCTAAATTTGAGTTTTTATGAATAAATAAACAAATTAAGAAATTTAACTATGTTAATACCCTACAATCCCAATAAATATCACATTCAAAAACCTTTTTGATTTCCTAGAAACTTTCTGCTAACTTTTAGTGCCTTTATCGATTCCGACACTATGCGTCACTAGACAAAGACAAAGATTCGAGCGACATTTCGGAGTTTCTCGCCCAGAAAATATGTCCATGACTCAGAAATTAATCCCAAATTTTCCACGATCAAGATTTCTAGGACCATTTCTTCCCGGGATCGGGACTGAATCCTGGAATTAAATAATCGGAGAAAATTCCTGGATTGTCAAGGATCCTGTGATCGCGGATTCAAGCCCTGGAAATATGACTAGCAATAGACAGATTAATAATCGAGCTAAGACGCCAATACAATAATTTCAAGCAACATTCATTGGCCCGATTTTTGGAATTAATCGGAATTTTAACCGTGATCTATGCTGTGGTAAGCGTACAGCGAAACAGAAATAATTGAGGATGTTGATTTGAAACGTACCTTTCTATAGCACGAAATAACATACATCCCATATTTATTGTAGGCCAAATGCATCTAACCCGATATTATATTTCACTGAACTAGGAATGAAATGACACGACCACGCCTCTAAAATAGCCATCTTTCGTTTTGCATACGTTACTAGCAATACTGGAACCAACGGTTGAATCTTTGCGCGAA
Source organism: Hetaerina americana (assembly GCF_022747635.1). NCBI lineage: Eukaryota > Metazoa > Arthropoda > Insecta > Odonata > Calopterygidae > Hetaerina > Hetaerina americana. The sequence goes on along the minus strand of NW_027286874.1, from coordinate 65,857,247 downwards.
GACAAAGTCAAGTCATTGAATTTGCTACTCTCGTGAATTTTATTCTCGTAACCTTACTCTTAAACTTCATGAATGAGCCTTAAAGAGTCGTTGATCACGGGAATAATAAACAGGAATTAACATCTCACCGGAAGCCGCGGCTCGGTATTTTACCCGTTTAATTGCCCACCACTGAATTCAATTAACTCAATCGAAATGCAAAGGTTTCAAGGAAAACTCACCCGAGTCAGTTCATAGATCTCACAGTCAGTTACGCTATACGCAACGCTGAGCTCCTTTCCACCCGCGTCGAAAACATCTCGCCTTAAGCAGCACAAACCCGCTGCTTCAACCATAATTCGCAGCCGCCACCCGAGCGATAGCTCCCGAAAAAGGTTCGGTTCGGTGCTGCTCCCCGCGGGCGTGTACATACACAATGGGGATTAACGTGCTTTCGGATTAAATCAGAAATTGACGGTTTTCGCAGATTTCACTGCCATTCCGGTGACATCATCTGGGCTCACCCCAATTTGGGAAGAATTTGACAATATTGGGAAAATATGTGACGACAGGGTAATGTGATGCCGCGGAAAGTGTCAAACACAATTAATGAATAGATGATGACGATGATAATTAACTCAAAATGTAATAAAAAATAGAATGAGTTCTTCAGTGAGCTTCCGAAACCTTTGAAATACTTCACATATTCGAGGCTTGGCGATATTAAAGTATGAATTCTGATATCAACTTTAGTAGCAATGTTTTTTGCCACAAGATACTTATGGTAAATACGAATTTGGGAACAAATTTTAATTATCCATAAAAAATCCATTAATTAAACATTCCGTTGATGCCCCGTTAGTACGTATAGGTTTAAACTGCGCGATGAAGTTATGTGTGGTTAGCGCGATGTTATGAATGGTTAACGCGATGAAGTTATGTAAATGGGGTTTTCAAGGATGAAGTAATCAATTTCAAAAAAATTTCAGCAAGGGTTTATTTTGGCAAAGTAAACTATAATTTTGTGTGAAAATAAAACGCCTATTAGATATCAATTTGAATAAACCGAATTATATGGCAATTATTTTCACATAGCATGTACAAAAGGAAGTAGTAACTACCGCTTGCTATGGTAATTAAACAATAAGTATTAATTGGTAATTATGGGAATGAAATGAATTTGGCTATACGCGCTCTTTTTAAATTAAAAATTTTTCTTTCTGCAATTCATTTATGTATGCAAATCACAACATTTTCGGGAAGTAACATAGAAATAGTTGCATTTTTGAAAGTTTGAAGAAAGAGCCTGTGCATCATCGAGAATTGACAGATACAGACGACAAACAAGTTAAAAGGGCAAATTTTAGCGGAGACAATAACCGATACTTTTACATTATCTCTGAAATAGAATGCATCCAGCAAAAAATGTTTTATTTTAAGAACAATAACTCGAAAGGGAAGACTTCCATAAATAATAATTTTGAGAAAATTTGGACTCTAGGCTGATTTCTCGAAAGAGGGGATGAGAAAACTAAAAATGTCGATTAATTCGTCAAATGCCAAGTAAAGTTGCTTAGCACTATTTTCCCCTCCATCTTTTGTTTGGTTGGTACATGCAATGTACCGGACATTTTTTTTATAATGTTTTTGAGGTTTTAATAATGAAAGTAAAGTTGGTGGCTTAGCTACGGAGAGGAAATGACGCGTAGATGGCAATTGATTTTCTCAGAGTAGCGAATACTCGTTATCCCTCACTTAAATTAGCGCTGTCACGTTTTTTTCCTCTGGAGAAACATTTCTGACGGTTCAGTGACAGCCATACTCTTTTTACCTTTTGCGAACATGGCGAGTTTCCTGCGTCCTTTCTTGTCTTCACTACATCCTGGCGTGAAATATAATACTTGATTATAAAATATTGGTGATATTACTGTGCATGTCGTGTTGCAATGACTTTCAAAAAGAGGCAACAAAAGGTATTGAAACGGACCGGATATAAGATTACTATGACGAAACTAAGATACTAGCAAAGAACTAACTTCGTTATAATTGAAACCACAAATAATTCTTCATATAACTACGCCTAAGTATAAATATGATATGGTATTTTTTAAATGACTGGCAGGTTGCCTGCCTTTTCGCAATGACAAGATTACGAGTATGATCATCGGGTGTGGATGACAAGAACAGTGGCGCCGTCAGAAACCTCCTTTTATGGTGATATTACCGACAGAGTGAGATGCGTGCTAACTTAGGAAATATTAGTACTATCTTATCTAAAGATTTATTATTTCAAATCCGTAGTCATAGAAACATTTCTTTCAATAAGAATATTGGACAATTGATACCAAATAATGCCGTATAAACGTGTGTGTACGTGTATACTCCAAAATCAGCCTGTGTCTTAGGGGCCAGGGGTGTACGGATATAAACTCCGACCTATAAGCGCAAGTCGATTCGCCGGAAAAATACTATTAAGTATTTTTTCCTCTATCGGGCATAAAAAAATGGTTGCTTCTATTCCAATTTTCGATAGTACCACCGTTTTGAGCCAAAATTAAGCAAAAGAACTTTAATATTTCATTAAAAGTACTTCCTAAAACAAATCCCAAATAAATAATAAATGTACACCATGTTTGGTTACATCTGACACTCCGTGCTGCTGAGAAATTTATACGCGTGGCCTAACGAGTATGACGCCCCTCTGCAAACAAATATACATTGTATATCCGCTGATAAATTCGCAGTTTGCAAGCAATCAACATTAAGCAGTATGAGGGGGTCGTAAAGGCAAATATAAAATGGTCGTTTATATACAAAATTTCGATAATATCGATGTAATAATGGAAACTAAGCGTAACATTAAAAGCTAAAATAATAGAAGACGTAACCTCATGAGTCATACAGTGTTACTTTTAAAACTTTAAGTCGTGAATTACTCTTAAAAACGCGGAAACATAGCAGTTGAAAAGCGTTTTGACGCGCCACCGACTGATAAGATGATACGAGAACAGAGGGCGTAGGAGGTGGATTTAGTGAATGCAGATATGAGTCAAACAATTACGTCCACGTTCTCCTAAATGGCGAAAGCTTCAGGAGCGTGTTAAGAACTGGATTACACAGGGTGCGGCAACATTAACATCCTATTTTCGAACGCAAAACGCTTTTAAAAAAGTAAGTTAATTTGCCGCAGCCTGTAAATCACATAAGAACGGGATGACTGTTCCAACAAAAATTAATTAACTAAAGTGAGGAAATTAGAGATACGTACGCCAATAGCCGACTTTTCTGGGAAGTTATAGTGTTCGATATTCATGGATATTAATGGTTCGTGCATACCCACCAGGCCTAAAAATTGCCCCTTAAACGCGAAATAAAGGTTACAAGGTTACAAGGCAACAATTCATTTAAGAAGTCGATGGTAGATCACAAGGTTCCCAGAGATTGGAAAACGGCTAACGTAACGCCAATATTTATAAACGGAGACAAGAAGGAATCGAGCAATTACAGACCTATTTCCCTCACATCCATTTTGTGCAAGGTTATGAAACATATAGTTGCTAGTTCGATCATGAGACACCTCGATAATCAGAAGGTATCAATGAAAAATCAGCACGGTTTACGAAAAGATAGATCCTGCGAGACATAACCTGCGCATTTTGTTCATGATATTCTTATTTCGTGAGAGAGCAATGTTCCATTGGACGCGATTTTTCTAGATTTTAGGGAAGCCTTCGACGAAGTACCTCATAGAAAACTACTCGCAAAGCTAGAAGCACATGGCATAGATAAAAATATCCGGGGTTGGATTGAAAACTTTTTGAATGGTCGGGTTTAAAGTTTAGTGATGATAGATGGAGTTAATTGAAATGCAGTAGAAGTTACTTCAGGTATTCCCCAGGGAAGTGTTATTGGACCTCTTTTATTCCTACTTTACGTTAACTACATTGACTCCGTAGTCACTAGTAAGATACGTTTATTTGCCGCCGATGCAGTGGTTTACCGAGATATCCGTGACCCTGGGGACAGAACAGCTTTATCAGATGACCTTAATGCTCTCCAACGCTGACACTTTGAAATTATAATCAAACTTAAAAAAGTGCGTAGTCATAAATATTTGGAAAAAGAGCGATTCCCACCCGAACGTCTACTGCGTTGGGAACATCGAAATGGAATGTGTGGACACAATTAAATACCTAGGCGTTGCCCTCACTCACGACCTCTCCTGGGTGAAACACATTCTGGGAATATCTTGATAAGCTAACAAAAAATTAGGTTTTATCAGAAGAGTACTAGATAAATGTGATGAAAAGGTCAAACTGAAATGTTATTTGTCGTTGGTTAGGCCTCATTTACAATATGCTGCAAGTATATGGGATCCTCACGAAGTTGGATTGATTGCTGAAATAAAAAATCGCGTGCAGCGTGGAGGAGCTAGATTTATAAAACGTTGTTATCATAAACTTAGAAGCGTATCCCAAATATTATAGCGGCTAGGCTTGGAACCACTCACGGAGGGAAGGTTACATTACAGATTGAAGCTGTTGCATAAATTGGAAGGAGGTCTCTTTAGCAACGATGTTAAAAATATTTAATTGCCCCCATCGTACTACGGCAGGAGAGATCATGCTAATAAAGTTAGAGGGATTAAGTCTATATAAGATAGATTTAAGATATTAGTTTTTCCACGAACGATAGGGGATCATAATAGCATTGTTCGGCTGCGGTAGAGTCATATTCGGGTCAAATTATTATGTTATGTATTCACCCCCTGCCACACACCCTAGCGGTGGCTTGCCGGGTATATAAATAAATACAAAAAAAACTCTTGATATCGCACTGACGGGAAGAATGAAACGGCTGTCGATTTCTTGTGTTTGTATTTGAAAAATTCATGGCGGAAAGTTGAAAATTGAAGATTGTCATGTTGTATTTTAAGAGATGTAAAAATTGCAATACGCTAAGAAGAAGATAACATTGAGTAAGATGAAAGTCACAACCCGGGTGAAAATAACTGCGGAAATGATTAAATAGAAGTGATGACAAATTTAAAAGATTCTACGATGAATAAACGTGTAGATGCTATTGTTTTAATTTAACAATTCCATTTTCTTCGTATTAAATGTTAACATTACTGGTAAAATACTTTGACCCCTCCGTCAGATTTGAGTATTTTTCATAAATTCTAACCTGAAAAAATCACGGCTCAAGTCTCACGGGTTTCATGGGTCGACAAATACGGTACATGCATGTATACGTACATGCATCGTAAACTTTGTTTTGATAACTCGTTCGACAAGGAGAAATGGAGGCGACAAAACCGACGATGTAAATTGTGCGAGCAATTGTAGTATTTGTTCTTTTATCATTGGGAAGAGAAGTAGGACCGTAAAAGAAGAAAGACTACCATTACTCGCACAATTTCCATCGTCGGTTTTGTGACCTATTTTTTTTCTCCTCACTGACCAAGTTATCAAAACAATGTTTTTGATTAATAGTTTTGGATCACTGGCCCAAAAGTTGAATCAGAAAAGTCGAGCTACAACCTGTCATGGCCGGCCATGAATGTTGGTTTTCCCATTTGCGAAACTGTGCGCTCGTCCAATTAATTGGTAATTTTCAATGATCGTCAAAACAAAACGTCCATGGTAGCAATGCCTGCCAAGTGGACATTTAATTACCATGAACGTAGTACTAACATAGCTAATGCCTTGTTCCATCGGTAGACTATTAAAATGTTTCATCACGTCGTAGAGAAGAGCCCAAACGATAGACAATTCTGAAACTTTTATGCATAATACTTCACTTTTTTTCTGTATTTAGGTTTTATATTTACCTTGGAAATAAAAAATCTCAGCATAATCGGTTTTTACCTCAACAAGATAAGCAATTTCCCTTTTTCACCTCCGCGCATTAAAGAATAGCACTTGAATGAACGTACCTTTCCCGAAAAATGTTTGAGGACTGTTATTTTCGGTCGGCAGATCTCGTCCACTAACATTAGCTAATAAATATACTTACTAGTTCGTGTTTCATTACCTACCCTAAAAGTCTTAGACCTGTTAGAGGACCGCTGTCTCTCTCTCTCTGTGTTTACGGCGTATATAAAAAGGCAAGACTATGCCCCTCACCAAAAAAATAGCTCATAGACAGACCTCAGAGAACACTTAAAGGAAATGGTTAAGCTCTGCTTCCAATAAAACTAGCGGAGAAAATAGTTTAACTTAGCAATAGCCAGTTTATTTCTAATATCACGCACTGTACTATTCACTGAATGGACTAATCATTTGTCCCTGTGAGTGCGGAGGGCCTGATAGATAAAAAAAAACTAACAAGAAGATATTTTCAGAAAGAATATCCAGGGAAAAGATCGCGAAGCACGGTGACATCATGATGGAATCCAGAGCAAACTTCGTCATGAGCCGTTAAAAGTTTAAATCTGCTGGAACAAATAATCCGCGATTCCCGCGTCTCTCTCCGATTTGATGCGACCGTTCCGGTCAACTATCGTCGGTTTCCGTGAGCTAACGGAGTGAAAACGGAGAAGAATAGGTCAAACTCTCTGCTTTGTCGCAGTTGGGAAGACTTTTTTGCCCAAGATTTCTTTTCGGCTCAGTAACAAACGCTGGCATAGCTTAACAAATAAATTACAGCCTTGACTTCAATTGAGTCTCCATTTCGACCAATTCAATCCAATATTAAATACTTCAATTTTCCCAGCTCAATCCAAGCTATCACGTAAAGCGGATCACTCATTTTTCCACTGATCATCACTAACTAATGTTTCGCCTTGCAACTTCCAACTTTTCCCAATTTCACCGGAAAAGCTAACACCTTGACGGGGATTCTAGGGATTTCTCGCGGGTATCAGTGTTGACTGTTAATCATTTTATTCGATCGATAAGATAACATTTTTTTAAACTTTTTACAAGTTTAATCCACGAACGCACGAAGTACACTAGGAGATAGCGAAAGCAGCAAAGTCGATCGTCATCTACTACATACACGTCGTCAACAGAAATTTTCCCAGGCCGCTGCAATTCCACTTCTTAACTTTTTCCGTCTCACACATACCAGCATCCTCACGTGTTTTTGCTGATCATAACAGATGGTCTATAAGCACTGCTGGTAACAATCCGGAACCGATCGTGATTTCCCATATATCGATTTTTCGTCTAAATCCTCCCTCTTCATATCGAGCAATACTTTCCCAAATTTGAAATATTAAAGTTATGTATTTCGTACGTTCTCATACTGCAATGGATGACAACAAAATAAATTAATAAGCCTGGTGAGCGCAGTTCAGTCCTCAGTTTCCGTTTTAAAAACTTACGAGTCAAAATACATATTCTGCAGCATTGCTTACAATTATTGGGGCAATTAAATGGCCTTGCCAATCATGAAGTTAGCTCCGGCGGGGAGAATGTTTGCCTGTTAAGGCAATCTCTGGGGATTCAAATCTCGCTTCCAGTCTGTATGTATTCTTGTGACTGGAGCGTATAAATATATATGTGTACATGTAAATATATATATATTTATATCTATATTTATAAATATCTATTAAACATGTAAGATTATTTTGATTAAGAAGGTTTTGGATGGGCAAAACTATCAAATAAATATTTTGTAACTCCTAACAAAACACAACACAACATTCTACTTTACAAGTCCCCCTTCGTCTCCGTGTACTTGCGTTCTCCCTTTATCCATATTTATATATATGTATATATATATATATATATATATATATATATATATATATATATATATATATATATATATGAAGAACAATGTTAGAGCATCGGCCCGGCAAGTCGAAAGATGCGGTGTTTAAGTCCCGGTCAAGGAAATATTTTTGCACTTGTGATCTGCTCGATTCCGCCTTCCCCACCTCTATCGTGTTCGCCCTTTATTTGTGTTCCTAACCCTTTTCCTTATATCTATTTCCATGTGAATGAGCATATGCTCGCCGTATGGCGGGTTTTCGTGTTTGAATGCATAGCCATTTTTATACCATAGCATATAGATACACACATATGTATGTGTGTGGGTGTGTGTGTATCTATGTATGTATACATATAATGACAAGTAATTTCATTTCAAAAGGGTTTCAATCGTCAAAGCACATAAAAAACAATCTTTCGAGCAATAATCACTCGAGGGAGGCTTATGAATAGCGGAAAATACTGGATTTAATTTTATGGCAAATGATGTAAACGACGGGGGGAAAAGAAAATTAGCGCATACACTAAATTAAGCCACATTAGTCCCCGAGTCAAGAAGATCACGGTGAATAATTTTCGGTAGGCATGCATCACAATTAAAATCAACCGTCATCACTCCTCCTTTCTTAATTATCGCAGAATTTAATGCATGCCCAAGTAAATCGTAACGAATAGCAGTGAAATCAGCCGTAGATTTATATCAATCTTTCAAACCGCAAATCTATTTCCACTCCTGAGCTTCCGTAGAGCGGAAATAGCTTTAGCCAGTAATGGTGTACTAGTTACACGTGGTCCTTCCACGCACTAGTGGTGCGGGAATTTGCGGAATCCGATGCCCGACTAAATCGGCCGTACCACCAATCAGGGAAAAGAATTGTCCACTCGAATAAAGCGAACTTTTATCCCACCCGAAAACAAAATCGGCAATAGAATTGCAAGGCTCTAACGGTTGGCTCGCGGGAGTTAAATTGACAGCGCTCATGTTCGCGTAGGCAGCCACCAAACATTAAAGCTAAAAAATCGATTTTCGCCAAAAAAGAATATCGATAGGGATGCGCCATGATTTCAAATAGGAAATTCGGTGGACTAATTGTAAGCTACGTGAAGATTCTCGTCTGAAAAGTGAAAAAGTTTCTAGGCCAAACTGTAAAATGGTCATACATTTGCGTTGCTTCATGCAAGCGGCAAGATTGGATGGACACTGCACATGAATGTATTTTTTTTATTTTTCAAATCAAACAAAAATATTTCTCAGATAAAAGACTATCTGAAGCTCTTCTGGACGACAGTCATAGACTACCTATTTCTCCACTAACCACCTGGATGAAAACTGTTGTTTCGGTCGCCGTATGTGCATCATCGCTCTGGAAGAATGCATGAAAGCCAGCCATCATCTGTCCCTCGATTGTCTCCTCAGAAAAGTTGTCAAGTAAGTCGAGCAACAAATCTGAGAAAAGTAGTCACGGCGGCGCGTGCAGCTGCGTGACGAGATCTTCACGCGGGAGCGTCAAGACGTTTGTTTCTTGCTCTAAATGAATCACTCGGCCGTTTCAATCATCAGGCTGCTGGCATTGAGGTCAATGCATTATGTTATTAATCGCTCGCATCAAATTGTTTGAAGTTATCTTCGTATCCACCGATCAACTTTCTTCACTTGTAGAGGAATGCATCCTCATTAATATTTTTCACTCCATCATATAAACTTAGCATCAAACTGAATTAAATGCAATGAGGTAATCCATCGTAAATTTAACAGAAAACTCTCTCCTTTATACTCTCCGTTTAAGATATTAATGCTAGATGGACCTGACACCTTCACATGTGAATATGTGACTCACTTTTTCAGTCCCTTCTCATAATTTTTAATCAGAAGTTTTCAATAAGAAAATCCGTTCATTTGAACACCGTCCTAGCCTCATTACGTGCGCATTTCTTTCAACAGTTTTTTATAAGCCCATTAGCGCTTTGTTAGAATCAGTACAATGAAAGACTATTACTGCCGATTGCAAGTTTTAAAAGAAATTTTGAATTGTTTCAATGACAAAATTCGTAGTTCCGGGAGAGAAACTGAATTGGTCACCCCCTCATAACCTTTTAGCAAAGAATATTTTGGATATTATGGCGACGATTCCCGCAGAGTAATGAAGTATCAGCTTCCGTTTACAAATATCGACGGCTTCGGCCAGATTTCGAAAGAAAAGTTTTGAATTTCTGGATATTTTGCCTTGAAACAACTTCCGTAAAGAAAGCGAAACTTAGCAGCCAAAAGCGGACCAACGCGGAAGAGTCCCGGAAATGGAATTATACTTCTAGGAATAATAATTGAAAAGCATATATTTTGACGAAGCAATAATCTAATTATCATTATGATATCAAGCATCCAATAATTACGTGAAAATTTGCAATAGATGACGAGGTATACATTTGAATAATTCTAGAGGAGGTTGGGGCTTTTGCTTTCTGGAAGTCCATGCCGAGAAAGAAGTTATGAAAGAAGATACAGTATTAGCTCTATTCAGAAAACTAGGTATCATTTTATGCAAAGGAAGGATAACATATTCTTTGCCAAGTTCTTTACATTCTGACGGAAACTAAGCAAAGAAATAAATCAAGGGCTTGAGCTGACCTTCAAAAAAACTTCTGCTTATAAGGCCCCCGCATAATTAAATTACTTAAAATACTACATTCCTGACATCAGCTGTGATGCATTTTTTTAAGATATTTTTGTACCCTGCAAGCCACCACTAGGGTGTGTAGCAAGGGGTGAATACACAGCAATTAGAACTGATGCAACCGGGATGAACAGCAAAAAAACAGTGCATGTTTGAGTTTTGCTACGCTTAATCCCCAAAGGAACACAATATTTAACATTTCGTCTGTCATGCGTCAAAGAGGATTTTTTTTGTTTATTTTCCACGCTTATGAAACCGACACGCATTATTCGGCTTTAAACTTGAATTATATTGAAGATTCAAATGGCGAAACAATCAACAGAGCAGGGTTTCCCAAAATTTGGTCCACACAACGGTACCAATTTGCAAAAAAAAAAGTCCTATCTCTGGCCAATCCTTCCGTGACCGACTATTTCAAATTATTTGAATTTTATTATGCTATATGAATACGAAAAAGTGGGACGGGGAAATTTATATCAATAAAAAAGTTTCGAGGTTTAGTGAATTTTAGGAAACTAAGGCTAAAATTTATCCATTTAAGTTCGAAAGAACCATAAAAGAGTTACGCGACGTTCACAACATAGAAATCAAAGTCAATGAGGCCGTGATGTGGACGATTAGCCCCAGGGAGGGTTATTTTTTGCGCCACCCAACCGTTAATTCTCTAGATGTTCGCATTTCCGGCTCTTTCGACCGTCTTAAAACCTGATACCTCCGAAACACCTCTGCACGCAGGTGCAACAATATTATGCCGGCAAAAAGCCTTTATATTTCGAAACGTACATGGCGTGATGACGAATTCAGAATAAGTAATAACTTCACTGGGACCTGAATATTTGTTTCTATCAATGCGTGTGTCAATGATACATCGATGTACATCTCATTTAATACACAGAAAACGATGCGGAGAAAGACGTCCTTTCTCATTGGCTAATCGAAAAAGCATAGGAATTCAATAGTCAACGCTCATTTTCGGTTGATTCTCATTATCTACATTCAGTGAAAGTCTCTCCAGGTGATAAGCAAAGCAATTCAAAGACTGCCATATCTCCAGAGCAGGTTGATCTCTCAAGACAAATCGTTTAACGTATTCCAGCGATTATGATAATACATCGGCAAGCATCTTATATATCAAACACAAATATACTCGCCATTACTTATCTATAACATTGATACGGATACGCCCAACAGGAATATTGCGGACACTAACTCGTAAGGAGCTGAAATCTTGTTTGAAGGATGAGGAGAGATGAACCCGCGAAAGCTTTCAAGAGGCGGCATGACTTCAGATAGTGCGGCGAAACATTAAAATGAAACAAGCCAGTTTACGATACGCTTCGTCACGGACCGGTTATCCACTTCCTATACGTTGGCCGAAATATATTGAAACATTGTAATTTTAATATTACAATGTATCGAAATCCATGGGTGCATTTAACCCTTACGATATATCGCATACAATGATATCATTTTGTCATATTATTAATATTTTTCTAATCGAGTAATATAATGTGAAAATCTTTTACTAAAGAGGTGTGACATTAATTGAATTCATTTGCCAGGAAATACGAACGTTAATTTTGAAAGAATTGGCATCGAAGATAGTAAAACTATCGAGTATAATATTATTTGAACAACGAAGAGTAAAAACTTTTGAAAAATGTTGTGGGAGGAAATGCTGAAGATTAAACGGACAGACAGAGGAAGAAACGAAAAATCAAATTGAAGAACAGACGAGGAAATGATAACATTAAGAATTCTACGACCAAGAAAAACTAGATGAATTAAACACACCTTAAGGGATAATGGATTGGTTAGGACCATAACAGAAGGGAAAATCGATGGAAAGATCCTGTAAGAAAGATAGGGACAAGTAAACAGTACAAATTTGGGGTACTGCACAACTTGAGGACGATTTGGCTCAGTTCTATGAGAAAATCTGTGGATGGGGTGTGTGGTGTGGGTCGTCGGGAGAGGTAATGTTTCAGGGCTTCTAAGACTTCTTTGTGGGGAATGGAAGTGTAGAGAGATGTAACGTCTATTGTGGCCATGAGAATGGTCGTGTTGTGAGGAATTGGGATTGAGTGCAGACGTACCAGAAAGTGGTAGGAATCTTAGATGCAAGAAAGGAGTGAAGTAGCTATGGGTTGAATGTGGTGGTCTATTAATGCGGAGATTCGTACAGTGGGTGAGTTGATGCTGGAGACAATGGATCGTCCGGGGTGATTGGTTTTGTGAATTCCTCACCAAAAATGCTTTCCAATATTTCAACAAAATATATTTGCAAATAAAAGGCACTGCAATGGAAACGCGTATGGCTCCTGCGCCAATCTTTTAATAAGTCAACTTGAACATAACTTTCTCCAACAACAAACCCTCAAACCACTCTTCTGGGCCCGCTATATTGATAGCATTTTCCTCCTTCGGTCCCACGGACGCGAAACTGTATCCTTATTTATTTCCTCTTTCAACTCCTCCTCGGTATCTTTCACTTCATCTATACCTGACTCGAATATCACTTTCCTAGATATCGCTATTCACCTACAGAACAATACGTTTAACACCTCTGTCCACATTAAACCGACCAACAACCAACAATACCTCCATTTCAATAGATGCGACCTATCACATACAAAACGCTCCATCCCCTTCTCAGTCTCAGTCCGTGGCTTCTGTTTTTGCAATAACACCCCCTCCCAACAGAAATACTTGGACCAGCTACATGACTCTCAGAAAATGTGGGTACCCTGAAAAACTACTGGCCAGTAAAATTCTCAAACCGTCCACCTAATACACTCCTCTCCCCAAACCAAACCGCCCAAAATGTCCTAATCTTATCACCACTTTCTTCCCCAGAACCCAAAAAATTAAATATATAACCCGTAAACTCTTCTCAATTATTAATAGCAGTCAGTCCACATCACTTTTATTCCCACATTGTCCCGCCGTTTCGTTTAAACGCCCGTCGAACTCGAAAGACATCTTCAAGACGACAAAACCACCTGCGAGCACCCGTCTCTTACCCGCCCCTATCCGCACCATGCAACCGCCCACGCTGCAAACGCTGCCATCTTATAAGACCCTCCACCGCCCTTACTACCAACTCCCAAACCGACGCCACCTGCACCTATCGCCTCTCCTGTAACTTCTGCCCTGCCTTCTACGCAGGCGAATGCACGAGCACCCTTTCCCTCCGCATGAATAACCACCGCTATTCCACCAAATCTCCCACCTTCCTTAATTATCCCATCCCTACTTACACTGCTTCTCAGTTTCGGTGATTGAAGCCCTTCCAAAATCTGCAAGTAGCATAGAGGTGAGAACCCGCGAGATGGCACATATCTGGCTGTCCCAGTCATTCAAACCCCCCGGGATGAACCAAGCCCTCTGAATGCATCCAATAGCTGCCTACACATCCCCTCGCCTCCCCTTGTCTATTTCCTGCTGGTCCTTAACCTTCCCTCACCCTTCCCCGCACATGTCCTCTCCGATGTTCCCCGAGAGCGACATTCTGATGACGACGGTCGTGTGTGTGTATGTATGTATGTATATATAGTATACACACACACACATATATATATATATATATATATATATATATACATATATATATATTTTATTTTTTTCTTAAGGTAATCTACCGGTCAAGGTAGGTTTTTGGATGGACACAACTACCAAACAAATATTTTATTACTCCTAACAAAATACCAAATCCATCATCCTACTCTATATCAGGTCCCTCTTCATCTCTGAGTACTTTCTTCTTCCCTTCATCCCGTCCAACATCCCTATCCTGTTCCTTCCCTTTCCTCTTTTGCCCAACATTCTAGCCTCTATCACAGTCTTCAACATCCCACTGCCGGTCAACACCCCCTTCATCCACTTTTCCTGCCTCCATAGGATTGCTCCCAACAAACCCCTCTCTTCGCCCACCATACCAAGTACTTATATATATATATATATATATATATATATATATATATATATATATATATATATATATATATATATGTATATATAAGTACTTGGTATGGTATATATGTATATATATACCCATATATATACATATACAGGCCGGTATATATTGTATATGTGTGTGTGTGAGCATGTAAGCTACTGAAGAACGTATGAAATACTGCGTACTGTTCTGAGGACCAACAAGGACATCGTTATTCACCGATCGAATTCTTTTGAAATCGGACAGCGCCATGGTTTACTTTAATGATTTTTGTAGCAAGATAATTATCGAGATGCATCGAAATATATTTCTACGATGCGCCCATCCCAATGAACGACAATTTGAGAAATGCCCATTTTGCCAGCCCGTCTCGACCCAACCAGTTCCCGAAACATTCGATGGCGAGATCTAATCTGCTCGGGTGATGGCATGCATGGGTTTCGACTTCGCGAGCAAGGTTGGGGAAGCAGGGCCCTTGTTGCACCTCCGTGTGAAGAGGAGGAAGAGTCTCCCGAGTTGGGAGGAGGAGGAAGGGTAGGACGGCGGTGGAGGAGCATATCCGTTCCGCCCGACCAACGAGCGGCCCTCGCACCTGCCCGAGCGAGCTCGTAAAGAAAAAAATAATAAACCTTCTTTCCCTCGGGGCAGACAGCGGGAAACCCTCCTCCACATTCGCAACAGAAACCTGCGAGTCTGCTTCCAGGGCCGGCACCATGCCTTCGACGAGGGTGCGGGACGAGGGAGGGGGAACTTCAAATGAGGAGGGGAGGGGAGTTTCCCCCCTGGGAATACCGGAGGATGGCGACCTTCAATTTTCAGGAGCCTCCGGGAATACCGTTTTCCGGGCGTTCGTGGCGGTGCATGAACGTCTTTTTTCTTCATTCTCGCTTGGAATCTTTCAGCAATGGGGAGAGAATGCAATGTCTCAATCCGGGATGCCTGCTTTTTTTAGGCTGGAGGCTTGGCGGGAAGCATAAAAAAATAATCTTCAAACTATACGCTATGTATTTTTCCCCTCGGGAAAGCTTATATTTTCGAACCCACGATGAGATATTTGAAAAAAAGCATCATTTGTTGCACGCAAGTGCACCACATATAATTTAATTGGAAGAAGTATTTATAAATAATGAAATTGTTGTGAACAAAAGATTTATTATTAAGTTAAAATTCCATTTGTATTATGCCCAAAGTGTTTTGTGTCTGTGTTCTCGTCTTAATATTTGCATCCCACTTCTAGTGAGTTGTTTCCTTACTGGGGAAATGCAGAAATCGAGTCTGTGGGAAAAAAACAAGCAGAACCATTCCAGCGTGATGAGCTAAGGCAAGGATTAAAAAAATATCACTTTCACTTGGCGCTGTAAGAAAGTTATTGGGAACATGAGCTCGTGTATACATGCCTAAAACGCCTGAGGCAGAGCGTTAGTTCTCTACGCCTGGCTTGAACCGTTCGTCGTTGATGACGAACGGGAATACTTTCCCAAAAATATAAACTCATTGCTGCTGCCTGTCAAATTTGCTTATCACGAGAAAAAACATAAATCGATTAATGCATTGAACATAAATGATAGCGTATAAGGCGATTTTTATCCATTCATAAGGGAAATTCAGGAAATCAGTTAAAGGGAAAGTAACGCACAAATACATCATTCTTTCACCCGCGGGCACGTACTACCGATTAAAGACTTAAAATACTTCCGTATCTTACTCACGTCATCGAGGTCTTTCTTAAATTTTAAAACTATAACAAACGACTACTACGATGAAAAAATACCCTAAAGTTAACAACTTACATAAAAAATGATTAAATGCCGATTTTAAAGAAGGTTCGACGGCAGAGCGAGCATAAGGACGAACGCCCATTTCAATCAGCTCACCAGTATATTAAACTATTATCTTGTAATTTTGTTATTCGTTCCAATTATACATCAACTACAAAATTATCCACAACACTGAGCCTCACAGATGAACCGCACGCCTGTATTTCCCGTTAGTGCAGCACTATTTACATAAAAAGAAACGCAGTTAATTGCATATAGTATAAGCTGACCTTGCTCCGGGACCTGGGTCACACGATTTGTTTACGAGATTCCGCATGAATAAATTACAATACGCCGGCCACCACATGCAAACCATGGGAAGGGCGTCCAGTTGAGACGGGCACTTAACACGTATTCAGTTTATTCCCCGTCCGGCCCGGATTGAAATACCGGATGAACAAGAAAAACTAGGCGGTCGTTCCCCGTCCAGTTCGCGTTGATTGGGGTTTATGAGGAGTTTTGCCGCTCCTTGTCCCGTAAGTAATTTCGTCGTTGGGGCAGCTCTCATGTTCAACAAGTCAACACTAGACCTGAGCAAGTGAACGGGGTTAATAATACTTGAGCCACGCGGTAATTCAAATATCCATATTTACGTGACTCATTCCCAGAAGGAAGGCATGAGAATTAATTGAAAATTAAGATGACGAAGATAGGAAGACCCTTGAATGTGATATTACGAGCAGATTATGTAATTGTATGAATTCCCTTTCCTCCTCTTAATCTAGTTTTTAAATTACACGGCCCTTGGTCCAATTTCTTAAATTTTGGAATGTCAACCTTTGGTCTCGAAAGTTAAATGAACAGTGTTCGTTCATTTAAATGCGGACAAGACAAATATGATGATAAGTCACGAAACTTTCGAGGGGTACGATGTCGTCCGAAAACTGACATGAATTTCAGTTCCGCTCAATACATGAAGGAACATTAAGAATGATATTTTTAACGAGAAAGTCCACGGAAATAGTTGTTAAACTGAAAAAAACTCTTCACTGGCTGTGTGCTGAACGTTCACGTACATAACCGCAACTGATTTAACGCAGCGACGAAATGTCTTCGACTAGCTATTACGAAGAATCTGAAATCTGCATTTCCCCGGTAAAATTAATGAAAGCCAAAATTGACGAATTTCCCATCCAAAAGCTCAACACTTTCAAACTTGGGATTTACCTCCCCGGAGGATTATTTCGGAACGAGAGCATTGGTAAACACACGAGGTGAATAGAGCGAGAAAATGAAGTGACCTTGGTTAAGATTCACTTCCACGAAAAGTACATTTTTCCCAAGGAGCGCCGGTTCATTCATATTTTCCCCGACCGGAGACAATGGAGTGACGATACATTTTTGAAAAAAAGACGCCGAGAGAGAGAGAGAGAGGAACACTGCGCGTCGGCGGGTCACTGAGCTTTCGGCTTGCGCTCTCTCTCTCTACGCAACGCCGCCCGAGCCTTCATTTTACTTTTAAAAACCTTTTCCTCCATATCACATCACTTCACGCGCCAGTGGCTTCAGGAGTTCGAAACCTCGGCACCTTCACGGCACGCGAGCGCGCTCAACTCATCGCTGCTGATCACTCCGAAATAACACATTACATGACGAGTTCCAAAACGGGGAAGCAACAAGTAATAAGAGCACTTCGGCGAACGTAATCAGATTAAGTGCGGGCGGAGGCCACGTCATTAGCATAAGCATCCGCGGGCAATGTTTCGCTAATGTTGAGTCGCTTTCCCTACTACAGAATACTTCACGCCCCGGTGGACGCATATCTTTTCGACTCAATCGAAGAAGGCGAGCTTGAAATTAATATATATATATTAAAACTAACGGTACCTGTTAATGAACACGGTGACCAGAAGCTGTCAAACCGAAAGTAGGTAAATAGCATTAAAATGGAGTCCGGAAATGGTTGTCCTCATGCTAAAAGTTAAAAAGCACCAACGATACAACATCAACCACATTAATTCCCAGAATGAATAAGACGGATGAGGATTCTGAGGTACATAAATTAGTCGTTCGATAAACTATGCATCTAAATTAATGATTTTATGGCCCTCTCAAAGGTGAAATCTTTAGAGCTCCTTAGACGTGCTTGGTTGCTCAGGCTCCTGGCTTGCTAACACCGAATCCCCCGCAAAAAAAATTTCCTTCTCGCCATATAAATCGCCTCGAAATGATTTTATTCGGGCCGTATTTGCAATGGTTCCGAAAAATGTTAAAGATTTTGCTGGTCGACAGAACGCCGTGCAAGAGTCACGGGAGCATGTTTGGCGGTTTTTATTCTCGCCTTCCGTGCCACAACAAAAATTTCGTAATATACGGTTTCTGTCACAGATGTGCCCGGGAACACGACACGCCCGAGAAGTAGGAGGCGTTCACGCACTCTCCCCAACCGTACGCACTCATCCTTCCCCGGAGCTCCGGAAGTTGACGCGGCATCGCCCCGGGTTGAAGACCCCAGGCGCAAGAAGACGGAATTGTTTGCTGGGGATCGCGTAATCTACTTTGGGGGCCACGTTAAAATTCCGTCCCGAAGCTAACCACGGTTTTTCAGCCATAATAAGACATTCGGGCGCCTGGTCCTGAGTCAATTGGGGACGAATTCCCACGTCAACTAATATTCGGTTTGTTTTTTCTGCTATTGTTTGTTTTATTATGTTTTGTTTTTGTAAGTGATCGCTAATCGGATGGCGACCACGCCTACCTAACCCTTACAAAATTTACTCAATGCACAAACTTCAAAAGTCTTCAACTTTTCAAATTTTCTGCTGCCTTCCTGAAGAGAGAATTTCCTAAAAACGGGGACCGCAAAGGCGATCAATTAGTTTTTGTATTCTCATTTGCCGTTTATTTATTGTTATTGTTATATACACCCTCTGCGGGAGCATGCACTCTCGTGCTGAATTGAATCTGGGTGCGGCTGACCTCGTAAATATTGCTTTCTTTCTCTGGTAATTGTTCGTTTAATTGGCACATTTGTATAACCGCATCATTTGATGCCACTCCCAACTCTCACATATTCTCCTTCTTTTTTAGCAGTATTTTTTAAGCGAGACAAAAGAAATTTTCCAAAAAAACAGATCATTAGTAGTTTCTTATTTATGTCGGTTTTCAAAGGGCTATTCCAACATATTAGGAATACCGCAATTTTCAGCAATGGGGATGTGATGCATTGATTCTGAAAAAAAATCATTCAAGATATAGTATTTGGCAGAAATGAAAATCGAGGATGATACACACGCTAATCCACAGATCCACTCATACTATAATACTCATTAAAAACGAAAGATAAAACCGCGAATGTTCACCTCAACAATGAAGAATGAATCAGGTAAATGTTTCATTTAAAGTTAAGTATTTATGACTACCATAAGAAGTCTTCACTGTCAGTCGTGAAGCTCTGGCCCAAAGTCAGCTTCACGATCACATTTCGATCACATAAAAGAGTAACGCAATGGACACAAATCCCTTCACCTAACAAGGATGCCTATGAAATAAATCGTAAAGTAAAAATGGAGCGCTTATTTAACGGCCTACCTGAGAGGATTTCATTTTTAACAATTCACAAAATAAAATTCTTATGCATACTCATTTTTCGGCGGGGAAAATGAAATAGCATAAAATAATTTTGCTGAAATACGAAGCATATGCATTAGCAGAAGATTCTATGAGTTCCCTAACGAAGTGGCGTTCATGGGTAAGTTTTTCGTCGAAAATTCGTTTTACTGTTGCAGTTGACTAAATGGTGGAATTGAAAATGTATTAATATCCATAGAAATACAATAGCGATAAAATTACTTCCGACTTATACAAAGCAACCTAATGTGTGAACATGAGCAACGTTGTTGCTCATCATAAACATTCGAAAACTTAGGCCTGCTTCAGCTTTTCACTCAAGACCTCCACCACGGTCAATAGTACTGTGTGAAAAGTTTATTGAAGCGTATATTGCAACCCACGGAGGGTTCTCCCACCGCGTGCACTTGAGTTGAGCTGAGAAAAGTCACCCTTGGGAACAGCAATAAAACTCCGACAACTTTCCTCGGGCAAAGCTTACCAGCCACACCAACGAACCTAGCATCACCCGTCAACGCACAATGATTCTCACACCCATGAACTTCTCGCCATTCAATTATTTTCTTTCCACGCTCGAATGGAGACTATTCTCGTTTTCTCTTCACATTTATTCTTACTGGGCATTATTTTACTTCAAACTGACTCCCTATAGTTTTTCTTCATGCCAGTCAGTCGGCATTTCTTGTACGTGGAGAGTCACCGACGATTTACTGTTTAAGGGCGCTTTACTTCGGAGGCCTGAAATAAAACCTTGACTGACAAGAGTGAACATCTAAACCGATCCTTGACAAACACGGATTTTTAAAATTTTGATGCATTGAAAGCTCTTACAATTCAGTCGGGGCGAGGAACCTGGAACATATTGGAATGCATATTTTGTCGATTTGAGAAACATGCCATAAATATCGGATAAGTTCGCAATTTATGTGCGTTAAAGTAATTTGCATTCTGAGCAGATCCTCGTAATTCGGAAAGTATGATTGTAAGGATGGCATTTCAACGAGACACTCTAGGAACTGATTGAATTTTCGTCAAAAAACACACAATGATGGGTAATGCTTACATGGCTGGTATAGTTGTAACTTAAATTGAAATCATTAGGGACGGCAGGGGATACTATTTTTGAGTTGATACTATTTTTAAAGTACTCTTCAATTGCGATTGTGATGTAATTATTGAATCTGGACTTTCACTGAGCGCGATATTGTTTAATGTCCTTTCGACTTGACTTTCAAGTTCCATCGTTCAAAAATGACCGACATTGAAAGGATCCCTCCGTTACTGCCACTCTCGTTTACATAGAATTAATTCAAAGCTCTCGCTCACGGAGCGACACTCACCTCTCCCGACTTGGACGACGCGAAAGTCCTCTGCTCCGTCTTCCGCACCATGACCACGCGGCTCAGCGCAGAGGCGCCGTTCCCGACGCAGTCGTGGGAGTGCAGGTAGCCGCCGACATTGTGGAACTTGGAGAGGTCCATGGCGAGGACGCCGCCAGACCTCAGGAGGCCCTGTGGACCCGAAGAGGACGAAGAAGATGAGGAGGAGCAGGAGGTCGTCGAGACAGCGGACGACAAGTCCGAGTCGGCGAATATCTCCGTCGCCGTGTAGTTCGACATCTTGAGAAGTTCTTATCTCTCTTTTCCCCCAGGAAGAAAAAAAAGAGTGACGCCAGGAGGATCCTCGGCTTTGCAAACACGTGGTGGGATAACGACCGACTTGACTACCGCTCCCGATGATGATTCCCCGTAGAGTGTTAAGTTTTTCGGGGTTCGTCCCCAAAAGCCGAGAACGACCGCGGAGGTCGAGGGCGGGGAGAATCCGTGTAGATCGTGGGAGTCCCAGCTGATGGAGGCGATTTTTTGTCCTCTTTAAAACGAGCGCGTCAGTTCTGTCGGCACTGAAGAAATATATACTTATACCGGTATATGCGCGTATTATGAGACGGTGCGAACAACTACCGCGCCCCTCCTGGACGAAAGGGGAGGAACCAGAAGGGAACGAAAACGTGACACCCGTCCTCTTCTTAATCGAACAAGTAACCGGTAAAAACGGCTCTTCTGGTTTTTACCCAAAGTTTCCCCATTCAGAGTAGGGACAGGGCCCGATATCAACCGGTAGGAGGAAGTGGCCCAAGCAATTACGGAGGGGAGGGACAAGATTATATAAACAAAATGCCAATCAATCACGAAAGGGTCGCGAAACGATTGTTAAATTGCGTCCGATACAAATAATCCACCGTTCACCTCCAGCAATAGACTTGGCAGAATGGATAAGAACGGTATATTCGAGCGAATTATGAGAAAAAGAAAAAATAATCAATCTCTCAGATTCACGTTATCTCTCCTCCCTGGCACACACGCTCGCGCACACACGCGCGACTCGTGATTCCGGGGACAAGGTGGGACGACGCCAGCGAGGTCGGGCCCGACCGGCGATCGCGGCTGCGGTGACCACGACCTCTTGCCCGAACACACTCTCCGGGCGAGAGAAGGCGAACCGGCGTGAGAGAGGGCGGGGAGGACCCTCGTCGAGTCTTCCGACAACAGCGATCCGCTCTCTTCCTCACCGGGAGCCGTCTGCGAGCGAGAGACTCCACAACAAAACGGTCGGGCGAGCGACCTCCCCCACCACCGACCACCCTCTCCTCCCCTACCACCATACCCTACCCCCTCCTTCATCCGAAAGAAAAAAAATAATAATGAAAACGTGAGGGGGGAAGAGAGAGGGGTGGGAAGTAGGGGCGGCGGGGGAGGAGGAAGAGGCAATGGGAGAGAGGGAAAGAGTGTGAGGGAAGAGGGAGAGGAAGGCAGAGAGCCTTTTTCCGCGCTTCCCTTCACAGACCTCCACCCCCACTTCCCCTCCCCCCTCCGGAACCCAATGACTTGACCACGCTTCGTGAGGCTCACTACAGCCTTCTTCCCTCCGCAGCCATTTCCCTTCTTCCTCTTTCTTCCGCCTGTCTCCCTCGAGACCCCCGCCCGCCCCCTACCCTACTGCGTTTTTGTCATTTCACTCGGGGTTTTAAATTCGCATCTTGTGTTGGACGTGGTTATTATCTCCGACCGCACCACTCACGCTCAAGTATGTCCAAAGAGCTCGTCCGTGAATGAAGTCATACGAGTATGAAGCATTAAAGAGGGTATTTCAGGCTCGTAAATGTATGAAGAGGGAACAGAGGGAGGCAATCCGAAGAGTTAGAGAAATTTGAAGGACGGGGTTGGCGTCAAATCTAAGAGGTGACAAATTCCCACACTACCAGGCAGGATTCATTCATTCCACTTGGTCAAGGGAAACTACTTGTAAGTTTCGAGGAATACCGCGAAATTATACATTTTTATACGTACATGAATTTAAAAAAGGAAAGGGCGGGTGTTTGACCGAATGGAATCAATTAAATTTTGGTCTTCTCGTTACGGGAATAAATGCACTCTGCCCAATATGGTGTATTTTTATATTTAGCGGGTGGTTAGAAAGTGTGAAGAAAGAGATGAGGAAATAGTCACCGTTCAAAAATAATGTGGACAATTTACA
Organism: Hetaerina americana; assembly: GCF_022747635.1. Taxonomy (NCBI): domain Eukaryota; kingdom Metazoa; phylum Arthropoda; class Insecta; order Odonata; family Calopterygidae; genus Hetaerina; species Hetaerina americana. Next base: position 65,833,996 of record NW_027286874.1, on the reverse strand, counting down.
GGCCAACATTCAGCGAGTTGAATTTTTCCATGTATTCCTTCACGTTTAACCCATGCTTTACCTTGTAACTTCCCTTCGGATGCTCTTTTTATTCTGTTTACCATTAGAGATCTTCGAAGGTCTTTCGCTTCCGGGAACCTCTTCTCTCACGGATCTCAGGTTCTATATATTTTTCTGGGCTCGATTACATTATGATGAATGGACCTTGTAATGAAGTAGGTTTCGTATACCTACAGCTAAAAATAGAAAAAGTTTCATTCCTCTGATGGAAAAATAAAAAAAAAACTGGATTGAATGCCAAACAAACTTCCAATAAATCGTGATCATATCGTATCTTTTTTGCTAGCATAGAAGAAGTATACGATCCAATCCGTGATGAAGGCAAACGTAAGTTATGATGATGGTTGGAGCGCATAAAGCCACTATAATTTATCCCTGGATTTTGAATTTTGATTATCCGTCCATTCAACTTTAAGAATTTGCCAATCTTTATACACATAACACGAAATGACGACAGTGAAAATGAAAACAAGACGAAAAAATATATATCTTCAGAACTTTGGTATTTATCTTCAAAGGAAAGAGATTTTTTAACTCCTGAGGTCTTGCACGTGTGGATATTGTGGATGGTTAACAAAACAGTTCTATTTAAAAGCATATTGGAGTGTATAAATCGCACATAACATTACGATACGATCGATAGGGCCGAGAAAGCGACTTCAACAGTGAAACGGAAACTGTCAAAACGAGGATTGCCGGAACTCAACAACTTTTTTCACTTACCAAAAGAAACAATATTAACTCCTGTCTATATTTCATGCTTCGTACATACGAGTACATCCACCAAGGCGCGGAAGCCTAAGGTTCCCCTCCACCCTCTCCAGTCACCTCTCACCACCCTCTTTACCCACCACCTCCTGCAGGCGTTAATAAAAAGAAACTAGAGAAAGAGTGAGCTGGGCCCTGAGGTGGCGGTGGTAGACTGACTGACTGCGTGCTTCCTCTATCCCCGACGCTCCCTCCTGCCTTACCTACTCCCTGCACTCCCCTACAACTACCGTCCTCCCTCCATCCCCCCGAGCACCGTACACCATTCACTGCTGCTGCCACCGCCTCAGAGGACAAGCCCCACCACTATACGGCGCCGAAACCTTTCCCCTCTCCCACACCATCCTTTCATTCCTCCCCGGCTACTATTACGAGCTGCGAGCGAGGGACGGTCAGTTGCACGGGTGTGCAGCGTGCCCGCCGGGAGGTGATGGGGAGGAGTAAAATCTCGCGGGCGGGGAATGGGTTCCGAACAGCTGGAAGTCGAACGATAGAAGCCTACACGTGGAAGGACATGATACCAGAGCTGGGCACGGGCCGGGACCGGAAAAAGGGGTCTTACTGCGGGGCGGCATATGGGCAAGCCGCGGTTTGAAAACAGAACTGGGATGGGTTTCGTAATTATTATCTGCAATACCGTTAAAAAAAACCCGACGTCCACGTGACGTGTTGATTATCACCGAGGTGGAAAACAATTCGATGTTTTTCCTTTGTTCGTCCCTAAAACCTGTTGCCTTACTCTTACACAGCTATTACGCAACCTACAAAAGTTAGTGAAACGTTCGGAATAATCCCAAAACATATTCACTCCCTATGGTGAAGCCAATCGCGCGACCCTTTTTGAAAATATTTAGATTTCTTCCTCTCCTTCATTTGCGGAGGTGGATTAGACGATTTGTGCGAAATGCACAAATCGTCTAATCCACCTCCTATTTCATCTAGAGGCCTTTTCCTTGAGCACTTGCCTATCCTTTCCTTTTGGGGCAATTCTCATAAATTACAATTCATAGGTAACGAAATTATTATAAAAGTACTGTGTATACTTCACGATATATTTTCGCTGTGGAAGGAAACGTTTTACGTGCTTGAGTTTTATGAAAGGGTGGATATAGCGGACACCATGAGGGGAAGTTTTCCTATCGAAGGATTGTCGAAAGACACTCCGAACAGTTTTCAAAAACACTGAAATGTGGATGCGAGTCATCAAAATCATTGCATTTACTTTTTCGGTAATGTTTAAAAATATTTTACGTATCCAAACAACTATTTTCTTCCTCCTGGCCTGAATTTTCAATCCAAACCAAAAAATAATAAATTTAAATAAATCGTAAAACTAATTCAATGACGTGAGAACAAATATTTCTTGTCAAAACTATTAATTTATTTTAAAATATCCACTCACTAGCACACACTCACTTAAACATTAAAAACTGTCTCTCCAACTGAAAGATTATTTCCTGGATCCGCTCCTGGTTCTCATGTCCCTCCCTGTTCTCCGTGTATCGATATAGAGTCGACACCAGATCCAATCTAAACTCATATTAAATTTCGTAATACTGTAAAAACGAAAAGGCGGGTTATGAGGGGTCATGTAAGGACTAAGTAATTAGGCCCGTAAAGGGTGACGCATGGTACTTACATACCTGTACACTCACTGAATTACTTCCTCGCAAGACCGGTAAGGGACGCGAATGGAATGACATGAAAGGGTCCGTTGAAAAGAACCAGAGACCGCATACGTATTGCGAGTTGTAGCGAGGTCGCATCGCCCCGTCCGCAGATCGAATTATAGAGTGAGTCGGCCGGGGAGGGAGAATGGTAGCGGCAAAGAGAGAGAGAGATAGTCCCGTTCGGTACTTAAAGATGATGGCGAGAGGTTTTCTCGCTCCGGAGTTGGCCTTTTCCCGAAAATCTAATACGATCGCCAATGCCTACTTTCTTTTGTGAGTTTCCGAGATCCCCTGGGCTTAATCTCTCAACCGCGACGACGAATCATCATGGAGCTGCCTGAGGTGGAGTATCAGCGAAAATTGCGTCAATCGGCACCCAGCCAACAAACCAAATTTTATCAAGCAACAATTTAAACTAGTTTTCCAGAAAAAGTGAAACCCAAATAATAAATGGTTCATTTTAGAACGATTATTCAACAAGGTCACTAGTAAATCTATGGGCAACTAAGTCCCTATGTCCTATAACATAACTAGTAAGAAAAAGTCATCAACATATATCGTTTTTCGTAAAAAAAAGTGTAAGGAAATATTTATTAAAATCTGGATGTCGCTGATCTTTTATGTTCGTTAACTGAATACATTAATATCTCTGATGGCTGTAGTTAACGTGTTTAAATAAGTGCATTATTAAGGTTCATCAGCTTTGTTAAGTAAAACTAAGATCACTGCCTTAGGAACATGCAGTGGGTGTTTTTATTTTTGCATGAATATACTGCAGCTGTTTTTACTGAAACCAACAACAACTTGAGTTACCAAACAGTAACCACAGCATCCGCAGCTAATAGGAACGTCCTCGACATATTTTACCCGTAGCTTCCATCTCCCCTCTAACCCATGAGAATAACTGTTCTTCTCAGACTAATTTTCTTAAATTCGTGTTCAAAAGCAATGTTTCCCCACAGACCCATTGACTTCTTTCCTCTTCTAGATCGCTGGTGCATGATGATGGACTCCCGCCCCTCCAATTACTAGTGCACACCTGAGGAGGAGAGGGAGAGAAATCGTAGTCGGCTTCTGGGAGAGAGCGAGAGAGAAGACGGTGTCGGATGACGGGAGAGGAAGATGGGCGTAAAACTTGCCCCCTACACCTTGACGCCGATGAAGTACTCCTGGAAAAATTGAATGGAATATGAAATATTTTTAAGGAAGGGAAATAATTTAATGGGAGCCGCAATTACCGAATTATAAAGCGCTTTAAAGCATGGATTTCGACGAGGGGCTTCCAAATGGAATATTTCTTCAAAAAAATCGGGCCCCGCCTCTGGGGAAAACACGATGGATTCATCACTAAAGGAAGTCTGGAGAGGAGCACAACGTCATTAAAGGAAGCGCTGAACGATTAATTATATGAAGAAGACGCATAACATAAAGATGTGAATTCATTTTTATTATCATGTAATCTGAAGGTAAGTGGCACACAACGGCGGGAGCAGCTAATGACTATGACAACCGTACAGAAATATTGGCCTCCACAAATGCTGAAGTTAACCCTGCGCTGCGTTTATTTCTAGCTCTCTGACACTCCTATCTTACCATATTTAATGCCAATGGAGGTAAACACCAGAGAAATCCTGCGTTCTAAATAGCTATGAGCATTCTTAAGCACTAATAGAGGCAATTAACTAATAGGTACAACTTCGAAAGAAATTTCTAAGTTACGTTTCCACTACTAGGAGTAAGTTACACTAACCCGCACGAGGTAGACAAAATAGCAGCAGAAATATTCTAATGCACGATTACATTAACTGCTCTTCTTCCATGCGCCGTGAGTCCTTTTATGAACGCATAACGATTAGCTGCGGAGTGATTAACTTGGCAGTATTCGCCTACGCAGGTCAACGAGGCCAATAAACTGAACGAAGCCATTTACGTAAGCAGTTGACAGTTGATCAACGTAACATGATGAGATTACAGGGATCCGAAGGCACGGATTTTCAGTCAAGAGAGAATAGTTGGCTACGAGCTCAGGCATACATGCTTGACGTACACACATACCTCACTCCGCCCTCCCGGCGTTGGGGTCAAGGAAAAAATATGGGGAGAAGGCGGAGGAGAAATCAAATGAGAAAAAGAGTAAAAGGAAAGAAAAAGGTCGGGATGGAATCATCCTTCCCCTTTCCTCAGGTCCCGATGGAAAGTTCACCGTTATAACGACGCCACTACCCTACGCTACCCTTAGGAATATCCTACCATAGTATTATTACCCTCCCAATCAGAAATTAATCATTTCCTTTCTTATCGTGACTCCTTTAAAAAAAAAGAAGTGAGGTACATGCAGCCTGAGCTCGAACGCCAACATGTATCGCCATGATAAAAATCTCGGAAACATGTAGAGGGATAAATGAAATAAAATTATAGCCCAGTTTTCATTCCGCCACTGACCCAGAATGTGAAATATACGACCATCATTCATCCCTTTAAAGTTTGATTGAATTTCCAGGTTTGTGATGTAAATGTTTAGATAATGGAATATGAGATTTCATTTACAATGTTATAACATAAAATACATGCATGTATATTTGCACCCACTGAATACTGACACATGAATGAAGTAAAAATCACGGAGAATCGCTAAATTTCGGACTATATTCCGCGCGGCGATATTTAACAAAATAGACTGGCAGATTCGACGAAAATTATATCAACCCGCAGACGACCGGTGGACTTGGCTCCGGATGAGAAAGAGGACAGGGTTGCGCTGAAGCGTTAAAAACACTTTGGAGTCGTGCATAGATTGAATTTACCTCAACAAAAATACAATCACGCATTAATAAATTAGCCTCTTTTTGTTAATGGGTCTTATTTACGATGGAGTACTCAAACCAAATGTCAGTTCTCCATCGAACATCGTTCCCAAATGAAAAGTTTTCGGGCACAGTAGCTTCCTCCTTTTCAGTTGGCTCCGTTGCGCCTGATCCCGATCTGATCATTGCGGAAGATTCAACAAACAAGAGTTGAGTGTGAGAGGTTGACAGACGACACGGTAGCAGCCAAGAATCCATTGCTACAAGGATTGACGCCTATGAGACTTCTCGTTTACCCGTTAAGTCACTTAGAAAGTTCATAGATAGTTCCATCGCTCCAAATACCAAATCAGTGATTAAATTTTACAATATCACTCGATTACGACCGCGGACCTTTTATTTCCAAAGGCTGAATCTCTAAGAGAACGAAAAACTCTGGGTCTCTATGTGATTCATTCGAAAAATTTAAGTTTGAAGTGGTACATCATTGCTTCAAAAGAGCGGCGTGATAAGAAATTTATACGGGTAATAATGAGAAGGCGATTCCACCATTAGATCTTATTGCACAAATTTTCTCGAGACGTCGGTATATGGACGTGGCATAAAATGTTTACGTGAAACTGCCTTATTCTCTTCGGTAAAGAGAAGTTTCAACGAAGGAAACTATGAAATCATTCGTTTGAACAATAAATTTAACATCACAGTACACACAGTGCACACTCCCAATGATGTGGCGAAAACTCGTGATAGGCACCCAAAAAATGTAGTCGAAAACCGAATTTCTGACCGATAACTTAATGATTTCCTCCATCCCTTTCTATAACTTTCATTTTTCACAACGTTAAAATTACTGTGAGAGGCTCCGATTAAAGCCATGAATCTTTTACAATCCATTATCAACATCGAGCAACAAATACTCGTGCCATCCACGATCGAACATTCCTCGAAAGTAGCAGGGAAAACGTACGTTTCTCTTTTTTTCGATTGATATAAGCCATGTGAGAAGACTAACAGCAACGCTCACGAGACCCGTTTCCGGGGCCGATGAAATTTCATAACATACCCTCCGTTGAGTTCGGATTGTGCAGCTAGCTGTAGGCGTGTGAAAGAGCGACCGCCCGCAAGATCGAAAGTGCGTACATCGAGAGATTATCACAGGGTATTCTTAGGCTCGTCATGGGAGTCACAACGGTAAAGGTCATTAGCGTCCGCGCGGCAGGAGACGCGAGATTGGGGGGGGGGACTGAGAAAAATGAAGGTTAGCACGGTGACTGAATTCCGGGAGGCACGTCACACCTGATGAACACACAAAGGGGGGAGGGCTACCAGAGCACACCAGGCCACCACGAGCAGGTGGCCAATCCGTTCCCCTACTCGACAAGACGATATAAACGATGATTTGATTTGATGAGTTCTTATCGCGAGAGTGCCCGTCTCACGTGGGGATCCCAAAACCGACGCGAAGGGACACCACGAATGCGCCACCTTGCCAATTTGCTCGGGAATGGAGAAGTGCTCGGCTAAGAGTAGGCGGAGATGGCCATTAGTTGGTGTGTTACGTGGAGATGGAGCGAGAAGAAGGGAAACTGCGAAGGTCGGAGGATATATCGGGGATATTACGTCGCCTTGTTAATTCAGAGTGATCGCGAAGACCGGTTGTCTCGGTTTTTTGTTTTTTTTTTGACCGTCAATTCACCAGGCAGGCGTTGGTTTATTTCGTTCGTTACTGAGGGAGGGATGGGGTGGGGGATGCGACTTGCTGACGCGAACGACACGTATGTGACACGATCGACTACTTGATGACCACGGCGGAAGAGTGTGGTGAAATTCTCGCAATGGGAAGTCCGCATAAACAGACACGTGGAAGAGGGAAAAATACGCTTTCAGAACCAAGTGCACTGCAATGAAACGGCTAGAAGGTTGCACTCTCTTCGTCCCGTCTCCTAAAAACCTTAGCCTTACATCTTCATTTAGGACATCAACGCTAAGCTGTTAGGTACGCAGCTGAGTCGATCGTGGGACAAAAAAAATATTACATAACTTCAAAATGTGTACTGTTAGATAGAGTAAATGTTTAGATACTACCATTATACAAATAACAATTAAAATCCTCTTTACTGCCGAAGAGACAGTAAAGATTTTATTTTCAACGTATACACACCAGGGCTTCTTCTCTGGAAAAGTACTTGGTCGGACGAGGGTTTAATTTGTGCTCGCTGACTGGTTATCCCTATTCTCCTGCCGAAAGTTTGTTGGAGTCACACGCAAAATGCCGGCGGCTCGACTGCTTGGATACAAGCCCACGGTTACCGGTCAAACATGGGATCAAGGACCATCACTAATGTCCCACGGGGTACTTCAGTATCAGTGCCACACGGTTCAATTTAAGTTAGTCAGTTACTTGACAACGTGTGATCAATAGTTCCTACTCGAAAATTCATGGGAATGAACTTCCCACCGTGTATTTTTGTTTGAATCATAATTCAAACGGCAGTGTTTATGTTTATAACAATGATGAAAAAAATACAATCGGTCATGATGAGATTTTTGAGAAGGACCAAAATATGCAGCCGAACTACTTGTATTAAAATATGAAACAAAACATAACAGGACTAAAAATTTATATTAAGATGAAATAATGCAAGAATACACGGAAAGACCACGCCTAAAAAAATTGATGACATTAGGTTACTCCAATTAATGAGAAAATACAAACTTGAAGGAAAAAAAGAAGTTGGCCGATCGTTAAAAAATGGGAGGAACTCCATAAATGAAGTAGGAACACGAAATTGGCCAACACCGTGGAGTGCAGAAGAAGAACCAGAACGATTATTTCACGTGGTCAAAAAACTGAAATCTTATTTACTGCTCTGAGATCGTCCCAGAGAGGGAGACATTCTACCAAAACGTGACAATCGTTGCGCCCGTGAGATTATTTTCTATACCGGCACATTTCATATTTCCACTAATTTGGTAAAAAAATGGCATATGAATAAAATGGCCGAGCAAGGCGAATTACAACTTGCACATACTGCTGGTGATATAACGCAATGTAAATATATGATGAGTATCCAATACCACTCGTTGAATTTACTACACCGGTACCTGTTTCAAATTGAATGCAATTCCCCCCCAAAAAAACTAGACCTTTTTAAGAAGATGGGAGATATATTTCAATTTTATTTTCATGGAGCAACTACCAAATCAGAAACGAATCAATGGTATTGAGGATCTTTTGAACACCGTAACTAGTGGAAATACAAGACAAGGACAGGGTAACTACTGGGAGCAGCATGATGACGGAGACAACTAAATTTTCCTTTCTGTACTCCAAAGGATTGAGTCCAAATATAAAAATAAAAAAATATAAACCACGACAAAGCAGCGCGGAATGAGCCTAGCTAAATATTGAAGAACACGCGTTGGTTAATGAATGCCATTACAATTACGGGGAAACTACGGTCGACTATTAAAACGGAGTCATATCTTCCGACTAAGGCAGACAGACTCCTGGCATGTTTCTCTTCGTGGAAAATTCCGAGATTCGAGAAGAAAAAGTAATTTGTACGAGACGAGAGTACTAATCTCTCTCTCTTTCTCTCAATAATGGACATTTTCGCGGCAAAGGAACGATTTCCCTGGAAAGGAACCAGGAATTAAATTCTTCTTTGCGTACGTTAAAAAACATCATTCAGTCAGCCGATGAACGTGACGGAATTCACGGACGAATTAAGAGGATATCTCCACACATTCAGACGGTTTTTCAAAAATTGCTTCCTCAGGCATTCAAACAGAGCCCGTCGTGAAAAATGTGCACACGTGGGAAGCTAATTCATTAAAGGAAATATAAATTCCTGGATAGGAGATGCGAAAAATGTACTAATGTAAATATGATAATTTGATTCATGTACGAAGTAATTTCCAGGCGTCACACCCAAAGAAAGATTGCAGGACAGACAATTTAAAAAAATAGAAAAGTAGCAATCAGCCCGAAGGTTGATTTGATGGAGAGTTTGGCCAGATAGGATATTCGTAAGTGGGCAACTAGAAGATATATGTCTAAAGATAGGAGACAACAAACGATTATGGGATTAAATCAAGTCCCGAGATAGACTATGATTCCCGCGTTTGCGAATGTAGCAGGTCATAACTTTACCATCCTCTCCAGATTTACGAGTAATCTTCCATAGGTGTGGTCGAAAATTTTATTAGTGGGCGAAAAGACTTCACGGTGATCATTTTTTCCACACATTTTCTCATTACAAAATTTCTCGTCGAAGAAAAACCCGGAATTGAATGGGAGCGTGGAAAAAAATGATTCCGTAATATTTCACCTTGCGTATAAATTGCTCCCCATGAACAGTCCGCGGGGAACCGATGATGAAACCTCAGACCGCGTATCACCCACGTTACAAATCGACTATTCGGAGGGAGGAGTTGGGGGAGGGGTTGGAGGAGGAGTCTGACAAGAGGGCCCCGGTGAGAGATAAACAAGAACCCAGGGTCGTTGTCCTTCGCGCCTCGCGCGTCATGACTCAGGCGCCGGGAAGGGTGCCCGGGGGAGTCGGGAGTGGAGAGAAAGGAAGAAATATTCGAGGAGCAAGTAGGGTGATGGTGCCATCCTCTCAGCGACACGCAATTAGCGACGGTCGTGGAGGGATGAGTGCGGAGGGAGGGAGTGGGGAAGACGGCGGCGAAGGCTCTTTAAAAAGGGAGGCTCGGTGGTGGTCGGGCGGGTGGTGTCGGCGCGGATGGCGAGAGAGAGACGTCGGGAATCGCGTGGGAGGAGCGCGCGGTGGCGTGAGGTGACCGGGTGGAGAGGGAGGGGGAGAGAGTTTCGGAGAGGAGCGGGGTGGAGTCGGGTCGAGGGGAGGAGGTGGGAGGCCAGGGTGGGGGAGAGAAATGATGAGAGGAGACTCGAATTGACCCTCATTGGCCAGGCGAAGTCAGCGAGACTAGTCGCTTCAATCGACGTCAATTCGACCCCTCCGGCCAGGAGGACGGACGGAGAGGCCGAGAGAGGGAGATACTACGTACTGGTGTACACGTACGTACGTGTGATTTTTTTCCACCCGAGTCCATCCGTTCCGGGACGATCCACTAAGTCGACGCCGATAGTGTTTACTTCAGTTCGTTCACGTCTAGGCTGGCTGGCATCTTCGAGGAAGAAGTTGCCGGTCGGGACGCCAATATTGTTGAAATTGGAATGAAACGACGCGTGCGAGGGAAATTATGGAAGACGTGGGGATGCTAGAGTTCTGCTCAATAATCCACACCACAACGCTTTAGGAAGTTTTCATTTGTGGGCACTCCAAAAGGGAAGTCACACCCGACCGCAAAACTAAGCGAATGATTGAGAATAAAACTAAGACACGTAGTGACCATCTTCAAATATCAAAATATCGTTCCAAGAACATATTTTTTTCTTATGCTGACGGGTTTTCTCTAAACTAGCTCTGCAACATGTTAAATTTTTTACCAATATCTTTATAATTGTATCCAGAAATTCATCTACTAGATTTCCTTCAAACCCTTTTGTGCGAAGACCCCCAGATTATGAAGCCACTGCTTTGATATCAGGTTTCTGATCCTATTGGTCCTTCCCGGGATTTTCTCATCAATTTCTCAATACCAATCCGATGGTTTAAAAGTCAGTAACTCAAGCCCCTACGGATATTTGTCATTTTTTTGTACATGCCCATTAATCGGACATGTGTACACTTGATAAATAATCATATCAGAGCATTTATTATTATTTTCAAAAGGATGCACGAATACCTACTATCGTAATATACGTGGGCTGCTAATTATAATGACGATGGAACAAATGCAATAAATCTTGCCAATTTGTAGGTACATATAGTATCAGCTGTCGGAACTATGGAGGGAGATCTCCATCTGAGATTCAGTTCGTAATTCAGAATCTACATATACCTATGTCAGCAGGAGTCCAAGAGTTGTTTATCTTCTTGGACATTATGCGCGGAATACATCTCATGTTGTTATTTGTTGATAGTAGCACTGAGTTTTCAAATGCATTTATATCAAGCAGTAAAGTGGATCTAATTTACTCTACAACGATCTAAATGGAATTACTATTGTACACATCACGACAATGAGTGAAGTGAAGGCATTTCCTTACTTACCGTGAAACTCGCAAATTCATTTGGTGCCACAGACATAATATTTTTGCATACTTCACACCATATCAAAATAATACTATGCACGTTTAAAACAAAAGTATACGATGATATAATAATTTAAATCGTGAATATTCTTAAGTTTGGTTGGAATCGTTTTACAAAGTTACCATTGATTTAACGAAACCTGATAACTATATGCAGATAACCATGCAAAGCCTGAAATTTAATTTAATGTTTCATGATTTGTTATCGCAATATGCATTAAATCGAGAAACAACAGGGATCTACGGATCTCAAAGAAAGGAATCCCCGAGTATCCCTGACCGACAACACATGCCCATCAATATGCAGCTCACGGGACAGAATGCCCCCACCAAGACTCCCTTCCGGTCTGACTAGGTGAAGAAGTGAAAGGCTTGAAACGGTGTTTAACTCAGTCGAATTTTTGAATAGTGCTCAGCGGCGAACCAAAACCTCCACAACTCCCTTAAACTCATAAGAAACCTAAATCTTTCCACGATATTCAGGATTAATCAGGTCCGCATCTAGAGCGCTCGTCCTCCCAGCGCCTATACTAATCTATTTACTCGAGATTTACACTGACGCGGTCAGTGCAAATCTCGAGTAAAGGATTGATAACGATGAGAATTCAAAGGTCTCCGGAAAACACCGTGGAAGTTACTTCAACACGGTATACTGCATGCACGGATGCGCATCGTAATTCAAGAAATTTACACTATCTCGGGCAATGCGAAAATCATTCGCGTTGCCCGAGATATGAATTCGGATCCCTCGATATCTGGTCGATCAAAGAAAATGATTTTTCAATGTAAACCTCGCAATGCTGAAAATACCTAATTGGGAGGAAATACGTGCGTAATAGTTTATCGGGATTTATACATATATCCCATTGATATTCCTAAGTATCCGAGTATTTACCGAATAATTGGGGAGGGGGAACAAATACCGAATCTCCATGGTATTTTGTCACTAGGAATTAAATGTATGAACTGAAATAATAAAAAATGCAAATTGTTAATTCCGTGACTACTGCGATTAGGAATGCAGGCGGTGGAACTTATTCTCCAAAACTTTGACCGCATGCCATTCTTTTCCGGGTCAATTTTGGCATTGCACACGCTCTATTGTCGTGAGACCAGGGGTTAATATTCAAATTAAATATGGGGAATATCTTTCCTTGTTTTCCGCTTATACGGCACCCTCAAATTCGCTATATTAATACCTCATGCGCAAGTTGCGCCACAAATTGAAACTAAACCACTCTATCAATCCCACGCTTTCCATGATGAGAAAAGTAAGAGTTTCGGTGGGGTTCTTTTTCTCTCTCATCCCCGAGTTCACTTTCAGTGCTCTCCGCCTCCCCTATCGTGATCCGTTCACTATTGCCTCATTGAGGAAATGCTGATAATCTTTTAATTTAGCGTCGCGAAAATGCACACCTTTCTTTTGCTGAGCTGTAACTTTTTTCCATTAATCATTGCTTAGAGTGCAATTGTTCGAAGAAAGTTCACCTTTTTGGCATTCAAAGATGTCCAATGTACACGCGTATATATGCATAGATACTAGTGTAAAAATATTTTTCAAAAGATTAGTAAAAATTTATATGTACTCCCTGGAGACATAGTATGTATTTCGGCGGACCCGACCACCTCCATCAGAGTAACTGCACGTGCTCTGATGAAGGTGCCAGGGGTCACCGAAATATAACTCTCAAGGGAGTACATATAATTCTTATTGATATTTTTTACCCTAGTATCATTGGATGCTACTGGGGTTATGGTTTTATATATTGTTCGCCGTTTGGCGGGATTTCGTGTTTGAATGTGTATATATATATAAATATTTTATTACTCCTAACAGAACACACATTCCTTCATCCTACTCTATATCAGGTCCCTCTTCAGCTCTGAGTACTTTCTTCCTCCCTCATCCCGTCCAACATCCCTATCTTGTTCCTTCCCTTTCCTCGTTTGCCTAACATTCTCCCCTCAATTACAGTCTTCAACATCCCGCTGCCGGTCAATACCCCCTCCAGCCACTTTTCCTGCCTCCATAGAATTGCTCCCAGCAAACCCCTCTCTTCGCCCACCAAACCAAGTACTTCCTCGTTTGTTTTCTTCTCTGTCCATTTCACCTTCTCCATTCTTCTCCATACCCACATTTCAAAAGCCTCCAGTCTACGTCTATCCTCCTGCTTCAATGACCACGTTTCCGCGCCGTACATAGCTACGCTCCATATCGACGTTTTTACGAGTCTTTTATTAACATCCTTACTCAACGTCCCCGTCATCAACTCCCTCCTCCTTGTGAAAGCCTCTTTGTCTAGCCCAATTCTTCTCCTTACATCCCGACAACTTTGACCCTGTTGGTCCAAAACACTACTGAGATACGTAAACTGTTCCACCTGCTCTAGTTTTTTCCCTCCTATTTTAATGTTCAGCTTAGCTTTTTTCATTCTAGAAAATCGCATAACCTTTGTTTTATTAATATTGATTCTCATCCCATACCTGTCGCACTGAATTTCCAATTCACTCAGCAATGCTTGCAGCCCCTTGGCTGACTGACAAACTAAAGCTTGGTCATCAGCAAACCTAACTGATTTTACGAATTCCCCGCCCAATTTCATTCCTACCTCCAGTTCTTCCCATGCCCCTTTAATCATTTCTTCTAAATACAGGTTGAACAGCAACGGTGATAATGGGCAACCCTGCCTTACACCTCTTCCCAACACTACCCAATCGGACTCCCCGTTCCCCACCCGCACCTGAGCAGTCTGAGACATGTACAGGTTGCGGATTAGCCTCCTTTCCCTCCAATCTATTCCTATTTTCTGCAGAATACTCATTAGTTTTTCCCAATTCACTCTATCAAACGCTTTTTCGAAATCTACGAAACAGGTAAACACCTCCTCGTTGTGTTCTATATTCCTCTCGATTAATAATCTCATTACTGCAATGGCATCACGCGTACCTCTCCCCTTCCTAAACCCAAAGTGATTATCCCCCAAGTAATCATTTGCCCTACTCTCTATCCTTTTGTTTATGATCCTGAGAACAACTTTAGCTGCGTGGGATATCAAACTAATTGTCCTATAGTCCTCACATTACGTGGCCTTTACCTTTTTCGGAATAAATATATATATATATATATATATATATATATATATATATATATATATATATATATCTCCAGAAATTCATTAGGAGTTTAATATGCATTGAGCATATGATTATGGCAAAACAGGTAGGGAAATATACATGGGCGAACACAAGGGATTAGTGAATTTCAAGGAAAAATATAATTCATCCAGAATCTGAACCCAGATAGTTCACTTTCCGGGCGAGTGATCTAACAAGTGAGCAGATGTACCGAGTGCAAACTTCCCGTGACAATAGATTTCGTTAAAAATACTTGGGCTAGTTGATCGGACCGCAGATGTAGCTTTTGTGGTTCCCACAAGGGGAAACCATGCCGCATTCCGCCTAAATAGGCTCTCTGCAGCTGGAGTTATGAGCGCTTAGAGCCGGCGCTAAGAGCGCCGCTGGCGGAACGCCAGGGCGTGGTGGTGATGAGTCGATCCGGGTCTCTTTAAAAAAAAATGGAATGGAATTACCACATAATGAATTGATCGGCTCACAGGAAGGCAAAAGGTTAGACAGGGTTAGGAATATTTTTATTATAACTTTTATTTGAAGCTCTTTTCTCACGATTACAATACTATTTGAAACTTGTTCTTAGGTTTAAGTGAAAATGTTTGTAAAATTTATTTTCATCGTTTGAATTACGATAAATCTCTGTTAGTGACTAACAATTTAGAAAAATTTAAATTTGGTTACAGCCCTGGAATCACACCTCGCGACTTCCCCTGGCGGTGGCTAACAGAATCTCAAGTATAAGTGTTCGTCACGCATTCTACCTCGCGCGGCTCGAGAAGGGATGATCTGGAAATGTGATATTTTGTCAGGAGGGGGTTTTTAACATTCTCATATACATGACTACTTCGTATTAACACACTTTCACGGAAATATTACGTGCTGTATGATTGAAAATTTGGAAATTACATCTAGAAAACTTGGAATATCATAAACATTGCACAATAATTAAATTATGACCTGTATGACCAATATAAATGTAATATACGAACTCCAAAGTTAAATTTTGGTGTTTTCTTGGATTAGTGGAATCCACGTGATAAATTTACAAATAATACTATAGATCAAATGATAGAAATGTGATAGATAGCTGTGATAGAAATTTAATTTGTTGTTAGTAAATCAATTATTGTCAAAAGCCAACCTTCAAAGGACCAACGGAGTTTATGCGACCTTAGATGAGGTAATCTTCTGACAGCAAGAGATAAAAATGACGGCAGGTCAAACTTGTGCTCTATGGGATGTAACCATATTACCAATATTTAGTGCCAATCAGACCTTAAATTGCAATTACAATATTTATTTTTGTTTCAATGATATCATTTCTTTTCTTTCATACTTCCTGATTTTTTTGTATTGCGTAATTTCTCGATACAAATTTTGAGCTATGAGCGCGATACTTTTTTCATGCATGCTTTCATACCAATGATTATTTAGTACATACACACTTAAGATTCAAATAAATATAAATTTAAGCCACCAGTAAATTGAAAGAACAAACAATTTAGTGTTTCATTTTCACCTACACTGCATTTTCGAATGTATGCATTCCCATTCTATTAATAATCTGGAATGGAAAAATAACTGTATATTAATGCCAATGGCATTTTCCGGTGCATTAATTACACACAACTGTGAAACAGAATTTTTACCGTAAGTAAAAGCTCAAGCATCACAGATATATATATATATATATATATATATATATATATATATACACACACACGAGGGTCATCCGGAAAGTAGTACCCGTTCGTGCCGCATGAAGTGCTGACGATGCGAGTAGCCGCTGGACGAGGTCAGATAGCTTCAGTGGCTTGTCTGCCTTCTCTGAGCCAAGTTGCGTGACGCTAGCATTGCCTGTGTTGTTTCTGTGATTGTTTACAATGTTTAAAAAAATTGAGAACGCCGCCAGTTGTGAAGTGAGGGCAGTGATTAAATTCCTCAATGCAAGAAACGTTCGCCCATGTGATATTCATCGCCAATTAAAGGAGGTGTATGGAGACAATGTAATGGACGAGTCGTCTGTTCGGCGGTGGTGTCGCAACTTCAACATGGGGAGGGGGAACACACACGACGATGAGCGTTCGGGGAGACCGTCTGTCATTACAGACCAACTGGTGAGCTCAGTTGACGAATTCGTGAGGAACGATCGGCGCGTCACAATTGATGACATCTGTGAGCATTTTCCCAATGTTTCTCGAACAATTGTTCATGAAATTGTTAAACACCATCTGCATTATGCAAAAATTTGTGCAAGATGGGTCCCTCGCGTATCTCAATGAGCTGGCGGCGAAGGACTATGCAGCAGGAATTCAGAAACTTGTCACTCGTTATGACAAATGCCTTAATTTGCTTGGAGATTATGTTGAGAAGTAGTTTAAAGTATCCTCTTTCAAATAAAATTTTTTATGTTTGTTAATATTTACTTTTGTGTCTTTATTTCACGAACGGGTACTACTTTCCGGATGACCCTCGTATATCTGTGATGCTCGTTGAGCCCAAACAAATCCATGAATTTGACCTTTATAAAAAAAAGGGCTTCGATCAATGGAAAGGAGCTATACGTACGTGGGTAAGTATCATGTGCAGTTCTCCAGGGCATCGTGACTCTTTTTTAAGTTCCGCTGTACTGCACGTAGCCGTCCCGACAAAGAGAGAAGCGTGAGGAAAGGTTTCCAACGGCATGTAATACCTTCACGCTTAACAGTCTTGGGTCGTGCGCAGAAAGGCGTATGATCCGATTGGTGTTTGTATTCCATGCGTGAGAACGGTACGCGCCGTCCGAATTGGCACTCACTCCAACGAGTTTTCTCTTTCGTAAAGATTTCGGTCACAGATCGCACTCCTCACAACTGCCAGTGACGTATGATGACGTAATATATACCAATGACAATTTCATTGGTAGGTAGGGAATTTTCTGGTGAGATTCTGAGTTCCCTTTCGAAAAAAGGTTATAGACATAGATATCATCTGTAAATACATACGCACATGCCGTGTCGCCGTTGGTTGTGTAACCACTTCCTTCTCGCGGTCCTTTGAAACATCGATCACATGCAAATACCGCGCTCGAACTTCTTCGACCGCGAGGGGGTCGCGATCCCTCTCGGTCGAAGAAGTTCTACCTCTAATTTCGAAGCTCTATGCCATTCTCGGCTTGACTTCGTCACTTTAGCACATACTGACCACGTGTTGGGTCTCGGTTGTCACAACGAATTACAACTGGAAGGAAAGTAATTCCTCCAATGGTACGTAAATAAATCTACAAAATGAGTCATGACGCTGCCTAAGCATGCTTGTATGCATGTGCATATACTATGATTATGATTTAGTATTACTGAAGTGTAACGTGGGATTCAAAATTACACAGCAGGAAAGACGGTTTAAGAAATGGAATGTAGAAGCATTAACCGGAACGAGATAAGAAACGAATATCAGTAGGTTATGGAAACAATCATGTTAATGGAACGGAAGTTGAGTATCATAGAGGAAATATGGAAACATCACCAAAAATGGATTTTCTAGGCCGTAAACGGAACTACAGGGAAATAATATTTAAAAAATAACCAGAAAACCATAGATTACAGAGGATAACATTGGAAATAAAGACGAGAGAAGGAAACAGTAGAATTCAAACACTGAGTTAAGTAGAATGAATCTTAAAGAGTCAAATAATATACTTAGGCGGCAAACTAATATGGCGAAAGAAGCATAGCAAAAGACGCGGCGCGAGAATATGGAAAGCTGACAGAGAAATGGTGAAATTGATGCGTTATACAGAAAGGCGAAAGAGCTGAAAAGAAGCAAAGGGGGAAACCGTTAGAACAATCCAAGATAACCCAGGAAAAATATCAGCAGAACCAAAAAAATCCAAGAAAGATGAAAGGAATTTACGGCAGAATTTTATGGTAAAGGTATTAGGCCAGCAAAATTAGTCATACAAGAAAGATAGAGACTATGACATAGATGAGGTTTAGCTTGGGTATAGGCACACTCGATGCCGAGATAGAAAGAGCATTAAGGGAATTAACATCAAATAAGGTCAAAACGATCCGAACTCCGTACGAGAAACCTTCAGGAAAGGATGGGAGGAAGAGTTTTTATGGACGAATTACAAATATTTATGACGGAGGGATTTTGGCTGGGAGGTCGTTAGATCGGATTTAGTTCCTATGCCAAAGAAGGGAAATGCAGCAATTTGTGATGAATGCGGAACAGTAAGCTTGATTTCCTACGCAGCTTAAGTTTCCATGGGATCACTAACAAGAGGATGGAGAGCAGAGCTAGCGAATATTTGGGAGATGTTCAGCTTGGGTTGGGGAAGGATGGAGGTACGCCATTACAGGAATGAGAACCCTAATAGAGAGGAACATTGAATATAATCGGGATGTATTAGATTGTTTCGAAGATTTCGAGGCATTCAATAGTGTGAACTGGGTGGGATTAATCATTGTATTGCAGAAAATGGGAGTACAGAGAATGGCGGAATAGGAGATTTAACCTCAACCTGGACATGTCACAGACTGCGAAGGTGCGAGTGGCCGAGGGTAAGTCCGGATGGACAGGCAGTGTAAGGAAGAAGCGTAAGACAGGAGTCACCTGTGCTCTTCAATGCATATGTGGAGGAATTGGTATAAGAGACATGGGAAGAACTTTTTAGGCAGTAATAAAAATCGGCGAGGAATTCATAATATCAGTTAGATTTGCGGATGATCATGCTATAGTTTGTCAGTCGGCAAACTCTGCTAAGTGCATTCCGAGGTCAGTACAATAGGTATCGGATGAGAATAAATATAAATAAAGTTTTGCGGCTTTTGAGAAAGAGAAATTTAAACGTTAAAATATGAGGGCAAAAACTAGAACCGGTAAAACAGTTTACCTATCTCGGAGGTTGCTTGGACAAAAATGGTAAAAATTAGAAAGGATATAAACCAAAGAATTGCATTAAGCAAAGAAGCTTCAACGAGGAAGATGAAATCGATGACAGAAACGTTGATTCGGGATGTAAAGAAAAGGCTCGTCAAATCTTTGAAATGGAGGATGGTTTCGTACGGTGCGGAAACAAGGTCATAGCAACAAGATGGTAGGCAGAGATAGGAGGCTTTCGAAATGTGGGTGTGGAGAAGGATGGGAAAGGAGAAGTAAACAGAAAGGAAAATAAATGAGGAAGTGCCCGGTATGGTGAGGGAGAAGAGAGGTTACTAGGAAGAAAGAGGAAGCAAAAGGAGGAAGTAAATATGGATTCAGAGCGTTTTTATATGCGAGAGGATGTTGAAGACTGTGATAGAGGGGAGAACGTTAGGCAAACGCGGAAGAAATTGGATAGGCATTTTGGATGGAATTTAGGGAAGAAAGAATTATGCGGAATTGTAAACCGTGCTGTAGTGTCCGATTTCAAGTAGTTTTTTTTGTTAGGGGAGTCAACTGTTTGTAATTTTATATAATTATTTAGGCTTTGACAATCCAAAACCAAGCCTAACCGGTAGAATACCAGGAGAAGAGAATGCAGCTAAATCATTGTAAAATAGGGCAAAATGGAATGAGACGGATTTGCAGCTGGCATTTCGAGAACAACATACAACACTTATCGAGGAGCTGATGTGAAAATCAACTCCTGCGAGCACTACAAATAGATGCATTATAACGATGCCAATAACCCTTCGCTGGGCCTTAAATACAAGAATGGTTCATCCCACTAAAAGCTATTTCGAGCATATATTTCTGCGTATTGGATAAAATATTCAATTAGAGGTAATAAAAACCTGATGAAACTGATGCTTCATTATGCCAATGTCATAAAAATAGGAACAGCCTAATTTCTCTTCAAAACCAGCGATGCAATCAAAATTCGCAGCTATTTGCTTTCGACTGAATTAAACACCATGCAATCAACCTAAATTACCTGTAGGATACGCAATTTGGCTTAATTCGGAATTGATACAAAAGGAAACATTTCTATCAATGTACGAAATCAGACACAAATGTATATTATGGGATTTTAATGTTTAAGTCTAATCGATTCAACTCGATTAGAATGAAACAAAAAAAATATAACTTCAAGGCTAAAATAAAAGACAGATTGGGTTACGCATCAATAATACTTATCAGTAGATACCCCAGTAGGCTAGATGACTTTGTAATAATGAGGACTAATAAGAGAATAAACGCCCACGTGCAAAATGGCCTAATAAATGTTTAAGTCTAGGGGCTTAAAAGATGTTGTTATTTTGCACACTAGAATATTTATCTTTCTGAAATATATGGGCATCAATGAAAATTCTGTACGAATATAAAATAAATAAATGTAAAATTTTAGAATAAAGTAATTATAAAACACAAACAATGCATGAAGCAGTCTTGTTTTTGAAATTTCAGTTTTCAAATTTGTGCTGGATAAATATTAGTTGACGACTCAATAAATTAGATTATTACCGACTGTGAATACTGCTCGTCTTTTTCAAAGACGAGCAGCTCTGAGCCTACCCTCCCTGGTGGAGACCTTCGCAATCATGCCTTAAAATATAAGGTGGATCATATACGTAAAGAATATATTTATGGCTATACCTGCCCTTTCATTAAGAATTTATTGTTTCTCCAACCCAGTCATTTTTTATTTTTTTATGGCATGAACATAGAGCTGATATTGTTTTATCTTTTATTGTGCCAAGAAATTTTTATGATCAATACCTAATCTAATATTAAAAGCATCAAGAACATTGACGCAATTTAAAGTGTTGTAAAAACTCATTGTGTAGAAATTTTCATCACAGTAAAGCGAGAATGATAGCGCAATAATATTAAATAGTGGTCATTTAAGACTCATCAATAAACGGCAATATATATTCAAGATTGATTGTTACCAGTTACGACGGAATGTCAATTCTAGCAATTAACGAAAGCTGAATCATTCGTGCAGTTACAACTAAAACTTTACCCTAGATTAGTATAGTGGAAAAGAGTTGTGTAAAGGATTTAGTAAATGTATTGCCAGTCATAATAGCAAAGGTAAAATTACCTCCGATTATTTAGTGTTATACCTCTTGATATGTTGAATAGTCTTCTATGTTAACCACCTTATTTGATTAGTGCTCGAAATTTTGGGATGAAAGCAGCTGTTACAAATATTGGATGAAGCAAGACATGATAAATTATTTGAATGAAAAAAAGACCAAGTGAAAACCTTTAGGGCACGTGGTGTTTTTCCAGCCGCCGTCAATCAGTCAGGAAAAAATTTGTCCCAGTACCTTGAATTAAAACCATTTAAGTACGTACTACTGGCTCTGTTGTGTAGGCTCTGTGCGAATAACTTCAATAAGAAAAATGTAAACACCAAGCACACAACGCATCTCTTAATCGGTCAAGCCGCTATTGTATAAATAGTCCCGCTGCCTTAACTTTGAAAGTGACGGTGTGTTTTTTTGAATTCCTCAGAATGTTCTAAAAAATAACAGGAGAGATTAACAAGGTGATTTCTCAACAGCATAGCACTACAGATGGATTTTTTATAAAAAAACATACTTCGTCACAGTGTTTATCGACGATAATTTTTGCAAACATAGTGAATAATTGATTTTCTCAAATTGTAATTACTTAAGGATTTCGTTAGTGAAAGATCGACCGATACGAGGGCATTATTCTCAAATATTAAGCAAGATAATATAAAAGACATTTAAGATATCCACAATTCGCAGTCGTTTATTCTAGCCTTAATAAAATATTGATCCTTTTCGATTTTGATACACGTAGACGTATCCGGCAGACGTCAAAGAAAACGACTTCCTCGGACCCAATTAATAATATCGCGAGGCATATTTTGAGAGTTATTGATTAGATCATTTGCAGAAGAAATTTATCATCATGAAGTCATCAAGAATTATTTTTCGGATTTCCGACGGGTTACATTTGGCATTGCTGCCGACTTTCCAACATACGACTCATCCATCATCTTCATGGTTGTATACGATGGACGAAGGTGGTGAGTTTGGGAAGAAACGTGAAGGTCTGGGCACCGCGAAACAAATCGATTGAATTTTTATCGCCTTGCATTGGAACCCCTCTTATAGTATATTTGAGAAATTTTGCCCGGGAAAACCCCATCCCCAAAGAGTGGTTCTCAACTAGAGATCCTTCGATTTGAATGGAGAGACGCCCTGCCAAATTTGGTGGACCCAAAAAATGTTTCCAACTTTTCCATACTTGGGAATTTTTCTACATCCATGTTATAGATTATCATAGTAACTCTCTTATGGCATTGGGAAGAAGTGTACCCTCGCGGAAAAATCCACACGGACTTCCTAATCGTAAAATCATTGGTTGGGTTAATCCGGCGAATTACGCCTATGACAGACAATGTTTTGGTGCCCATTGGGTACTAACAGGCATCCATGCCGTAGGAAATATTATTTTTGTGTTCAAGTAACGTATCACGATACAAACGTAAATGAGGGAAGACTAACTTTGCATATTCCACTAGAATTTTTATTTTATACGACCATGGTTTGCAAGGCAACATCAACAGAGCCTTCCAACAAGGAACGCCTGAAACAGTGCCTTATATTATTACAGAAATTTTGCTCCAACATAGACTCTTATTTCCAAATCAAATTACTTTCAGCATCATTAAAATAGAAGTCATAGGGTAATTAAAACGAGGTAATTTTAAGAACCTTGTGGGGGGGGATGGCGCAACTCTATCATTGATGCTCATTGAAAAAGCACACCGGTGGGAAGGCAAAACTCAAAAATTGTATCAATACCACAGAAATAAATTTTGTAATTCCACCAGAGATCGACGAAGTCTCGCAACCATCTTACATGGGCACGACGTAAATATAAACAATATTTCGTGGGAGCTCAAGTGGGAATGTAACTGCAGTGCTGAAATTGAACGCTGATACAATTTGAATAACCCTAAAGTTTGCGTTGCGTCATTTTTTTCCCCTTATCAACAAGGATAACCTTTGACTTTTCGCAGAAATGGAAGACTCCGATGACGCACTTCTGTGAAAATAAGCGATTAGAGTCGCTCTCCTGAAGCCAGAATTTTTCTCTACGCAGAGAGGATTGTTCGATTTATTGTATTTACAACGTGCTCTTCGATAACAGGACTCAAAAACAGAAGCAGCACACTTCTCATTTCTCCCTCCTCCTTCTGATATCTTCACCTTTATCAGTAAAGTTGAGAAACACTTCTAAGCCTGTTGCAAGAAACACGAAGTAAGCATAGAGACTTTTTTTATCTTTAAAAGAACTAAACGACCAAATGAGATTAAGATAAAAATAGCCTGTGTTAGAGTCATTGAACATGTTAATGTGATCGGGTGAAATTGCTTAATATTAATTAAAATATATTGATATTAAACTTCAGAGTAGATAGCGATCTGTGTATGTTTTGTTACTATAATGAATCGATTTTATTCATGCACTGTGACTTCCACATACCTTTGCACACGAGGGGTTACCTGATCGCAGCCAGAGGCGAAATTTAACGTATAGGTTGATTTCAATTTAAAGTAAATATTTCAACAATATAATTGCATCAAAAGGGCTAAGTATTCAAGTAGAGTAGAGCGCAGGGCGACTGACTGGAGGGCTAGGGTTCAATTCCGGATGACGCTTATGGGAACATTTAGCTTCATCCAAGCTGTGAGACTTTTCGAGCATCAGACCTTCCTGGGAAACCATAGGCAGCAAAAGGAAAGAAAATGCCCCCGAAACTGCTGTGAGAATTCGCACGCCGTTGGGCTTAGTATTTAAGGCACTCTACCATCACCAATCAAACCAACCTTCGGTTTGATTACTGTGGTTTTCCATTAAAAGAAGCACTTTCAACTCCAAAGAAATTTTGACGAACGTTTCTTCTGACTAACAACTAACCGGTGGACTTCTGAATCATATTGGCCCGCCCTCATAGTCCTTTTTTTAAAAATAATTATTTTTTTTCATTTATTTTTTATTTATTTATATGCTCTTGGGAACACGTGAAATTCAAAAAGTCTTTCATCCAACTTCGGATATTTTTATCTGTGCCCTATGCTTCTAGCTTTACGAATAGTTTACTTTAAGGTACTCCGTCGAAATCTTTCTCAAAATCTAGACAAATCGCGTCCAATGGAACATTGCTCTCTCCCGAAATAAGAATATCATGAACAAAAAGCGTAAGTTGTCTCTCGCAGGATCTACCTTTTTGGAAACCGTGCTGATTTTTCATTAAAAGCTTCTGATTATCGAGGTGTCTCACGATCGAATAAGCAACTAAACGCTTTTCAAAATTCATTCTTGGCATTCGCCCAAGATATCTTATAATCATAAGTGATCTTATTCTTTTTGTCGATAGAGAATTCCTTCCTCAATTTTTTATCTTCGCGTGCCGTAGACATTGACGTCGTCATACCTTTCTAACATCCGCGTTGTGTATGACGAATTCAAGATAATTATATGACGAATTAAAGAAAATGTTCACAACAGAACAATGCAATCATTGGTTTTAATGCCGTAGGCGAGGCTAATGAACAAAAAAACGAGGAAAGGAATTACTGCCAAGAAATGATTGATTGAATAAACCATTACGGAAAACTCACAAATAAGTGAAATTGCAGTTAGAATCTAAGAAAATTTCCACACCAACACATATTTGCCGTGGAGAGTTATTTCTTCGTATACAACGACGAAATATCAAGGAGAGGAGGCTTTTGAGGCCCGTAGACTGAAAGACTTGAAAAGAATGGTGATGACGTTCATTCGTGAGAAGATCGTTTCACGGAACGTTAACCTCATATCTCACGAACAGAAAAGACAACCTGCGGCTGATCTTGTCATTTATTAAAAACTGGATATAGAAACATTTTCCAACGCTTTATCCCACTGATATAGAGAACGCATTGAAAGTAAGTGGGCATGAAATTTTATATTCCTCGTCAACTTTTGCGACGTGGTCATGAAAATATATTTGCTAAATGTATATAACAATTGTGAAACGCAAACGTATTACGGTATGAGTTTGGTATTATTGAAAAACTAATCAATACCTATGTAGTCGTTCAATGTAATTTGAGCCCCATAATAATATATCACCATGTTGGTAAAATATCATGCATTATTTCACCATTTAGTACACGTGAATTGAACTTAATTGGAGCGAGTTACAAAGGCGTCGAAATTTTCCACGGCTTGGTTTTGAATGATTATCAAAAGATCATGGCCATTCGATCATTAAACATGACATTGATTTCACTTTTTTATTCGAGAATTTTGTAATGGAGAGTGAACAATCAGAATGAAAGTATAAATAAATTATATATATATTTATATATGTGTGTATGTGTATATATATGTGTATATATATATATATATATATATATATATATAATTCCGACCGAAACATCGCGTCGTACGGAATTTTCGTTATAAGTGATCACTTTTCCTTCAGAATTCCTGCCACAGACTGCGTATTCACGTTCAGACCTATGTGAAAGTACTAAATTACTGATTAGTAACGGACCAATTGCGGGGTCACTGTGGGCGACGTGTTAACGATACTTGACCGGTAGGTCGTGGTTTAGGACGCCCACGTTACTTGAGACGCGTCGTCATGAGTTCATCCTTCACTAAATATTACCATTACGCCATCATCGTTCAGCTTACATTATATTTAGTAATAGTGGATGGGAGGCACACATAATGCAAAGTGGAGTTCAATGCTTTAATGATCGAGTATATCCTGCAGGAAATAATACACTTTTACATTGCAAGAGGAGGTATACATGTGCAATCCTCACACAATACGGGATTTGGAAGACTGTAACACCATTAAAAAATCTGTTTCTTAATAAACAACCTGTTTCGTCAGTAGTAATTATAAATAAGCGAATAAATGCGTACCTACATGTGTGGTGATATAATATACACATGAAAATTACAAGTTTGTATACGAGTTTGAATGCTAATACTAGTACGAGTACATGCAGTTTTTACCCTCATTTAAATACCTCCAGTCAGGTTTTACTCAGGGGGAATTCAGAGTCTTAAGACAATATACAACCGATTTGAGATATCATTCACAACATTTTCGACAAATATAAAGGGAAGAACGAAATAATACGATCCAACGCAGGACGATAAAGCGGCATAATACCCGAAGATAATACGGAGACGGGATGGTCTGCCTAATAAATCACCTCAAAACAGATTGTACAAGAGAGGAATACATTCAAGGCCAATAGCTTAAAGATAAGGGTAGTCGTAAAATTTTCGACTTCGATCCACTATATGCAAATTTATTTACGGTGTGCCACAAGATATTTTATACGGCCAACTACTGATCGACATAAAAAACATTCGATATCAAAGTAATTTCGAAAATAAATCCGATTCATCCTTTGTGTCCAACATAAATGATATTAAATCATATCCGTCAATGACGCAGATTCTCTTGAAAACTAAACTAAGAATAAAAGTGAAAACATCATGGGAAATTACACAAAATAATTCTGCAGAGCCGGAGAGCGATTTCCCAGATGTATTGAAATAAATGGATGATACAATTCTCTCAGGCGATGGTCAGAATACTATATATAAATGAAACTATTTTTCATAAACATGACAATATTGTGCAAAATAGGACTCCAATTCTGGAGCAATTTTAACCCCAATAAACTTTATTAAGGTTTTGATAGAACTTCAAAAGAAGAGTAATTATGCAAAAGAAACTTTTTCCCTTATTGAATCTAACAGTATCACCTACGAAACAAGTAGTCGCATGTGTTAAAATTGCATTGTTTTTTTTCGGTTCTATCTGTACTGTTGGTCATATGCATGTACCTCAACTAGAACACAAGTTAAATTTTTTTCCACTCCTTTTGGTTTGCAATACGATCACCATAGGATATGACGGATAAGTTCTCCGTAGAATGTGGTGAGTGGCATTGAACTTTCGAACTTACCTTTCATTTGATTCACGTATTCACTGTGGTGAAGGCTAAACACGAGCGGCGAGAACCGAAAAACAACCCAAACTAACAAGAAGAACTCTAGAATCTAAAAAAAAACCACGTCCCCGACAACGTAGTCCCAAGTCTTGACTCGAGCGCTAATATCTTGCACTGCAAATTACCATTTTCTCTCTCGTACCCTCACGGCTGGCTGCCAGTTCTCAGGAAGACCTCACTGGCAACACCCTCCACGGATGGACGGTCTCGTAACAAAGACGTCGGAGCAAGGACGGGAGCTCCTCCCTGCCTTTTGTCGGAAGTTCGAAGAATAAAACGCAAGAGACTAGCAAGTTTCCGTTCACTGAGCTCTACGGAATATGAACTCCTGAGGGTGAAAAAAACTGATCGAGATACCCATTTCCGCTCGCGAAATCTTTAATGGAGAGCAAACGAAATAAGGAGATAGGTCAACACATTGTAATAAACTAATATTCTATTTCCTCCAACGGATATAAGAGGCAAAGGATCACATTAAATGTGAATCATAGGGACCATAGGGGGTCGTTTAAGTGTAAGTTTAAAGGCCATTCATTTCCTGATTTATACACAACGTTACACCCCTCCTTTGTCAGGATCCGTAAGATATGAACACCCTCACCCCTCTTTTCCTCCACTAAAACATAATTATCATTTAGCAAGTTTGCAAACATTATTCCAAACAGGCAC
This sequence comes from Hetaerina americana, assembly GCF_022747635.1. Lineage (NCBI taxonomy): Eukaryota > Metazoa > Arthropoda > Insecta > Odonata > Calopterygidae > Hetaerina > Hetaerina americana. The sequence continues at coordinate 65,805,723 of NW_027286874.1, read as the reverse complement.
CTTTTTCTAAAAAAATAAAAAAGTGCACTTACGCTTGAAGAAAGCGTTTTTCACTGCTTTCTACCGATAATTTGAGGTATGTATTTGTTTTCGTGATGAAAAAAACTACCCTACCACAAATGAAAACTTATTATTTTACTGAAGTGTTTATAATTAACGGAATACATATGATGAAATGAAACAAACACTTCGATCTCTGATATAATTTATTATGCAGCTAGTTAGAGTAGAGAGCATTTCCACAATGAATTCTTTGGTGAACAAGGAAAATCAAAATTTTTAATAAGCAATTGTCGAGGTAATATTTAACCTATTGTATGATTCCTCCCGAGACCCCTCCCCAAACCCCCGTGAAGAAACAAATAGAAATGCCACACTTCTCCTCCCCCCAAAGTCTTACGTAATTTAAGTACAGTCACTTATAATGTCGCATTATTTTATAAATTGAACATAATCCAAAAGAACTGCAGAAATAATTATTGCAAATTTAAGGGATAAGATCAAAGAGTCTAATCCTTATTTTTTATCAATTCAACTCGGGTGAAAAAATCATTAAAAAGTATGAGTAGTACCACTTACTAAATATAATTTAGTAATAATACGTTGTTTTTAAGGATAAATTATACATAAATACGGGCATAATTAAATTCTACCATTAAATAATATCAAATAAACAATATTAACTTTCTCAAGCAGTAATCTGTCAGATGGGAAGAAATCTGCACGTTTGATTGCACATGTTTTTAACATTTTTTTGAGTTTTAAACATTTTAGTACTTTGATTGCATCAGTACTTACGGCAAAAATTCTGAGAAATGTGAATGATAATATGTAATACTAAGGTAACTTTTGAAATGGGCTCCGCAAGAAAAGAAAGACCAAACCTTCAAAGCTTAAGGAGGGAGGTATACCGATTAGGTACTCATATAAGTTGAAATATTTAAAGGGCTAGAATAATTATAATTCTTAACTTTAAGTATCATCGAAGTTTTACTAACTTAAATTATCATTTTTTAAAGGAGAAAACTAGTCGACCACATCAATTTCCAAAATATTTTGCTCAAAAATGAACCATTTAATTTTCAACTTATAAAAACCATTACTACGTGACGGAATGCTTTAGCTTTTTTCACGAATCGTCAAGTTTTCGCGACCAAATACAACGAATCTAACGTCGGTGAATACTCCTGGTAAAGATTATTATACCCGACTTAATATCTGAAAAGACGGGTATAACATATTTTTAGGAAATGAAACAAATGGCCCAAGGTCGATTACAACGGGTAAATGATAAAAGTGAAAACAAACAATAAATATGAAATAATTATACAACATCACTCCAAAACAAGTTTCCAGTTAAATTTAGATTTATAGTTAAAACTTATCCAAATGAACTAGCACTGACAACTGCCGTTCGTCTATCGCGAAATTCGATAAATTTTTCGAGCGCTGTCCGCGTGACGGCAACCCGACCGACGGATGAGCCCCAGCCACTTTCTTCTTGCGATTATACTGTGCTCAAAGCAGTGTGACACCAGATCCCACTCCCAGAGGAGCAAGGGTCCTCGTGGCCTTCACCCTCACGCTGCCCTTCCCAGCGTGCGATGACGGTACTGGCAGAGGCGGTCCGCATTTTGCGGTCCATACGGCCACACGGAGAGCGGTTTTGTTGGTTGCGAATAACCGGCTGACCGCTCTCCCCTCGCCGGACCAACTCTCTCTCTCCTCTCTCGTCGCCAACTCCTCCCGGACGAACTCCCGCGCAGCCACCGACACCTCCGGCGCCTCGCTCCGTATCCACGCAATTCCCTTCAATGGTGATTTTCGAAGAAGTCAATATGAAAGGTATCTCATCTGATAAATTCCTTTGAATATTGATTGGTAAATAATGCCTCCGAACTCTTTGTCTCATCGATATCTACGAAGGAATGTAATGAAGTCGAGATCGACGGCGATAATTCCGACTGGAGACGCCGTCGACATTTCTTCGATTGAGCAACATGTTCCGGTGTCGAATTCCATCAGCACCAATCCAAAGGGCGAACGAAATTGATGTCTTACGGCCGCGGGAAAATGACAGGACACTACCGCCTACGATGAAAGGATGCGAAGGTTGAGAAGTTCATATCTTATAATAACGAATGAAAAGGTCGTCCCCGAAGAGGAAAGCTTCCCAAAAGGGAGATGCCAAGGCTGTCCTGTGTCACATTTAACGACGAATACTTTTGAAATTCATTATCATCTTTGTTCAACGCTTTGTCCTTGGAAATTAAAAACAAACTTGACTAGTCGACACGTCATGGAAAACGTTTACATACCTCAGGGGTCTTATAAACAGCAAAAAAATAATGTCCATTTCTTAAAGACCTATTCTGGTACCGATGCAATGGGGCACTCGAGAACATGTGCTCACGTTTTTAGTTCTCCATTTCAAGTAAAATTCTATATGAATACGCTAAAGTAGATTCGTTTCCTGCCTTACAGCACAATGTATTACATCGAATTTTCCTGATTTGCTTTCGAGGTATATTTAGGTAGATATTTTAGGTTTTACTTAGATAGGTATATATAGTCGATGGTTTTAATATCCCGTAAAATCATGATAGAAAGAGCACAGATAGAAGAATTATTCTAGATTATGTTACATTATTAATCATATGATGCAACATAACTTATTTTACGTAAATAAAAAAGTAAACTTAATTACGCCGACACTCAATAAAGTAAATCATAACCATGTTTGAAAACGAAAAATTACAGATGCAAGGTTCACTGCCATCCATAGGACCAGTTATTCCAGGACGGATACGAGAGAACCATTTTGATTAATATCATCCAGTAGACAGAAATATACCTGACATTAATTCATAGATATACGTGTACTTTTCAATAAAATTTTAATTTAAGCTTCCCAATGAATCATATGTTTATGCATGTATTGTCTTTAATGATAATTATGAAAGCTGTGCGTTCGTAAAGAGTATTATTACGCATATTTCAGGAAGAGCCACGTTTCCCGAATTCCTCTGAGCTTATTCAAAACTCGTACGGCATATAATGTATACTCACATAATTCATAACATATGTAATAACAAAAAAATCACCCCATGGCAACATGGGCAATATTCGATGAGTGTGAAATGTTGACTCCACTTGAAGAGGGTATAATTACCATCTATATCAAATGCACTTTCTTTTGCATACATACCGCATGGTCCAATTTATTTTAAACATGAGAGAATAGGAAGAGTTAAAACATCCATCTCTTCGGCATTTTGGTCAGATACTTCGTCAGCTCGTATACACAATATTTATTATTGATAATCGGCATGCCCTTGAATACGAAGTAGGTTCTAGTAAATTTGCTGTTGGTTGTATAACCTTAACTTACCAGAGGAAAGGATTAAATCACATAGTGCTCTTGATATCAAAATTTCATAAGTAAGAGCTACCGCTTCCAAATAATATTTGAAAATCAGATTAGTATTATTCATACAATAATCAATGCTTGATATTTATTTTCTACTGCAAAGTAAACGCTGCAAATTTATCTAAATAAAATTTATAAGATAGGATGGCTGCAAATTAACTTCAACGTAGTATTTATCAATAACAAAATATTCCTAACACTCTTAATAAATCGCCTTCAAATGGCTGATGTCAAATTATGTTCACTATGGTATATTCTTGTACGAAAGTCACGAAATCATTGTACAATACGCCATGGCATAATTCCAGGTAGGACTACCGTGAACGAGATTTTAAGAATATTTTACTTTTGATTTTTTTTAACTAGAAACCTTATAAAAATTGACTAAATATTAGTGATTACTGAAAACGGCAGTACAATAACAGATTCGCGGAGAATAATGTTTAAGGTCTCATTTAAGATTTCGACAATTATTAATGCAGTCGGATTTGAATTCATTTAGATACTACATATGAATTAATTGGTTTCGTAGCCCCGTGGATAGGACATTATGCTATTGAACTGAGGTCCATAGTTCCCTTGTCGGAGCCTATGGACATCCCCAGCAAAACGTTTCGCGCTTCAGATCTTCCTGGTAAATTACCGGCGGAACAGGACACACCATACCCTGATCTATAAATTACACACACCGTAGAGATCGTGGTGAGCAGTGGACTCTACGCTCACTTCCGTACCCACTTTTATTACTTTCGTTTACTAGGAGTTAGGCATTTTTCCATTGTCTATCAAAAGTGTTTTACTTGTCAAAGAACACTGGGAGGATACTCTTAGACTGGGACTAAATGCTTAGATCACCTTAATGTTTGGAGAGAAAGTTTTCGTATCAAATATTCACGGCTGATATTCATACACTATCTTCGACATGATGTTTCTTGAATTCGTCGGGATAAACAGTGTCACGACACATACTAAATAAGTGAAGGGGTACAATGGGATATTATTATTTGCATTACTAATTTCAATATGACGGCTCATAAAAATACACTCGTGGCTCCCTTCACTTGACAGCAATAATAGGTACCTTTAATCGGCGGGCAAATGATTGATGCTTAACGACTCTGGGGGCCTTTCAAGATGGCATACTTCCTTCAAAGGAAACGTTTAGATACCTAATTCGTGATTTCGGACACGAATCAAAACTTCATCGTCATTTCCATATAAGAGGCCCTCATTCATGCGCCACATCCGTTCTCCAGTCGTAGTTTTTTGCAGCAGATTTCCGAAACCTCACCACGCCCAAGGAGGTGTCATATTTCGGAAAGAAAGATGAAACGTTTTAAAACATTTAATCTTTCCTATAGTTCATTATTTCTTTCATTTTTTATTCCTGGCCTTCGGGATTTATGTCTATTCCTCATAACCTTACAAGTGATTCGATAGCCGTCCTGAATATCTTACATTTCTACTTCCTTGGCACAAATATTCTAATGAGATAAAACGAGAAAACGTTTATTTACGTTTTTTTAATCTATATTTTCCGTCCCGTGGACAGGGACAATATATTTTGGAAGAAATCAGATATGTTTCCGATTCAAATTTTAATCAATGTTATCAAAGTCTCGATCAGCTATATAATCGCGGATTCAAATCCACTGACAGCATCCGGCGAATTAGGAGGAAAAGTAAAAAAAATATATAAACATAGGTGTGGCCGGCATAATTTCGATTCGGAGAGAGCCGATTCAATATGGGGTTTCCGATCGGTAACTACTGACACGTAACCATAGTAATCAACCCGAAGGCTGGTTCGGTATGTGTCAACAGAGCTCACCTAATTCTAACGTCACCCCAAGGGCTTGTGGCATTCACACATAACGGCACGGGGACCAGTCCTCATGGGGCACTGAATCATGAAAAAAACTTGACAAATCATTACCAAATAGAGGGAGCTACTGCTCCCAATTCTTCACTAGGACAGTTAAATTAATATAGGTTCGAGAGATTGGTGGCAGACATCCGATTCACTCTATCAACATCATTTTAAGAATTCAATCCCAATAATCGCATGCATAAGCTAAATAACTGATGCACCTAACACTAACTACCATTAAGCTCAAAATTAGACAAAATGAGAGGGATCAGATTGGTTCAAGCGTAAGCAAGTGGGGTTTCACGCTCTGAGTTTCTGTTCAATTCCCGGAGATGGTGTTACGTTCCCTATTTTGGTAACCAGATAATGCTCGCCTATTACTCATTACCGAGAACAGCATTTGGTAGGGAACTTAAGGGCGGACTATACATAAGGAATAGGTGTGTAAACATCTTATTACCCTCCTTTGCTCGAACTGCAAAACAACCACCTCCCATTGAATGCCAAGTAGCCTTACGACTCAGAGGCTCACACCAACTACTAACACGATATCTCTCTTGAAATTCCTCCCGATCAGTTTAATGCTGAAGTTAGACTGGCTTTCCCTTACAACAAACTGTGCTATCGTTAAGCTAATATCAAATAAAATCACCTCCGTTTGCGATGATCCGCTTTTGAAACAACTATCGCATGAAATTTTTCCTTATCGCAAATATTTGCACTGAAGAAGGGGCAAGATAATGGAAAAACGGCCTGAGAATACGTGAGCCAAGGTCACCCGGGTCGGGTCAGCATAGCCGGTTATAACAAGCGGAGTCCTCATCCTTTTCGCACCTGCGGTTTACCAAAGGCCCCATGTAACTCCATGAAACTGCGTCCGAACACCCAGTAGGGAAGAGTCGGATACGAAAAGCTCCCATATTTTCCGCGGCTTTTACGATCTTACGACTTACCTTTGAATATTTTTATGACAGGCAAGCTTGGTGTTTTTCAATTTTCATTGGTTTTCATTGAAGTCCCGAAAAATGCGACTGGAAAATGTGCAGACGTCAACGCGGTAACAGACATCCTGAATATAATTTTTTTGAAAGTTCTTGAAACGCAAATATTTGTGTTTACGGTCGTTAATAACCTGCACCTTTTTTCATTGTGCTTCCCGAAAGCTACACCAAAGAAGCCTACCCAAAAAAACCTTAATAATAGTAATTCATGATACAATAATGTCATTTGGAAATCAGTTTCTCACCACTCTGGTGCATGCTATTTAATTAACTCCTAAATTACTTTCAAGGGAACTATAAAGCCATGAATAAACTTGCTGTTTAACGTCGTCCAGGTGATGCGCCTCGGCCATTCTCTACGTGGAAACTGAACTTGCGGTTACTATAGAATAAAAAGAAGTAGACAATCCTACCACAAGCTCATTTTTTTAAATCACAAAACCAAGGTAGAATATTTGCGGCTTTTATAAGATGGAAAACAGTTTTACGTAATAAACTGCTGACATTGGCGCTATGATGGAGGCCCTCTTTCATTAAAAAAAACTCGTCACCGGAGGCTGTCTCATTATCAAGGGATAAAACCTCGGATCTATTGATGATACAAGAACGACAACTGTAAAAAATATATCAAAAGAATATATACGGATATATGTATTGTATATAAACATATATACATATATGTGTGTGTGTATTTGGAAAAATATAATATTTAGTGCTGCTACGGTCAAGTTTCCTTAGCATTAAAGGTCACTTTTTACTCTTCTGGCAAAAGGTAACAGAATTTATGCATAATTAATAATTTTATCTAACGAAAAACACTATTTAGAGGAACAATACTTTTAAAACTATAATAATAACTACGACAAACATTTATTCAACGCCAGATTTTTATATTGTTAAATGTTATTTAGGGGTGGGGTCCTGACTGGAATTTAAGAGTAAAGGCAAACCGAATATACTATATCACCAAAGAAAACCTTTTTTTATGATTTAGTTAAATATAAAATTTTATTTGTGCTATAAAATAATTATTTGTTCCGATTAATATTCACCCAGACAATGTCAAGCTTAGCCTTGAATGTGTATTAGTATTTGATTTACCTATTATTTCCCCGAAAGACTTGAGGAATAAATTAAGCGAGACTCAAATCAGGCCTTGTGAATAACATTCAATGTCTACCACCTATCAATATTAAACTCATCAGTTTTGTATAAAAAAATGAGATAACTACCACTATCAAGACGAAACATTATACCACATTATTACGCAACTCAGTTTTTTATACGCCGAATGTTAACTTCTTGCGCATATAGGCGGACGGACAGAAAAACTAACTAAAAATTTATCTGTATTTTATTTACATATGTAAATGCATACTTTTCTTTGTACATTTACATATGTAAAAGCATTGAGAAAATCAACTGGGATGAGAAAATCGATGAGAGAGAAGACTGATAATTCGACGTTAAAAAAAGGTTCCCTTAACTTCCATTCAATATGCATCCCACACTCCCGTTTCGAAAGGGAACATCAATTTTCGAGTGTTGAGAAAAATGAGAAATATAAAGATAATTGACTTAGTATAGCGTTCGCTTGACGAGGTCGCGTTGTTTCCCGATATCTTCAATGTGCTCGCGTTGACCTAATCGACTGACAAGCCTAAACAATAAGTCAGTTCGTTTAATCAGCAGTGTTCTCGATGCCCAACGATGTCAACATCACATACGTAAAAGGCAGGTTATACTATATGAAAAATCTTGAATTTCTTATCCAACTTTTGTGATTTCACACCTACATCTAATAAAGTCAAGACAAAAAAACGGGGTTCTTCTTCGATGAGGTCAACTTATTCGCGAAGGAATATAACACGACATGAAAATAATATTCCTGAAATCATTTTCAGGCACCCTATGAAGAAGTCGAGTGGCACCTTTTTCTAAGGACCTACCAGTTAGCCAAGAAAGATGTGCAAATGCCACGCTTTATTTTTACCCATTGAGCTCCCCTATAGTGTAGGACTTAACTTAATGAAAATTTGATAATGATTTCGGCGCAGTACAAAAGGAAGCCACGTAAATTTCCTCTCTTAAATGTTCGAAACTAGGAATCATAACGGGCAATGAACTATAGGGAGCCCTTGAAAGACATGCCCGCAACGATTCTGACGCCAATGGCAAGATCAAGTGATTGCTACAATTAGGAGGGCATGTATAACCATGACGTACCACTTCTGATGACTTCAACGTTACAAAGCAATTCCAAGAAATTGACCATAAAATTCAAAGGAATCACGTTGGTCGTTCCTCCCAAATGTATTTCGTGCTTCGGGAAAGAAGAGCACGGAATGCGCTTTGAAACGTTGGGTTGGGAGAGGATAAGACGCATTACGTGAACTAAAACTCGCCCGTAACAGCTCCTATGTTTAAAATTAAATTTCTTACGGTGAAATTCACCTTTTTGCCGACGTAGGCATTTGATAATTTTACCCAGCCCCAAGTTTAATATTCATCTTCCTAAGAGCTCATCTCAGAAAAGAATTTTTCATTTGGGTACCGTGCAGTACGTAGTTGTCGCGTAAATCATTTCCATTATTTCATGTTTATTGGCATATAATTAATGTTGATGTTCAATGTCTGGTGTAGAAACACCAACTGCCACACACCCTAGCGGTGGTTTTCACGGTTCCATGCCTATATTGAACTGACTATATCTTACCTACGCAAATGATATGTAGTCGGAGTTTGTCATTAGGGCAAAATCAAAGCCTAAGAAAACGGACCAGTAAGGAGGAGCACGCAATGTAATATTTAGAGAAGATTTTGCAAATATTAAGGATTTGGCGTAGCATATTAAAGTTACACCCCAACCGATTTTAACAAAAGTCCTAGGCATTATTCTGGCTGAGCCTGAATACGTAGCTTTTATGAGAGGAAGTCAAATGAAAACCTAACACCGGCTACAACACTCCAGTGCGCGCACCAACAAAGACATAACCCAACAACTGCGGGCGCCTATGAGATGTCACTATGCAGTTCTCCTACCACAGCGATGGCAGGATCTGTACGCAGCAACAGTGTTGCCAACTTTCACGCGGACTGTGTGTTGTGGAGGGTGTTCGATTTTCATTTGACTGCCCTTAGTATGTCAGGCGGCAAGGACAAGATTGACTGGGAGAGAATAATGAAGTTCAAGTTCAGATAACTCCGGCCTTCCGTCGGAATGTGATCACAAGCAATCTCTACCGCTTCAAATAAAAAACGGTAAAATCCATCGGTAAAACATGGGAGTCATAAAGCCGAGCACTAACTAATGTAAGGAATGTATCATTTGAATATTAAGCGTGCACGAAGACCAAATTTTCACTCATAAAAATATTCCGTCGCGATGAATTGATTGGTTCACTGAACGTATAAACTCACACCTTATCTCATAGATTATCACTATCTGATAAGTTCTACGTATGTACTTCACCCCGACACCTACTTCTCGGTCAATGTCATCATGACCGCTTTGCTGGAACTGATGAATTTCTAGCTCGAAACATGGAAGCGTCAGACGTACAGTTCACCCAATTGTTTAATTGCATTTAGATTTTAACGGAGGAGGTGAGGTGAAAAACATTAAAGAATAGTGGCGTATTTAGTGAATGGGAAGAAAGAATGGCAAACTGAGAAAAGGAAATAGGATAGGGGGATGGTAGGTGGTAAGGCGGAGGAAGAGAACGAGCAGAAACGGACTGACTCATGAGGAAAAACCCCAGTGGCGCCTGTGGAGACTGCGGGACGGGGCAGACGGGAGCCGGAATGGGGTCTAGTAGACTGGAGAGCGATTCGTTCTCCTTAGTCCCGGGCCACAAGGGGCCACTCTGTTCCCGCCTCTCATCTCTCTCTCTCTCTCTCTCTCTCTCTCTCTCTCTCTCTCTCTCTCTCTAGCGGATCGATCAAGCGTATTCCTAGGAAAACGAGAGGAGACCTCGAACGGGACGGCCGAAAAATTGGCGAAGTGGGTGAGGGAGATAATGGTCTCCTTTCGCCCATTCGGAGGGGAGGGTCTCGTAGCAAAGAGAAAGCAGCCGAGGGCGTGTCCCCGGGGGGGGGGAGAAAGGAGGAAGGGAAGCACTCGTTAAGGACAAGGAGCCTAGGAGGGAGGGGGGAGAGGAGCTGCGGACCCGTTCGGCCCTCCCCACTGTCGGATGATATATACTGCGTCTGTGAGGAGATGTGTGGGCGAGGTTCCGGGAAGCGGACATCCGCCGGCGAGACCAAGTGGGCGGAGAGATTGAGGGGGTGAGGGTGGATGGATTCGCGGCGTCCACTTCGGCCGTTCGCGCGTCCGTTCGATTTTATTTTCTTGCTCCTGGATTTCGCGGAAGTAACACATTGATGCTGTGGCACTGTTTTCCCCAAAGTGGGAGGGAAAATGGCAGAAACCCCGACGCCGATCTTTGTTTTAACCGACGTCTATTTTAGAGCATTTCGAAAGGTTAAAACATGTTTTTTGGCTTTGAAAGTTTGATTTGGAAGAGAAATTTCGTGAGCGAAAAAATTTAACTTCAATATTTACAAGAAAATATCGGAGATTTTACAGCATTTGCCTTTCGAGAAAAATATTTTGTGCAATATTAATGCCTGGATACTATATCTTTGAGGACTGACGGCTCAGTTTTTTTATTTTTATCACGTGGTTTTTGCCAAGAAATGTGAGATTCAAAATCATTTTCATCCAGCAGCTTACTTTGCATCTGTGCTCTCGAGTAATATAAATCGAAATGAGGATAGTTTTCGATTCCAATTCAGCCAGTGTCTTTTTCGTCCATTTAAATAATTGATTTTTTTCATATGGGAAGAAACACTTCCAAGATTCAGTGTTAAATGTGACTCCAAATCCAGTATTAAATGGAACTGCAGCCATTAATTGTAGGTCGGACGTGCAGTCTTCCAATTAGAGTGAGAGCAGACTCTGAGTTCGTACTGCGTCGCCCTTAGCAGCACTGAAGGCATTCATTTTGAAACAAGTGAGACTTCTTTCTTTTAAATTTTGCACCATTTTCTTTTCTCATTGTTTTCTCACATTTAGCCTATCACAGAGTAGTGGTATACTAGATATGCGCACTGCCAAACAGACGTATGCAATGCTCTATGGAGGCAATTCAAACAGAATTGACCGTTAGACACGCAAACAATGCCAACTATCTAAAAATTGAAGAGATCATAAATACATCAAAAAGGTGGTGGAAACTGTTCCTATATTTGTTTAGGGAACGCCACTGAGTATTCACTAACAAAATGGATGCATAACATTGTATTCAGTGGAATTTACACTTCGTTGTAGGAATTTAATGATATTGTTTCTCTGCTAATTTCTTCAATAATTCAAATCAATGAAATCATAGCAAAATAATTCGTGCTTGCCAATGAAAGCTCCGCAAATCGAGTCGTCATTAAAAAAAATAAGTCTGTAGAACAGTTATTAAATGTTAATATCGAATGTATGGAAGGTCATGTCTGTCGTCTGTTGCGTAAACACAATCTAGTAAAACATATAGATTAATAATAATAACAGTAAGTATTTCCATCAATTAATATATACTCCTGCGGGAAGTCAAATATATACAAAGGTCCTCGACCTCTGTCCAAGTTCGATAAATATTACACTAACCGGTTCAAGAGAAGTGCGATAAGAAGGGAGATATTATGATAAGAAATTTTAACAAATACTTAGAACTATTTGGGAAATTTAAGGAAAAATGCATTTATTTGTTTTCGATAACTGGAGTTTGAATATATATTTACGAAAGTATTGCGGAGTTAACAAAATGACGCACCAAACAGACCAAGCGTCACGAGCTCTATAACTCCCTCGATTCGGCGAAAGGGAATAACTGTATTCCGCAGCACATAAATATGGAGAAGTCGAGCGGCATTTCCTCCTTCCTCTACTCCGCAACGAGTTCCAATTCCCCTTTCTCTCCTAAAATGTGACGCTCGACGAAGAATCGCATGTCAAGGGTGAGCTGAAATTTCGATCCCCGTATTCTCATGGAATCTCATTCTTCTTTGTTTCCTTTAGAAATGATAAAGGAAGCGGTTACACCGTACTGGCATTATATTTTTTATCCCTGCTTGTACCCGCGAAACCGCGGAGGACGATCGGTCTGAATAGAGAACGTGGGAATCCGGGAGGGCACCGCAGCGTTGAAGTAGTAGTTAATATACGGCCGAAGATTTGCATAGGACGGAAATCGAGTCGCTCGACTCGAAACGACTTTCTGGCTTCAGTAAGAATAATCCTGTTTCAGGCCAACTATTTCTGGAAAGTAAAGCCCCCCCCTCTCTCTCTCCTCTCCTAGCATTCTTTCTAAACTACATCCACCAGCCACTAAGTGCAATTCGCCATTATAAGAAAAATCCAATGAAAGACTACTAAGGAAATTGAGTTTCCTAAGCCCTCTCTACCAATAAAAAATGAGATCGAACCAATGCATTCAACAACCTCATTGCTTTCATCGTTTTTATGAAGATCACTGGTTCACAAGTAATGCCAAGAACAGATTCCAGAGGAACTCGAGATTAGTATTCCGATGTACTTTAACACCAACCGTCAATAGTAAGTCATTATTGTAAGTCATGATCATTAGTATTTCAATCATAAGATTGATTTACTGCATATCTTCATTCTTCTCCATTGCGTGTAAGTACCCTCACCACACCCTGATAGCTTCTCTCTTTTACGTCCTTCTTAATTTTCTATATTTACTTACTCGTCATTTGGTCTTCCTTGCAAGATTTTTCCTTCCAATATTCCCTTCTACTGTTCTTTTGACTAACCCATTGTGCCTCCAATCCACCTAGTTCTTCTTTGTCATAGTGTTCTTCATATTGTCCTTTCCACTTCTGCATACTTCCTCGTTCCTCACTTAGTCTTAGCATTTAATCTTCAGCATTCTCCTCCATCACCATGTTTCAGTCTTCTATTCTTCCCTGGTCAACTTTTACAATATTCCATGTATCTGATCCGTGGAGTGCCATCCATGCTTTACTCGAAAGTTTTGATGAATTGCTTAAGGTTCCACACATTGTATTCTTTAAACAAAGAAGCAGCCTCTTCTTCGTGGACCACTTCTTAGCTTTAGCTATTCTTCGCTTGATTTCGGTCGACCTTCTTCCAATTTGAGTTATACCGCTGTCCAGGTACATGAAGGATTCCACTTGCGCTAGTTTCACCCTTAGAATCATAATATCTGCCTTCAGATTCTCTCTTCCTCATACTGATATTTTAGAAGGGCTATCCATTTCCGTGGGGATACGGAACGTAACGCTGCGAGTAGAAAACAATGGGAGGGGTTCAGAAACTATTTCTCTTACAAAAGAGCAGTTATGTTTTGAATGGTAAGAACAGAAGTAGATTAGAGGAAGTAGAAGAAGAATGTACTTTAACTAAGCATAATGATATGCGGATAAAAGACTTTCGGTCTGAAACAGTGATTGAGATTTTGATCACCTTGGTAATAAGGATCGTACTGACTGTCAAGTTTGCTGCTGGATTTCGCCAACACAAGAAATGCCTATGCTCGAAGAGGGACTCGGACCTCTGGATTAGGCAAGGAATCAAGCCACGAGGCTATGATTTTCATTAAAATCTTTGGGCTATTATGATAGAATTACCTTACTCATAATGTACGGCAATATGATGATACTAGTCTTAATGTCTTATTTGACTGACTAAGGTCTCGAGCTGTAACCCTTGTTTACACGAGACAGAAGATAAAGCAGTCATCGGAAAAATACCAAACGCTTCCAAACTAGAAAAACAGCAAGATTAGGGAAGTCTGAACTCGTGAAAAATGAAATCATTACGATCAGCGTGAATGAACTTGTACAAAGAGATCAAACCTAATATCTTAGTTTTTGAACAGCAAAACCTAGAAGTTTCAGATCCTAAAATTCACACCGAATTCGGAAATGGATGACTTTATGTTTGGGCTAGTAAAAACGTATTCGAAGAACCACTTACGAAGGCATCTTTTGCGTGAATTCACGAAAATCGGACCATGTGACAAATCAGCAATGGGTTCAATTTTCCATGGAAAAATATTGCCACCGCGAAGGTAAAACCACAAGAGACCATCAGAGAATACTGGAAAATGAAATGGAACAATTTCTCATTTAAGAAATATTTAATTATCAATCGGTTGAGACGAGTGGTTCCAGATACTTACGCAGAGTCGATCTTGAACGAAATGAAGGGGATAGTTACCACGACTAGTCCTTATCATCCACAGTAATTATCCCGAAGAGTGGTTTTGAATAGGTTAGGGATAAGAGCTGACCCCGAAACCGCATAATTAGGGCAAGGAAGCAGTTCAGTTTCCTTCCCTGCGTCGCCCGCCATTAGCCCTTCCCTCGAAGTTCTAGTAATCAGAAAATAGGATCGTGATTTTCTACTTCGACCATATCTAGTTGTTTTCTCTTTTATTTCCGTCTCTTAATATGAAAGACCACACGGCAGATCGAGGTCTGTTTGAGTGGAGAAAAATCGAGGGGACACTTCCTTCCGTGCTCTATTGTCTCGACGACTGGTTCCTCTGAAAACCTTAAATATTTTTTACCTACGCTTCTATATGTACAGCATCGCATAAGGAAAACAAGTACCTAACGAATGAAATAAATAATGTTTAATGTCGAAGTCGCTTTTGATGAAATTATTTTGATAATACATTCTAAATAGGTGGCGTAAAAAATAAAAATAAAATGTTGCGGCCAGAATGGTAATTTCTTTACGTCTGGGGTATCATTTTTCTAATGAGTACTAATCCATTAATAATCTGATGCTGCCAACGGCCAAGGGTCCACCATATCTCAAGTATACATACATGTATTTCCTATTCCTAAAAGTGAAATCCTCCCTCAAAGGACACCACCCTAAGTGCTGTCAAATAAACTTGCACGTGTACCCTTAAGGACCTCCCGGAATCCGCCAACCAGGGAGCCTTCTAATCGTGAAAAGGCTGCTGGAAAAAGTGTGTCGACGCTCAAGGGATATGGTTAGAAGAATTTTGAGGCAATGTAGCAATATCTGAAATAGATCTATTTTTACGAAACTTTTCCCGATACTTTATATACAAACCTTGTATGTAACACAGGGAGAGGCATCACCAGGAAAATGGTGAACTCCTGTTCCGGGTACTTAGGAACGTGCATTTACGGTGAAGCCTTGATTTGGATGTATTTTCAGAAACACAATACGCATTATCCATTTCCCTACTCATTTTCACAGCTAAATTCATATGTAGATAATTAATTGATTAAAATCCGGTCAAAATAAAAGCACACACACCCAATTTAAATCAATGTTGCAGAGGGCATTGGAGCAGTAATCGCGTACCGCGCTAAGTGGACTTTAATATTTTTAATCAGAAAGCTTTGGTATTTACTATTCAGATTCCAATTTTTTTATCCTCTCCTGTTTTAACCTGTCCTGCTTACCCACACTTTGACGACGAACCATATGAGAGTGTTACTCTCCTGAAGAATGACCTCTATTGCAACCACAGACGCAAAAATACCTGTATATTCTCTTGGTTCCAAAACGCACCAGATCCACAATTTCCGATAAAAATGAGATATTGGGGTCAGCACACGGGTACTATTGTGAGAAGCTACCGCAGGGAAAATAATAAAATGTACCTATTACATTCTTTGTGCAATTCCACTCTTTGTCTCCATGTAGCTTCGAAAAAATATCTAAATACTTAAATGTAGTTCATCTCTGGTTTTATCATAATCCATGTGCAGACGTTTTTGGATTCTGTACTATTTATGAATCAAACAAAAAAAAAGATTATTCCATCCAAATTGCTACATCGATATACACACTAACACTGTAGCAAAAATTAAAGGATCGAGTCTCTTCCTTCCGAATGAAGAAAGTAAATCATGAAACTAAGAATTCCAGAGTTTTTGTTCCGAGTACGAAAAATTGTCCGTCTATTTGTTGTTCCCCTCTTTTATTTTCAGCCTCCCTTAAGACAGCTTAACCCGAGACCATCTGCCAAAATCTCAAGTCTCCTCATTTCAAATCGAATTGATCTGCAATACTCTGCAACGAGTTATCCCTTTTACCAAACGACGGCGCTGCGAATGCTATCTTGCGTGATTCCTGCGAATTGTTCCGAAACCTTGGTCTCTCTAATCAGAGAAAACACGCAGAATACTATTTATTTATAGTACAAAAAATCCTTATCTGTATCAACATCCATATTATCAGGCTTTTGAAAGCACTCACTTGAAACAGCATATACCGTTACGAATTGATGAGAATTATTTCATGCTATTTATAACTTAATAGCGTAAAACTGAAAAGATGGATCAAAATTCAAAATTCCATTCTTATTAAAAGAAAGGTCACGAGAGGAGTACAATCGTGGGATTATGCCAGGAAGATTTTGGTGGAAGATGAGATGGAGCATTCCATTCATTTGCGAGTACTGTCAGCACGAAGTATTTCACGGGCCTCGTAATTGTTTCACGAGGAATTGACTTCCTCTTCCCATACTTGCCAATAATTGTCGACGATAATGATGTAAATTGCGCTCATTTCCTATCCATGATATTGTGTCACACTCGAGCGCAAATTTGATCCCGGTGAGCGATTGCTGATAGTTGAAGAAGTTTCTGTTGAGCGTAATTATGGTTGTTTTCCAACACGCTTACGGTGAATCGGTTCCAGTCACTGAGTGATGGAGGATCCGCGTGCGACAGGGACTCTTGCTTCTTGGAGGGAACCTCGCCGCCGACCGAGTAAGATGCGAGAATCGACCGCTCCAAGGTTTACCCCAAGCCTACATTCAACTGGAGAAAACGATAAAGAAAAGACGTCATAATTACCTCGAAGGCACGGATCTAAAATTCCCGATAGAAAGGACTAATGCGAGGCTCCCCCGTGATACACTCACAACGCGTGAGATGGAAAAAAGGCCAATATAGTCGAGTTTACACCCCTCCATCCCGCCTCCGCGATGCGAGAGACCAATTTTTTTCTTTCGCGACCCTTCTAGATACGCTGACGCAGATAAAAATTGCGTACAACTATTGGTCGAGGGCTATTGCATTTTCTTCCATTTTCTCTGACAACTGAGGGACGGCCTCCGCGGCAGCATGACGCGTGGGAGCGTATCACGTTGTCCTATCTCTCCCCGAATGATTTTATGGTGCGCTTTGGAATGCAAGGAAAAAACTGCAAATATTTGTAAACGGAATTCTGCGTCTTTTATAGCCCGCCATTCAAGCAAATGATAAGGTTGAGATCAAAAAGTGACTCGAGTCGTCGCCAGCCGAAAGCTCTACGGCTATACTCGAAGAATTAAAAAGTAAATATTTATTTAGAAAAAACTTAATAACTGAACACAATGCGGCTATTCTTTCAGTCTCACACTTCCGTGACGTCGAAGAAGCTATGGCGCGTCCGCGTTGAAAATAATCTGCATGGTATATTTCGCGCACCCCATCTTTGGGAGGGAAGGTTAAACCCACCCTCGCCCCACCTCCCCCTCCCATTCCCCCTCACCAGGATTAACTGAACCTTGTTGCCAGCTCTCGCTCTCTGTTTTGGATTCTTTTCTACTCTCGGGTATTGTAACTGTCTTTGGTAAATGATTCGCACAACATCTTTTGTATTCTATTTGGTTTCGGTTGATTGGTTCGTCATATCACGCCGTGGCGTTAAAATCTAGAAGAAGCAAGAATTCTTACCAGTAGCGGAATCCTCCGAGCAGTAGAAAATCTCTAATGGGAGGGGGCCATTCACAAATGTATAAAAATAAGCTTTAAACGTTTTTTCCATTTAAATATTTTTTTAAATCATGCTAAATTTTAAATCCAATGTATCAATTTAGAGGACTAAAGGAACCCTGATGTAGATAAGTTTATGCACGGTGGGCAGGAGGTACTGAAAAGTAGTGTCGGCAAACAACATTAATTTTGAATTTATTATACCCAACAATATATACCAAAAGAGGGTTGGGCCCATGTAGTCCTCTTTATGGATCCGTTCCCGATTCCTACGCATGCCCATGGTAACTGACGGTTTGAATTCCCCTCTCAAGTAGGGGGGAAAACTGGCAACAAACCATGAGGCTCGGCTTCGAAGTCGAGAGGCGGGTTCTCTCTTGGAGCCAAAAGTTTATTAGCTACGTGAACGGGCAATAGATAACGAGTGGCTGCAATCGTTTTATGGTGCACTTAGGCACACATAGGTACGGAAGACGAATCCCCAGATAATTCACGGCCGGAACTCGGGGATTAAAATTCTCAGCATCTTCATCTTATAAAGCAACGAGTGATGGCGATCACTTTTAACTTTTTTGGCATCATGACACATACACTGAGAGTGAAGATATTCATGTCTAAATTTATATACCTTTCGGATATAATACACCATAAATAAATTGAATTTCACATGAAGTTTATAAGAGATAAGCCATTCCAGAGATAATGTATATGACGAGTCTCCAAATTCTAATTCTCGGAAACAACAGTCACTGGTTTCCTAAAATTGAAATCATAGTTATTTTAGCTTACAATGAAGTAATCACTATAGTTGCCTAATTACTGACACATCACTTTCACAGACTTTCACACACATAGGTACCAATAATACATATTTTACTCATGGTCACATGACCGGAAACAATATTCGCGATACCTAAAACAAATGGCGAATAAAGCTATTTCATCAGATCGATATAATGAGAATGCCCAAAATGTCAGCACTTTGTCTCACGAAGTTGTCAAGTTTAATATCCAGAAAGTAAGATTGCAGTTGTACCCGAACAAAGGTCCCTTTATGACTCCGTGAAATTCATCGCACAGGAAACAAGAAGAAAGAATCTCAGAACACCATGTAGGACATAAATTATAGGAATATCACAGGGCGTTCAAGTCGGTCAGTGACACTCCACATTCAAAAGAGGTGGAGACTTCAAACGCAACGGCTTGATTCCCCACGTTTTCGGAAACAGGACTCTTTTATCTGCACTTCAAGGCACTCGAATCAGGTACGCTTTCACCGCTCTTCCGCACGGCCTTTCACCGAGTCGCAAGAGAATCGAACCGGCTAAAAACCTGGAAACAATTGTGGCGGTAATCGAGCAGGAACTTTTACAAGTACCTAACTATCACAATCACCTCACAGCACTCATGGCTAACAATGTGGAAACCCAAATCACGAGGAACAACAGATTTGAAAAGTATATATCTGATGCTGAATTTGTAGATTTGCCAAAACGTTAATCTACGCGGAAGCGGTGGAAGGGTACATTGGAGTATTTCGTTAATCATCCGAGCTTCCCATAAAAATTAATGTTATTCCTTAATGTGAATAAACACACTTCGTTGGTTTTTGTTGCCACCCTCCTATCTTCATGGGCGCAAGAAAGTTCTTTTGTATTTCAATTCAATTTTACTCATCTTAATGAGCTGCCTGAGAGGCGCTCATTATAGAATTCATCAGTCACTTAAGTTAACCAATTGAACTTGAGTGGCATAGGCAACAAAATTGAAACTTGATTGAATTGAAAATTATGATTAAAAAAATAAGACCGCAGAAGAGAAAGCCGTCCCGCACGTTATACCACAAACAGCAGTGAAGTGAAGTTTCATTTAAAACGAAATTTAAAAACCGAACAGCTAAAATCCCGAGGTACCTCCATGGCTGATGACCTAGAGAAACGGTTGTAACAGTTGAACGTACAAGAATCTCCGGTTCTGTTCATTCAAACTTGGGTATCAGACACAATATTTATCGCTGAGTGCAATCGATAAATACGTAGAAGACGGAATAACGCAAAATTATGATGCTTTCCGCAAAGGGAAATGAAAAAACCTATTCATTAAAATATAAAAATCTAACTTCCCACGAGCTGAGCTCTACCCTCGAGACGTCATACTCACCAGTGACCGCCACCATCTACTCACATTGGTGACGATGTTATATCCCTAAATTTCTTACAGTGGGTAAAATCTTCGGATATAAGATTTCGTGATTTTTTCGAAGTTCAGATCTCCATGGGGAGCAGAAGAGTTCCCTGGATCCATTTATTCTCTATTCCACCTTTCTCTAAGATCTTTGTTTTTTTCATTCATCGCGCAACGCCTAGAAAGGCACAATACCTCAGTGGGTAACGGTCTCGCTGAAAGAGCGGATGCCGAGTTGGTTTCAATTAGATCAAAGGCCGCTGATTCATTTCATTACGGGCAGGATTGCCCCATCCACACTTCTACCATATTCTATACTGGACACACCACCTGTGTGGCAATTCCTGAGAACAACGAAGGAGACGGCCGAGAAAAATACAAAGGGGAAAAGGGTCAGGATGTTACCCAACATCCGTTCCGCGACTTTTAACATTTCTCTCCCACAACTCATTCGTATTAAGTAACAGTTGCTTGAATAATGGATCTTAATGGCGTCCCCTTCACTCTTTAAGGGTTAAGAAGGGCTTGAAATTTAAGTCCGGTCATATCTCATTATAATTTCTTGGGATAAATGATTGAGGTGTTTTCCCACTGCATTCCTCAGTAGGGTTTTTACCGTGACAACATCACTCAAATGGAGTCGGACGTCTTTAGCAGCCACCGCACTGAGCAACAGACACTACGAGGACTACCTTCCACCTGGTTCCTACCCTTCAATCTATCTGGGGTGAGTGACATACCCAGGAGCAATTATCATTGCCCTCGCCAGCACAGTCCTATGAGTCTTCAGAACGCACAAACCCTTCCCTACTCGAATACTACAGTCCACATGTAGTGCCACATTCAAAAAGAAATGGCTTCAAACGTTCACCGAAATAAGATCATATTTAGGGTTCACTCCATCGGTTGTAGACCCTAAGTAAGGCTTTTCAGTTTTAGATGCAAGTAAACTTGATGGTACGTTTTCAACAAGACAGTAGCCAGTACGGGAAGACTCTCGAGGTCATACGCCATTTAAATACTATGTGCAGATGATGGGTCAAGAGAATTACAGCGATACGTCAAAATAGCAGTAGATAAAAGAAGATTAGAGCTGATGGAAATTAAATATCGCAGAATAATGATGAGGGTGAAACGGAAAGAGCGAAATGTACGCCAAACAGGTCAATGGAGATGTAAATGGAGTGGGTCGTAAAGAAAGGATAATTGTGGCTGAAAAACGAGAACAGAAAGGCAAACCAATTATCGGACTGCTGCTGATGACGTAGGAGAGTGAGAGGTTGGAAGGAAACCTGACACCATTGTTAAAAGGGAGGCACCCCAGAGAGTCCACAGTTTCGGACAAGTCTGTTTTTTTTTATTCAGACACACTCTCCGAGACACTAAATGCTGAAACCAGACGCCAAGACGTGACACCGAAATGTAAGTCAAAATAAAAATTCGATTCACTTTGGAAATGAAAAGAAAACGTAAATGATAAAATAAATAAATAAATAAAAATATATGAAAATGAAACATTTTAGCAAAAGTATGAAAGGAGAGACGTAATCTTCGCAGAATTTTACCCCGTAAATCCTAATCTCAAATGTTTGTTCCCCTGTTAACTCCACTCCATGCCCGTAAGTTACCTAAACTCCCAAGATAAATCAATCCCATCTTTTACTCCACCACAAACAAACGAATCACGAAAGATTCATGGGAACACTCCGGCTGGTCTAGCCTCCTCTATTTTCCCTTTCTCTCTCCCGTGCCGATGTGTCCCACGAGTTCAAGCTTTCCGCAATGCCGTCTTTTGGCGGATGAAATGCGGAGATGCGCCTCGGCCACGAGGCTCAATCCTTTCACGCGACCTTCGATAAGGAAAGCTCTTCATTATTTTTCCCCCCTCTCCTCCCGTCTCTCTCCATTTCTCTTCCCTTCCTCCTCCAAGCGACCGTCACCGCCCTTCTCTCGGCTAATCTACAATTCTGACATAACCTAGCCAGCAGCACGCTAGTGCAAAACGATGACATCGTTCCCTAGGAATCCTCAGTGCAGAATCAAACTCGACACAAAATTGAATAAGATGGTGACGACTACCTTGGAGCGTTGAATACGTGTACTATGTTTCTGGTGATGCAATAATGACAAAAGCTGACAAAAATTAAACTCGACCCTGTCCCGACCGGAAAATATAACATCACCCTCATCAGAATTGGCAAAAAGAGCGTAAGAATAGGCGGGAGGGAAGTACGTACGTCACAGAAACATGGACAGAGGTTCTGTAGGTATCGCATCAAAGAGTACGTTTTCAAGACAAAAACACAATCACAGAATACTAAGAGCGTGTGATAACGATGGAGATTAGTTGACGTTGACGATCTTCAGGATTACTTAAATTTTCCAGCAAACGTTCAGATTTTCTATTTTCATTGGATGGACGAAAATAAGAGGAAATATTATTTTTTAAACTTTGGGTTCCAGGGAATAAGTACGATCAAATCGAGACCATTATATTGCGGATTGGCAGGGTCTACTCCCATTTATCGGCATTTATGAGATGGGGTAAATAATTTTCCTCGCAGAGGTTAAATTCTCAAGACATTCGAATTGGATGATACTTAAATTTGAAGGCATTCGGGAAAACGGAAACAACTGACATATTCAAGAATTTAGCAACGCTCAGTGTGCAACAACAACCCAAGAGGCCCAAGTGAACACGATTCGCGTTTTTTTTAATGCAATCCCTCTTTGGCGACGCAAAAAAACCAGCAACGGAACTCAAAAGAAGCCATTTCACGGCGCTTGTGCGCAATGATCATGCAGAAATTTTGCACCTGCACGCTCACACCGACGGCGCCAGGTACGTTTGTATTCTATTCCACGAGATATCACCAAGAACCATTCCTATTATGCACGCAGCTACGGAAATGCTATCGCATTGGCGGAAATTTTTCATTGGAAATTCTTTTTATTGCGGTCTTCAAAATGTTGAGTAATCTGTTTCGCCGATTTTTCTTCCGCACATCGAAATGTATCCGAGAACTGGCTCGTCCTTGTAGATTGTGGATATAATAGATGTGACGAGGCATAGCGTGAAGTGCTTCTAAAAGATGACATTGAGAAAAACAACAATAGATGCTTGCACAAATAACCTCGCACTCTTCACATGACACCCTATCTCCTTGAAGCAATACTAATATTTTATACCCATATTTTATCTTGTCAATGTCTAGACATACAGTGTTTCACACTTGCACCATTAACTCAACCAAATTTTATTCTATGTCGTATAGAAATACCTTCTTATAGTCAAATCGACGCGCTTTTGCCCGAAATTTTGGAGTTTTCCTAATATACGTTCGATTCATTCAGTGTGACAAACACAAGAATAATGAATCTGAGATATTTCAGCATCGCAATGGAAATATTTTTTGATTATTTTTAAAATGTATTACACCTAAATAATTTTGAAACAGAATACTCTCAATAATCCTCATATAGTACACTTAAGAGACAAATTACCTGTGCATTTCTTAAAAATCCCCTTAGCACCCCGAAATACTCAATAGGTTTAGTAGTTTTCAGCCAACAACATGGTATTCCGCAAGTGGCAACAATGGCTGACACATTGGGTGTAACTCCATGAAAGGAGGAAGAAATTAAGATTGAAGTTAGGTCCTTAATGAACTCACGGGACCAAAAGACTCCTGAATAGCTGAAAAAGTTGTATATTCTCAATGTAACATACATTATTATTTATTATTAGGTAATCTACCGGTTAAGGTAAGTTTTCGGATGGACACAGCTACTAAATAAATATTTTGTGATTCCTAACAAAATACAAAATCCAGTATCCTACTCTACATCACACCCCTCATTCATTATATCTAGTTAATTCGCTGGGAAACAAAATATGTTTCCATAAATAAACCAAGGCTCCCTATTCTGAAAAAGAAACACAAACAAATACAAGACATTCAACGTTGTTCATTGCAGCGTGTTTTCCGAACAAATCACATATGGTTCGAATTCCACTTAAAACGCTTTCAGGCTTCATACGGAATCATTTTCTTCAAGCACGAATTTCCCCGTGTCGAATGCGTACCGTAAGTCCACTTTCTAATACTATCGAAAACACAAAAAATGCAAGCAGTTGGAGACGAGAATCAACAATATATAAAATTGGAAATGTCAAAATGAGCATGCTAACTTTGGCACCAAGCGTGAAAAAGTTCAAACCCAAGCAACAGGATATTCTTTTTTTAATCACACCCCAGATTTAAGAGTTATTTCATAAGGCTAAACGTTTCCAAATTACTCCAATGTGGCATGGATAATAAAAGTTTAAGCTTCGAAAAATGTGTAGGACACCGCCTAAGACTAACGCTTAACGTTTATGTGGAACTTAGCCATACTTCGAGGAAAGGTTAAAAAATACTGCAATATATTTATCACAAGACCATGGTTTCACTACTGCGGAGCATCTTCGGGTTTGTGCAGCATCATCAGGTGTCTAGTGATGCTGCGCGGCAGCAAGAAAATGTTCAAAATACCCTCTTCCACCACATTCATTTCTAATAATATTACTCAGAGCAACGAAACCTTGAGCATATCATTACAACCTTGACTTTACAAACCCAGAAGTTATATTATTCATGCCATAATATATTGGGAAATTTTGTGCCACTTGTATTTCACATGATAAGGCCTTCAATTACCGCGCATGGGCTGGCTATTTGCCCGTGTGAAGGCAACTTTCCCTTCCATTGATTATTGGCAAAGTACTAGCGCATATAACATTCAAAATATCTCAATATTAATAATAGAGCCTATTTTCATCATTGGTTCTTTTCATAACCCTCTCTCATCATCGCAAAACTGTGTTGAATTTGAATCAGTGCCTTCAGCAAAAAAACTACAAAAACATTTGCCATCACTTGAAAACCAGTCAGAGCATGTAAATGATATTATGCATCCTCCCAATAAAGAGCTAACAGAATATCACAATTAAAGCCCTAATATCTTTCTCTGTCTTAAACACCAGAAGGATTTGGCTGAAATCAGTTCCTTAGGAGGTTAGTTTCTGCAAGGCAAATTATTGAGCTTCTTCATGAAAATTAAGCGGAGGGGAGAAATATGCTGGATTTCATGCAACTATTTTTACCCGGCAGTGGATTTGAGTAATCTGAGGCTACTTATATCATAGCAATAATGCATGCTAAAAATTCACATGGAAAATAAATGAACTAACTCTTTAATATTTATTTTTCTCAGGCTTTTAACTCCGATTTTGCTTAATTTGACAGCCACCCACACGCCTGTACGCGGTTTTCCCATAGATGCCCTCGAGTTTATACTTATAAGTTGGTTTAAATGGCCGGAATACACGCCAACAGGAAAATCGCCGACGTGGAATCGCTCATAAGTCACGCCATAAACTCAAGGACGGCGACGGTGAAGAATCTCGAAATACATTTTAAAGGGCTCCAACCCAACAACTTCCTGGATGGAGACCTAGGTGAAGACCAGGTGGCCTTTTCCCATGCAAACTTGAATTGCTTATAAGGAAGCAGAAGAAAGAAAAGATTTTGAATTTCTCGATTTCTCATGTGAACAGATATCCCTCATGTGTAAGAGATCACCAATTCAGAATTTCAATACAAATACCTCGGAGATCAGTATATAAATAACTTCGGATAAGTTGCCGTGAATCATCAGCGATGCGCCTGGGTTTAAGAGTATGCAAACATACAAAACAGGTACATTTCTTCGCGTTGATCACTCAGCGTACCAATACTCGTCAAATATTTCGATAAACACAGTACCACAGGCTTATAACTATTCAAAAATTATCAATTACGCACGCCATATCAGTACTCTGCATGAACTCAAAATTGCCTGTGGCAGGGGATTTTCGGACACCAGCCACGCGAAGAAAAGTATGCAAATTTTGGTTATTTCTGATATGCGTACGAGTAACGATGTTTCCCTCTGTTGTGGCAACAAACTTTGCGAGGGACGAGCCGTTCGGAGGTTGACAATATAATACGTGGAAACGCTAATTTTCTTCTCAAGATATTTTTCATTAGAAGTTCATGATAAGTTATCTTCACAAGCCAAACTTGGCAGCTAGTCATTTCCAGCCAAAACTACCACGCATGAATTAAATGACTACGTCATATTCCCACTATGAAACGTATGTATATATCTACACGACTAAATAACTCGATAAACCTATACAATTACGCCCAGAAGAGAAACGAGTTCTAGGTCGATAAGACAGAAAGAGGGGAATAACTACAGCTCTCAAAAAATAAATCTAAGGTTTTCAATGATCGGTTGTAATAATTCAACTTGCAAAAACAAGAAAAGCTGTGAAGACAAGAAAATGAAATAAAATTGCTATGGAACACACCGTGCGTGTTTAAAGATTTGAATGGAGGCACCTGGCTTACATCATTTCATACATTGGCTCCAAACAGTAATAAAATTTAACACTAACATCATACATATACCCACGAAGGCTGTAAGATAAACGAATAGTTGTCGGTAAAATTTGTCATTAAAAATCACAAAAGCCTTATATCAACATTTTTTTAAATTATTTAATGCTGCTATCTATTGGTTTTTTGCTTTTTTATCATATTGTTCTTTCAATGAAAACGTTCCATATAAAATTACAAGGGGATCATTGCTATAGTTTTCCAGTCATCGTTCTCATAAAAATTCGAATCAAATAAACACACCTCAGTCCGCTGTGTTGACATATGTAACATTATGTGACGTTATCGGGGAAATGTTCAAAACGTAGATTATTATAGTTGAAATCTGAATTCAACGTTTTCGAATGACAATACTTTCTTTTATATCTCTCATGGAGAAGGTTTCAGCAAAGGGAAGGTCACGTTGTCCCTCAGTATTACGCGGAAACCATCACAAATATATAAAAATCAAATCGAGGTGGGAAGTAAGTTAGAACTATGACTTTACACGCCGTAACTTAACATAGGACATCATGTTACAAAACGTCGAATATATACGTGTACAGCTTAGTTTTAAGTCATCGATCTGGTGATGGCACGTGAGGTGATGTAATGCATGGGAAAAAAATTAACAAAGAAAAGCCACTATGGGCACCGCAAAATCAATCGGTCGACTAAAGCAAGTGAATGTTTAGCTATGAGCACGGAAACGTGACTGACAGGTGCGAAATACGTTAGTGGCATGGCGGCATCCAAGATGAGCCCACTAATTTCTTGATTAAGTAGTCACAACAGGTGAACACTAGCATTCTTTCTGGTATGGTATGTCAACAAGAGCAGTCCATTAACGACCGCTCTCGTGTCAGCGAAATCAGAAAATCATGACCGTGAAATCCTTTGAGGATGGCACTCTTCCGTCGGATTACATCCAAGTTCATCGGAAAGGATACGCTGAAGAGCGAGCCATAAGGACCCTTCCGAATTAGGTTACGAACTTCAAGAACTAATTACAATTACCTAATTACCTCAATTTCCAAATGGCATCAAGGAATCACTCAAAATGAAGTCAAATATTTGAATTTTCTAGAGAACATACTACCGCCATGGTGCCTATCTTGACAACACAATTTTGTGACGATAAATTGTAAAAATAAGAGCTCTATTTGTCGCAAAAATAAAACCTATCGCCGTTTCCTTCGAAGTAAAATAATCACAATTAAATTAGTTAGTAAAACCGAAAGAATCTTCTCGACGAAAAAAATGGCATTTGCGCGGAAGAAGAAAAAAATAGTTTGCAATCAAGTCTTTTGACTTTGATCCGAACAGGCAGAGCTAGGGGAACGATAAGTGTTACACATAATGGTAGAGAACCTTCTTTATAAGATATTTAATACACCTACGCACGTTAATAAACCCAAACCCTCACGCCATTCACAAAAGTTGAACCAATTAGGAAGGGCTTCAGAATAAACCGGGATCTCGTTTTCATCAGGACACGCAAGAGGGGGTTTACGATTGGGATTAGGAACCGCGAAATATGACTTGAAAACTTTCTATGAGAACCAATGTCCACAAAAACTGTTCATCAAATGCGCGTCAGTTTTGAGATTTCTGTGTATCATCGTCTTAGCAAGTCCATAATTCATCTAATGAATAAGCAAACTGAGTCATGTGTCTCGCGATTGCCGGCAATCAAGACCCTCCCAATATTATGAACGCTGAATGTGTTGTGTCTGATGCCTGAAAAGAGACCACATTTGGAGACAACCGAGTATTTGCAAAAAAACGTGGCAGAGAAATTAAATCGCAATTGGCAATTCGCGTATATGTATGCGAAAATGATCAAATGAATATGAACGACTGAAAGAACCGCATACATCAAGAGTGTTTCAACCAGGAGAACGAATCCAACTGACGGAAGTTGAAGATCTGGTGGATGATTCTGGAAATGATTCTTAACTCTTATAATAGGAGGTAAAATATTCCCATAATTTATTCCGTGTGGTGATAAAAGCTTCCGTTGAAGAGAAATAAAATCGTGTATTTTATCAGCACAACGGTAAATCCCTTGGTAAGGGCACCATTTCATTCGTGGTGGAATGTAATTTGTCGTAATTACGACGGCTACCTAGGCTTCAGACGGAAGAGGACGGAAATTCGAAAAATGTCTGGTAGGTATCAAGAACTGAATCTCCCCGCAGTTTTTAGGGTATCATTTCTCTCCTTGTCACCAAACAATAAGTGGAAGAGTGTTTATTATGGTAGCGCATTACTTTCTGGATGATCGATTAAGAGCAAAACTATCATATGAACTTTCACCTAAAATAATAATTTATTTTCTATCAGGTATAGTGTGTACCATATGTATACACTCTTATAGTATGTGAACATGTATGTATGTATATATAGGATGTAATATATGCCAATGTTGAGAAAAATATCGTGGAAATAAAGAAAAAGTACAACTTTTTCCGATGAAACCTTCCTATCAACAACATCTTAAGATTTACCATAGCTGAAATGGAACTGAAAAAGCTAAGAAACTAAAAATGATAACACGCAAATACATCAGCAGATATATATATATATATATATATATATATATATATATATATATATATATATATATATATATATATATATATACATATATATTATAAATATATATATAATATACATATATATTATATATATAATATATAAAAAATATAATATATATGATTTGGGTTTAGGAAGGGGAGAGGTACGCGTGATGCCATTGCAGTAATGAGATTATTAATCCAGAGGAATATAGAACACAACCAGGAGGTATTTGCCTGTTTCGCAGATTTCGAAAAAGCGTTTGATAGAGTGAATTGGGAAAAACTAACGAGTATATTGCAGAAAATAGGAATAGATTGGAGGGAAAAGAGGCTAATCCGCAACCTGTACATGTCTCAGACTGCTCAGGTGCGAGTGGTGAACGGGGAGTCCGGTTGGGCAGTGTTAGGAAGAGGTGTAAGGCAGGGTTGCCCATTATCACCGTTGCTGTTCAACCTGTATGCAGAGGAAATGATTAAAGAGGCATGGGAAGAACTCGAGGTAGGAATGAGGGTTGGCGGGGAATTCATAAAATCAGTTAGGTTTGCTGATGACCAAGCTTTAGTTTGTCAGTCAGCCAAGGGGCTGCAAGCATTGCTGAGTGAATTGGAAATTCAGTGCGACAGGTATGGGATGAGAATCAATATTAATAAAACAAAGGTTATGCGATTTTCTAGGAAGAAAAAGGCCAAGCTTAACATTAAAATAGGAGGGCAAAAACTAGAGCATGTAGAACAGTTTACGTATCTCGGTAGTGTTTTGGACCAACAGGGTCAAAGTAGTTGGGACGTAAGGAGAAGAATTGCGCTAGGCAAAGAGGCTTTCACAAGGAGGAGGGAGTTGATGACAGGGACTTTGAGTAAGGATGTTAAGAAAAGACTCGTAAAAACTTTGATATGGAACGTAGCTATGTACGGCGCGGAAACGTGGTCATTGAAGCAGGAGGATAGACGTAGATTGGAGGCTTTTGAAATGTGGGTGTGGAGAAGAATGGAGAAGGTGAAATGGACAGAGAAGAAAACAAATGAGGAAGTACTTGGTATGGTGGGCGAAGAGAGGGGGTTGTTGGGAGCAATCCTATGGAGGCAGGAAAAGTGGATGAAGGGAGTGTTGACCGGTAGTGGGATGTTGAAGACTGTGATAGAGGGTAGAATGTTGGGCAAAAGAGGAAAGGGAAGGAACAGGATAGGGATGTTGGACGGGATGAAGGGAGGAAGAAAGTACTCAGAGATGAAGAGGGACCTGATATAGAGTAGGATCATGGATTTTGTGTTTTGTTGGCAGTAATAAAATATTTGTTTGGTAGTTGTGTCTATCCAAAAACCTACCTTAACCGGTAGATTACCTTTAAAGAAAATAATAAATATATATATATATATATATATATATATATATATATATATATGTGTGTGTGTGTGTGTGTGTATTCCCTACTCTCCCTTTTAACTCGACCAAGGACCTCGAGGTGTGCGCAGGACAAGACCATCACGTGGTGATAGAAGTGTTTACGAGCAGTAATTAAGCGGATTGATTTCTTTCATAAAACTCCGCAGTGCTGAAACATGCTCACTCGGTAAGATTGCAAACTCTTCCTTTAGATTCGCTTTAATTTTCTTCCTGAAGCTGGATTCGAGTCCGAGCTCTTTTGGGGAATTCTGGTTCCTACTTAATTAAAACTTTACGCTCAATTAAAAACGGGCAAGTCTACGCTAAATAGCCGTAAAATGGTTATATTACCAAGCTGATAATAATCAGTAACGCTTCCCTTCTCGCTTCTACTCAAGCGTGCTTAGAAATACACCGCAACCATTCCACAGGCTTCGCTTGTCAAGTGGACGGTGTTGTATTCTCTCGCAAACCAAAGGCCGAACGTTATAACCCCGTCACGAGTGCGGATGTTACGTTGCGATAGTGGTTATTATTAAGATATGTGTTTAGATTAAATATACCAACAAAAACGGAATTCACGGAATCCAAAACTAGTTTTTTTCGGAAAGGTTTTTAAAATATTTTCGAATATATTTTTATAAATTATACGGTTGCGAAAATCTGGGTAGCTACATACTTGTAGTAAACATACACCTGTATACTTAACAAAAACCGAACTGTTAAAATCAAGAAGCTACACGAAGAAGGAACAAATAACTAGAGTTAGAGGTGACAAAAACGTCGCACATAACAAAACATGTTTATGCGTGGGAAAGAAATATGTACAAAATAGTCCATAAATACTCAGACGGTGAAAAATTAATCCAACCAAAAATCCATTGCTCTGCTAATTCAACTAGTCCCACGGAAATTATCGAGCTTCGATACTATGACGACCTCGATTGATAAGAAAAATAATCCCACAGCTCCAACATTAACAACTTACAATCGAGGCGAAAAAAAGTTGTCAAATCCCACTGATAAAATTCACACCAGACTTCTAATTTTAGCTACTGAATACAGTCAGCCAGGCAGACGTGTGAACACACACCAATACCTCCATTCTCCATTAGGTTCATCAAACTGATCCACTCATACATCCATTGATATAACAGGTGTTGTCCAGTTGTTTTTACAATCACGGTTAATATCAAAACAAACCTTTTTTGGATAGAACTTGAGGAAAATAGTCTTTGAAGATAAATAGATAAATCTGCAAATATTCCATTCAAAATTTATATCCTATCATCAAAATAAATGTCCTCCGAATTAATGGGGCAAATATTTTTCGATATAGGTGAGGATCCCTACCGCATAAGAAACTGTTATACTCCTTAATATAGGGTAACCAGATGGATTCTGATTCCAGGTTTTTATGGGATAAAAATTATATTTCAAGGTTTTATGCTACCATTTTGACTATCTCGTATTTCCTATGTAATCTAGAGCTAAATTTCCTTGCGCAAATATTTCAGCATTTTCCACTGCCGCATAGCCATACATGGATAGAAAATTCAATGTAAAAATATCTTTTTTAATTCGATGGCTCACCTAAATAAAAATCCCGCTTACAGTAGAGAAACTACTTCTTTTGTGTTTTTTAGAATCCTACATTGGAGGTTTTGACTTTTTTAAACAACTAAATGAAATTTAAGTGCCAAGACATCCGATATTGTTATAGCACTCATTGAATAAAAATACATGCACAAAATCTCATTACGGCTTTGAGTAAGTCGCCACGACCCTGTCAGGAAATTATTTCTCCTTAAAGATCAACTGTTAAACAGGATAAGACAAAAGCTTGAAATTGTTTTCCTTAACTACATGGGTTCTCCTTCCGTGCTCACGTATGTCATACACAATTATTTACCTTATTTCTGAATACATAACTCATTGAATGCCGCTCGTCTTATAGAAAACCACTAGATTATTAATTCATGAATCTCAAATGAATTAAAATATATCATACAGTTTTCATTATACTGCTCAATGGCTATTTTCCAGCAGGAAAACGTTAATTCTCCTAAATTCTAGGTTTTACTGTTATTAGAGGTGTTTTCCAATATTTTCAAGGGTTTTTCCCATTTTCCGTATTTTAGGATTCAAGGATGGATGGGTCACCTTTCCATACAATTATTTTTAAATGAAGCTTATCAACGCTTTTAAATCACCTCTTCATGTGTCACTAAACAAATTTTTATTGTTATGGTCCTCATTATTTATCACAAAAATATAAGAGAATCCTAAGATTTTTTACCGGTGAAATAACTTTTATTCCATTTCAGTAAATGATATCTGCATACACAGCCATTTTATATGTATCTGGCGAATAAATATAGTAACTATCAAGGAATGATCTCAGAAATAAAGGTTTATTGGACGGCTGAAATCAATTTACATTTAAAATTTCAATTATGGTTACATAATTTATAAAAAAATTTTACTTGCAATGGGCGCATATTCCAGAGAATGCATGACAATGAATGACAATAAAAATTCATTGTAAATCAAAAACGTTTTCTCACATGGAACACGAGGTTTTGGGCTTCAATAAATTATGATACAATATCCGCTCACTAATAGATTACCGTCAGAAAACGTTTACTTACGGGCAACGATAACACTGAGAAATTATAATATATTCGGCATCTTGACACTCATTTCTTGTCCTATATTTGTACAGAAGAAAAATGACGACTTCTGAGAACTTCCGACTTCACGAAACAAAATGAAAATAACTATTTCATAATAAAATAGTCCCTCCGTAATAGTACAGCATTGTGCAGTTCACTGATAATGGAGCACTAACTAACACATTCAAGTGAAAATGGGCGAAAAACCAAAAAACAATTAGGTGAAATTTTGAAATGAAGCAATTTGTTTTTCTCAAGACCAGAAGAAGACCACGTACTGCGCCATTTCTCGAAAGTAGGATGAAGTGTGACTAATCTCTGAAGAATTTTTGTCGCAATTTCACTATATTTAGTATAAGCCAAAAAGTTTTAAATCCTTCCTCTCCATGACCACGAAAAACAAATAACTCTCAACTAGAGATTCCGTCCGTGTGTCTTCGGGGTAATTTTCCCGACATCAGAAATTGGAAATCGATAAGAGAGGAAAGTATAGGACGAAAGAAATGATTCGAACTCTTCAGGTGCCAAAAGAACGGTGTGTGGATTAAACGTAATTCTCCTGGAGGAGAAAAAGAGAGAAACGAGAGAATAAACCTCTCCATTGTCACCAAATCGATTGGTGCGCTTCAAAGGACAACGGACTCAATCGTTTGACGGGCCAGTGACCGCGGGAGGGCGGGGAAACGGAAAGGCGACCGATTACTAAGGGAAGGAAGGGTGAGCTACTGGGGCTCCCGCTGATGTCCTCCTGGCAGCACCACGATGTTTTCTTTCGAGGAAATTGCAGCAAAGAATGGAAGAAGACAACGGAAACGTTTCGCCACGCCCAATACCTCTGACAATATCTCCTTAAAAAATATCAAGCAAGTAATTATGGAAGCTTAGGCGTTGCCAAATGGAAGAGATATAATTTAATACCTTCGCAGAAGTAATTCTAGTACCTTTCTGACTGACACCTCTCATCGTTTACGAACTTCGCATGAGCATTACATGAGAGTTATCAACAACGGTGTTACACAACAGGCTATAATAAGCGAATATTTCTGAATACGAGAGCATTCAAAATTTACACAACTTATATTCGGTGCGTGCACATACGAGGTAAGCATATAAGGCATATGTTTGCATCTCTACGTACGTCTAGCGTTACAAACCCCAAACCACAGTAACATAAGCGAAATTTTAAGACGCTGACTAGATGTTTCGGAATTTCGGTCGAGATATAACTTTCAAATGTTTTAATGATGTGATTTAATTAAACGCAACGAGGCAATAATTAACGTGGGAATTCAGAGACTTCAAATGAATAAAAGCTTAGTCTGTTCCAAAATGAGTGCCAGCACCACTTACAATAGATAAACAGCCATGTATTAATTCCAGGATGGGCATTTCACTAAATATAAGAACTTGTCAACTAATCGAGAAATTTTAAAACATACAGGTTGTAGTATTGTACAGATAGGTTAGAGATACGTTCATCGTTCGCGCGTTTTTGCTTTGACTAGTTGATTTCTACTCACACACACGGATTTTCTATAGAGGAGTGTTATGAAAATTAATAATTCATCATTATCTTTCACATTATCCCAATGTAACATGTTGATAATTTTACCTAAAAACCGGTTAAGGATTTAAGTAACTGCTACCAAATGAAAACATTCACCGGTAGAAATAACCACTTATTTTATTTTAAATCCATTTGAAATAATGTTATCCTATTTTATTCTTTGAACTAGAGAAATATAGGATATTAATCTTGAACATTTCAGAGCTGAGGATGAAGTAAAACGTGATTTTCATCACTTATTTCACTTATCTTGGATGAATTTCTGCATCTCCATTTGAAACTGACGACTCTGGCGTCCCTGACGCCACTTAAAAATTTAAACCAGATAAAAGATTATCAATTTGACATGAACAGGCCACCTTGTAACTCAAACTGTGTAAAACTTCCAGAGATCACATTAAGGATTTTTAACCATTAAGGAGAGAAACGTTGACATGGAAGGAAGAATTATGCTGCTATTCCGGCATTGTCGGTCTAATGAAGTTTAGGTAGTTCAACGGAGGAAATGAGAAACATTTCTCTTTCCTCCTAGACTGCCACCAAATATTTCAAACATAAATAACCTCGAAAGCATGAACAGAAGGACAGACGAGAAGCTGCTAATTCAAATATTACTGCTTAAGATTATGGTAAGTTTCAATGGGAGCATTGCAGATATACCGACGGTGTACGAAAAGCGATGTTATTTCGTGCAGAACATGATTGGGTGAACGACTTCCTGCATGCATGAAGCAAAAGTCACATGTAGCATTGCGATTTGGGGGTTAATTACGGGAATGACGTTTCTGAGGAAATTATTCCCCAGATAAAATTATAATATTGTCATCTTAAAATGTAAAAGGCATTGCGACGGCTCTTCTTTTACGGACGTACTGGGAAACCCATTGAGTATTTAGGAAATACATTGAATAGCTTAACTAAGAATGTGATACATGATATATATACAGTATATATATACATAGATATAAAAATATATATATACAGGTAAAATAAATAAAATAAATATAATATATATATATATATATATATATATATATATATATATATATATATATATATATATATATACATACCTGTATATATATATATGTATATATTTATATATATATTTTTGTATATATATATATATATTTGTATATATATATATATATTTGTATATAT
Source organism: Hetaerina americana (assembly GCF_022747635.1). Taxonomy (NCBI): domain Eukaryota; kingdom Metazoa; phylum Arthropoda; class Insecta; order Odonata; family Calopterygidae; genus Hetaerina; species Hetaerina americana. The sequence continues at coordinate 65,769,615 of NW_027286874.1, read as the reverse complement.
ATATACACACACACACACACAAGGTAAAACGAGAGAAACTAACATCATAAGATATGGTAAATTTAAAAAGATCCTCAACAAAAATAATCATCTACAGCCATATAATTTGCAAATTATATATTGATTGAAATTTAATAAAAACAAGGAAACCTGTACATTCTACGGCGCCACTTGTTTCGGAATTCCACAATCACCAGAGGCGCCGCGACGGACAGATAGTGAACCACTTTACTAGAGGATTGTGAACCACTGTGTTACTCCATAATGCCCCCTTATCGCTAATGGGTGTGGTGGAAACGTTAAAGTTAGTGAAAATTACTGGAACTTTCTGTTACCCGAGAAAACTCAGAGAAATTAATCGGTGAATCATCATAGAATCCGAAGATTTACGTTTCGTATGGGCTGTCCCTCGATACCCGCGAAACGCTCACCATTAATTGATAATCTCGCAACCACTACTACGAAAGATGACTAAAAAATTCAAAAGCGTTTGTCAATCAGATATTTAGATACTTAAACTATCTAATACATAGCTATACGTCATTCATGTTAGCAGTACACTAAGCTGAATTGCCCACAATCACCGCTCCATTTCCCGCTTTGTTCCACTTCCATTCATATCGTAATAGTTTAATTAATGCTCGTTGAAATACTGCTGAAAGATGATCACAGTATCTTCTTAATTTTTCTAGGAAACATATAATCTTCGATAACATGAACAAATATTAACAATGGAGGTGAGCGGTGTAACGGTTGTTAATATAATCATTACCAAAAACTGATCTATGCCACACCCAGGCATTGTGAAACCGTTCGCAGTTTCGATATTCCGACAAAATTTTCAAGGTGCACATTACACAGGGTATAAATATATAATATACAAATATATATATATATATATACTATACATATATTTACATACACACACACATATATATACCATCATTTGAAATGTCTCCTAGATCCCGCGAGCATTGAACATTGAATGGTACGTGTAATCCGACGACGACAAAACTACAAACTAATCGATCTCCGATAGTATTTATATGCATGTATATATAAATACATACTATCGGGGATCAGATTTGATGATAGAAACGGAAAGGTAGAACACGGTTTTGAGAAGAGGCAGAGCTTGTAAAACCATATCTTCGATGCGTACTCGACATTTTTAATATAATTTGGAAGATTTTTATTATTGAGAGGTAATAACAATCCTTCAGGGGACCGCATTATTTACCTCTGGCTGCCGATCAAGCTAACGAAAATATAGGATGTATTAGAAGAGTGTTGGGGAAATTTAGTGAAATGGTTAAAGGGAAATGTTATCTTTCGCTGGTTAGGGCTCATTTAGAACATGCTTCTAGCATTTGGGATCCTCGTGAAGTTGGATTAAGTGCCGAATTGGATCGTGTGCTGCATAGAGGAGCTAGATTTGTAAAACGTTGTGTTGACAAACTGAGTAGCGCATAAATATTATTAGAGAAGTTAGGTTGGGAATCACTCACGGAGCGAAGGCTAAATTACAGATTCTCTTGCATGAATTGGAAGGATATCTCTTCAGCAAGTAGCCTGATGTGTAATCACCACCTGCCACACACCCTAGGGGTGGCTTGCAGGGTACTAAATAAAACTAAAAACTAAAACTACCTTGGTCCCAGTATCAACAAGCATCCCTGAATTTATATCCCTCCCCCCTCCCGCCCTATCATAACAATGAATCCATTCGCGTCTTTATTTAGGTCCCTAGCTCGCTGGATCGCGCATCCGTTACCCGCCGCGACAATGTTTGCCAGAATTAAATATTCAGTGACCTGCCCAGGGACGACTCGGATTAAAACACTACCCGCTCCAATCCCGTGAGTCCATTGCTGACAAGAATATGCGCAAACATTATCCACGTATACTCACAGGAATAGACGATAAACAAAAACACTTCGCAATGACGGCCAAGGGTAATGGGGGTCACACGGGCGAGGTAACAACGCATAAAGCAGCACGTGACAGAGGAGGCGATTCGATGTTACTACAAGCGGTTTACTGTGTACCGGCTGATGTTACCCTCTCGTTCATTCTCGCTGATAAAGGGGGAATAAACACAGAAATATACCCTCGGTACGTATAGTCTTCATCCTCTACCCTGGTGACTAACATCAAATGAGCAGTCATCAGGATTCATCGGCTATTAGTTAAATGTGAGGTGCATCACAAAATGTTTTAGGAAGTGACGATGGAAGACAAAGTGCGACGCATGGAAAGCTTATTTGTTAACTTCCACATCACTACGATCAGTCACATTTCGAACGCCCATGTTGACCAGTTCCCCATTGTACGAGTAACTCTCGTAGCTGGGGCCAATTCAGCAAGGAATAAAAATTTTAACCAATCAGCAGTCGATTATTCATTTAATCACGTTGGCCCTCACTTTCTGAATTGTACGTGTGATTGTGCATGGGATTTTATTTTATACTTCTGAATTTTAAACTAGCTTGACTATAATCTTATGGGTATCCAAACCAGCGTTTCCTAATAAGCATTTGAAACTTCCTATTTTAACATTAACATAGTAAAAAGTTTGCAAATGACCCTCACAATTAACGCATTCTTTAATTAACACACTAAATGTCAGGTCTAGGCACACCTGCTGATTTTAATAGTGGCATAAATTATGTGAAATAAAACCACACTTCTTAATTATCATAACATTTTCCCAGTGACCGATTTAATCATCCAAGTCCCTTCACAGTGGTCGTGCATACTACTTAGATGTAAATCCCTCACAATGTGTTATACGAAATTGGTAAGTGAAAAGCACGAGTACCCATGTTATAGCGTGTTCCGAGATACTAACTTCTTTAATCCATATGATACAAAAGTTCCAAAATAATGAGCAATTTAGAAATATTATATCGAAACATATAAATTTGCAGTATCACACTTAGTGCGCCATACTTTCCAATTTCGAGACAATAAACTCGTACCGCACGAATTAGGCATATCGACTTCCGACTGTCTCTCGGTTAACTGGCACAAAATTATTATCCTTTAATGAGCATGCGGCCTTATCCCCGAGTGATGATATAATTCGAAAGAAACATACCTGAATTTCCTGTATTTAGAGAGCTGAGTGCGAAGCTGAAGCGTTCTTTACAGGGTAACTTAGTTTTCTGCCATACTTCTATGCACAATTCATTCGTTCTGCAACGGCCTCCGTTCAGCATACATAGGTTCATTGGTGCCCATTGGTCCTGTAGACCTAATGCACGCATGAGGAAAGACACATGATTAACATTTAAACCGTACATTCAACAGGAGACTACTCATCTCTATCAACGGTAGTAAGTGTGATTAGCATTTTTATAAAAATTATTGATTACCAATCAAGAGTTGAAGCGATCTATCGATTTTTCCCAGGGAAAAATGAATCCTAGGAACTGTAGAAAGAATTCATGAAAAATCCAAACATATTTTGAACTAAAACATGCATATTCCTAAAGCAAGACTAGCATACGAGCTCGTATGCCTCGTTTATTCCCCAAAGGCACATTAGATAATTAAATGTTCTAATAATAATAAAACGCCTTTATTGGGGCGTGATGGAGACTAGATAGTCCCTTTCTCCCACTAACCCCTAACCAATCGGAAAGAACATAAAAACATTATTCCATTTTGAATAAATCTCAGCCAGAAAAGTGACTGGACCTATTTTGAATACACTCACTGACTTAGAGTTTCAGTTACACGGAGTTCTTTCAATAACGGCGAATCAATACGTATAGAATGCGAAAAAAGTATTTTTAAAAATTCAGAACCCTTCTTTGGAATTTTGCCAAGCGATCCCCTGAGGGAATGGCAATTTGTAAACCCCGAGGCACGATATAGGGTAGCGGATGAAAGCATGAAATCCGCAAGATTCAGGTTGACTTAGTGGACCTTGAAAAACCTAAGAGTCACTTTCGGACGTCAAATTAAGTGTGCTAGCTTTACTTCAAGACCGTAACTTGATCTAATAATTACGCCGAAGTAAAGGAATACGTTGCTGATTCAATTCTTAAAAGCACTTCTGCTCTTACTTTTGCAAAGAACAGCATTTTCAAAATTCTAAAAAGTAAACAGGAAGTCTACAGCGTCTCATTTTAGTGTGCGACCTCAGGGGCATAAGCGGATAAATATACCCCTCCACTTCGTGATTGGTTGCAGCTCTACGGGGTTGATTTTATATCGGATTCCCAGGTCTTCATCGCAAAACCCTGAGTCTTGTGTAACACCCGCTCAGCCCTTGGAAGGCTTCGCTCGCGTCGACCCGCCAGAAGAGACACGTTCTCGTCAAAACCAGACGGCGGCACAAGAGACAGAATGAAAACCTCACACGAGCGCGCTGCGAGGGGTTGCAAAATATCATGACTCAACGATGCATCGAAAACGAGAGGAAAACGTCAAAAGCCGTGGATAAGAAAGACCCCGAAGCGGCAGCGAAACATGCCAGGCTCGACGTTGGGGGCGCGCACCGGTGGAGTGGAGCTAAGTGTGACCGTTCAATTAGCGTAAAGCCCGCAGGCACGTCTTACACGGGAAGCCACTCTAGGGGACGGGTGCACTAATTGTAAATGCTGCTAGTGCCCATGTGTCCCGCTAATGCGCATCGTGATCCGGCGTCAAAATCACTCTCCTCGATGCCCGAGTTTCGAGGAGCTTTTGACATTATCAACGAAAGCCGCAGGACGCATTTTTAAACACACCATCTCCCCAATTGCTAGAACATTTTTCTCTTAGGGTGGACCGCAACGCCATAGGTACTCGGGTGGGAAGAACGAGTCGTAGGACTGCAAGATAACACCAAATGATATGTGACGTGATCCTGACTTGACCACGCAGTCCGTTCTCGGAATTCCAGACGAGTTTTGGTAGGAGTGTTTGATCGGAGAAGATCAGAGGTTGCCACTCCTCTTAACTATTTAACTCTCCGAATCCTCTCGTGCGGTATCAAAGCCTCACTGGAAAAGCCAGATAAACCCTCACAAAACAATTTTTTTCCGTGTCTTTTACAAGTAAATACTTCGCCCACAAAAACTTCGACCATTCATCATGTGATTGCCCAGGAGGTACGCGTAGATTGGAGGTATTTAAGACGCGCGGTGAACAATGGAAAAACTGGGCGTAAAGGATAATAAATGATGAAATGTTAAGGGCAAAGATAAGTTTGTTCGGAGGAATTCGAAGAAGGCAGGAAATACGGGGAGGCGATGGGTTGGTACGGGGAGGCTGAAGACGGTAATAGAGGGGAGAATGCTGGGAAGGCGAGGCAGAGGGAGGAAAAGAATAAGAAAGCCATAAATAGAGGTAGAAAGTATGTGTAGCTATAGAATGAGTTATTATAATATGCAGCATGGGATCGAAGGCTATTTTGTACCATGTTAGTCAGGTCTTATGAGTACAACAGCATGTAGTCCAAAGGTTCTTGAAAAACCTACCCTAAGCCAGCAGACTATTTCTAATGATAAAAATTATTTTATCATTATTATTTTGGCACGTCAATTCAACTTTGGAAAAACCAAATCAGACAATATCCGTGGGGACGCACACCATTCTTCATTAAAAGGAAAAATTCATCAATTTTCCAATGTTTCAACACAAACCTGAAGATGGCGCCGATGCGTGATGCCCGATTGGGAATAAAAGCCACAGTAATTAATCCGAAGTTTTATTTGATCAGCAGGGGTAGGGCTCACCTCGTGCTAAGTCCACCGGCACACTAACATTCTCACGTCGAGATAAAGGGAGGGGGGCAGTTCCTTTCCCTGTGCCAACGGCGGTTTCTCAGGAAGATGAAGCACCGGAAAAATCACACAGCTTGGGTGACACCGAGGTTACCCAGAACCGTCACCCAGAATCGAACCCGGGCCCTCCAGTCATTAGCCCAACGCTCTACAAACCAGACTAAATATTAAAACAATCAAGTTCTAACAAGCATAAATTGTTGTGAAAAATATAGTGTTTCATGGGTATGGTCATGTTCGAAGAACGGGCGAGGAAAGATGGCCTGTTTGAATGATGGTCGTCACCATCAAGAAGGTAACGTGGATTCCAAGTAAAACACGGTGAGCGGAAACAGACTTAATAATGAGGGGTGAAGGGTTGGTAGAGGAAGTTTGCAACGACCGAGAATACAGGAGGATGGGATTACAGGGTAACCACTGAAATGTGAAAAGGCTCTTAGAAGTATTACATGATTTATTTCAGTCACTTAACATGGACTTTCACAAAGTTAAGCATGAAATAGTTTAATTCGCTGTTTAAATGCATTTCAACTTAGCTAACATCCCATCTAGTTCTTGGCGTTCACGGTGACATTATGTGTAGGTGATAATAAACATTACTTAAACAATGAATGAAAAATATAATGACAAGTTATGTTTTTCACGATGGATTAAATGAATGCCTCAAGCATTAAAGTATATCACTACTGTTTTCGGCATTCAAATGGAAAAATAACCAGTCGGTGAAACAATTTATGCCCGACTCAGTCGACTTGCGCTTTCCGAGTTACAAGAAAGCGCTCTTTAGAAATTCCGTAATTTCACTCCGGGGCGCTCAGCTCCACCCACCTTAACTTCCGTTCGAGATAGCGTCTCTTGTTCTTTTCAAGGACGAGGAAATCGGAAACCTTAACAAATATGTCGCAGAGTTGCTTTCCTTTAAGAAAAAAACGTGGCAAGAATTTGAGTAACCGTTCGCAGGGAAGAGTGGAAAATGTCGAGCTTACAACTATTAAGTAATTATGTCCTAAGGGTTCTGCAAAGGAGACTAGGCGTAGTCACCGTGACTGCTGGCTTTTTTATGGAGCATTTTACGAAGACACCAGGATACGCTTTGATTCAAACGTACTGATATTCACGCTGGAACGAGGTATTTTATTCCACTGGAGACAATTGTTGCGTAAATATTTATGCTTCCTTCCCGTAGAGGCGATCCCTTTCTTCATGATGAGGCGGGGGATTTTCATTTTCGGATGCGTCGGCCCAAATGTGCTGCCTTCAAGAAGGGTGTAAAAAACAGGCGGCTGCAGCCGCTAACAACATGCCAACGAATAATAAACATATCCTTCGTAAATAAGATAGAATAATAGCACAAAAGGGTGCTTCGTCATCTGATAAATCCACAGGACAATGGCTCATGATGTGAGAAAAAACAGGTTAGTATCGTGTATTTGACAATAGCATTACGTGCTTCATTCGAACACGCGATCTTGTTTGTAATTAACGCAGGCTAGACCTTAATAGAGGCCATCTGAATGGTGGTATAATGTAGCAGAATGTTTTTTTAAACGACTGTATGACATGGGAACATGCAGCGAGTATGAACATAAAGTGTTACGAAAAAATCACTTTCAAAATTAAATTACTTTCTTTGCGAAGCAGAAGAAGAGCTTCCTTTTACGCGCAATTTGCTTTTATTCCCACAACTGTACAGGTCTTTAATGTTCATTAAGTAGAGGTAAAGAAGCCTGCAAGAGTACGTAAAAATGTGTGTATAGGTACATATAAGCATTAGGATTACTGGAAAAATTGCTTCTATCCAAATAACCAGACGAAATAAACGCCAATCCAACCTCACAGATCCCCCAAACATTTCCCGTCCGACTCTTGTAAGCGTGGTCACGGACCTCATTGAAACGAAACAGGCATACATGTGCATAAGAATCTGGAACACTGACTCAGACACGCGAAGGGGAAAAATTTTCAAAATTGCTACCGAAAAATTTTTTCACGCCACACTCCCGACGATGAGAAAGTTTCGTGTGCACTGCAGCGATTCAAATGTGTCTCCGGAATTCTCGGAGCCCTACGGTGACGCCAGTGAAGTGCAACTGCGCCCGAGGACAATGCCGGCAGATGTATTAATTCTCCGTCCCCTTCCGAAATTTCAACGATCAATAAAACACGCTCCATATGGGTCGAAGCAGCTGTTTAAGAGAGCGAGAGAGGTCCATCGCATGCCGCGACTACTGAGATTCCCCCACGACGACAAGCGCCAGCCAGTCTGATTCGATGCGGCGGAGTCGAAAGGGGATATTTTTTCCTCCCCCTCTCAGACGGACTAGATGAAAAGAGACGAGAATGCGGCTCGAATGGAAACGCATAAAAGAGTCAGACGGGACTGGGCGCATGGGAGCTTGGCGGCGTCCCCTCCGTACCCTTGGGGCGGAAATTGTGGATTGAAAGTTGAAGGGTTGGGGAGAAAGAAAGTACACACGTACTCACATGACAGTATGCATGCATGCGTCTAATTCACTCGGGAGTCGAGCCGAGAGGTTACGTCCGCGTAATCTATCGAGTTCCGACTGCCATTTTGCGAAATTTCAATTCTAGAACTCCAAATGGGCTTAATTCTATTCTAACCCTTGAACGGTAACCGGGTTGAAAAAAACACCCCAGAGTGAGTTGAAATCTAGCGCCAAAAGAAAACGGCTTACGTTTGCCACTCGGGACCTTAATCATAATTCACGTCAATCAATGTGCGTTACCGTTCAAGGGCTAATCGAGATGAATAGCGTTCCGATTTCCTGATTCAGATTGCGACTGCGACTCACTGCACACTGGGTGATGTGGAGTTGAGATCTATCCTGAATCGTAAAACATTTTAAATCTTCAACGCTATCACAATTTGGACTGCGAGGTAATGCGAATGATGCGGACTCGGACCTACAAGGTATCCATGGCGATTCTCTAGGTGAGTGCTCTACACGTATTAAAGCGATTACAATACCGCAGGCGGTGGTGGGGCCTCCAGGCATTCAGTTTCAGTGTTGGATGGAGAGGGCACGTGGCATACGACGCTATCACAGGGGTCTTTGTTTGCTACTAAATACCCATGATCTTGCTTTCACTTCAAACATCAGGAATCAATTATATGCCATATGTAAAACGCCATTAGGCTTACATTAAATAAAGAGAAGCATTCCCTAATACTCTGATACCACGTTTCGAGATATTCATACGTGCGGTACGTAGTAATTAATGAATGGCAGCAGCGAAACCCTAACTATAAAAGTAGTTCATCATACGTTTTCCGCAGTTTCTCTTCCTCCATGATTCCCAGTCGAACGACCCACCGTATTCTTTTGGAAACATTTTTTTCAGACTACATGAATTTTCGTCTATTTTAGCTATTAGTAATAATAACAATAACAAGTAACAATAATACAATACACTATAAAAATAACAAGTAACAATAATAACAATAACAAGTAACTATTAACAATATGTTTTTAAATGAACGTTTGAAAATATTTGCGAAGTTATAGAGAGAATTTATGTATTTTTTTATATCATTATCCGGATGAAACCCTGAGTATAAATGTATTGATCAAATTAATCTAAAGCTTTTTTCATGTCCGCATTTCATATTATACGGCGAAATAAGCATTATACGCCACAATAATTTCATAAAACGTTTTTAAAAGACATTAGGAATATCTCATTCCGTTTTGCACTATTTGATCAAGATTCAATGAGCATCGATTAACGAAGCCATTATTGGATTTTTTCGAAAAGCGCGTTCATAACAAGGAGGCCGCTTAAAAGAAAAATATATCCACGATGGGGTGAATTGTGTGGAGCCACTTTACAAGATAGTGGTCAAATGAACAGGGGCAACGCCCTGACCAACCGCGCTTTGTAATCGCTAAAGAAAAAGGTCAAGCGGAGAGACCTAAATATACATAGCGTATGTACAAACGGTATGGTTTGAATGTGCATTGTTGATGATTTCAAATATTTGTGTCTAACCACCATCGCGGGCCTTTAAGTGAGAAACACAATTCTCATACGGTGTTGGTATTTGTTAAAAGCAACGTTGTAAAATGTAGAAGAAGGAAAAGCGAATGAAATACGCTATTTCGCCGAAGTAAGAGATGGATATACAACGAACACACCGACGGGAAATCACCAAGTGCAAACACAAATTCCATGAACTAAGACGACACTCGACCTGGTTACACCTCCATTCCATCGGCTGGCTCACGTGACACTCGTAGGTTTGATTCATTCCCCTTTACACTTACACTGAACAATTAGCGTTTAAATCCACTTTCATTACCAGAAGAAAATGCATTCTGCCAGGAAGCACGACAACTCAACACCAATACAGAGCATAAAACACTTTTAAGGTATACGTATTACTTCGTTCGCGTTTTAACTTAAGATTTCTCAGCATTGTATCGCCAAAATTTCCGAAGAAACTTGAACGGCGATTACTCAGATATACTGCGTTTAAAATCGAAAGCAGGGCACTGGGAAATTTTCTCTACATTCCTCTTGAAGTTACCACCTCGGTTAATAAAAATCGAATGAAAAGACGTGAAAAGACGTTCCATTTTAAATGGAACCACATTCTAGACATCAAAATTCAGATACAATACAATTGTATGATGATACATATTAGTAGGGCTGAATTCACGAAGAAGTAATGACGCACATAAAAGTTTACATAGCGACTAATTTAAGTTTGATACATCGATATTCCACCGGGAAAATTATTCTATAATAAACGTACTAAAACACAATGCCTATAGGGTACCTACCCAATCACGAAGCCCACACAACATCCACGTAGGTATAATACGTAGCCTGTCATGACTTAATCCCATAGGAAATTGTTTCAGGCGTGACTCCGTGGAACTGCTGCATAGTTTGAAAAGAACTCAAAAACTTTGTTAATTCCAGATAAAAAACCTTCATTACACGACCCAAGTTTCGCTGCTGCGCAACATCTTCAGAAGAGTAACAGAACATCATCTACAAGTATACGAGTATACTCCATTTTCGGGAGGGGTGAGAATTTGTGATGGAGGGTGGGGTGTGCGGTGGGATGTGAGGGGAGGGAAGGTGTTTGTTTACCATGTTGTTGCTACGGAAAGTGTGGCGAGGAATATGAAAATGGAGCGAGTAAGGGTGCATTTGCAAAACTCGTTAAGGGTTGCCCATTAGCAAAGAGGGAGGAGGAGGGCTTGAGGCACGAGGGCTTTTGTTAAGTATGGGTGGGAGGGAGAGGGGAGTGGGTGAGATTGCATGCGGTTTGAGTGGTTAAGAACTTTGGTCATCGGGAGGTCAACGAAGGGGAATGGGAACTGCATACGTATATTCAATTGAAATATTACATTTATTTAAGGTTAGACACTATTACTTCAAATTGTTTGAGATAGTCCATTCTGGTACCCTTCTTTTAGAGCTGGAATATTAGGGGATAAAATTGCTGGTGTGGGTCTTCTTCGATCAAGTGTTTCGTCAGCGAAGATGTCATCGCTATAAAAAAATAAAGTTTTTATGTGTAATTGACAAATTACTTTAGCACTTAATAGTTTAATAATGGCTAATAGTTTTCTTGGGCGTACAAGTCCTTAGCTCTGTAATATTCGAGTTCTGAGTCGAATTCACAAATGTGCAATGATATTGAAGGCTGTGATATTCCTAGCAGTCGTCTAGTTCCAAAACCAGCCCTGTCCGTGGCGAGCTGAGTAAACGGAATATTTTTATATTTTCAGTTTTCAAAATGCAGAATACTTCATATTAGTCACAACAAGTATTCCCAGAACGGTAGCATAGAGATGAGTGGGTAGAGGGTCTATGTCCTCGTGGTTCCATGTCGTCGTGATGTCACTTGGCACCCCAAGTTTCATCCAAGCTACGCGTTTTTTCTGGTGACCACATCATACTGCGGGCAGCGCGGGGAAAGGAACTGTTCAACTTACCCTCAATATGTGAATGTCACCGAGTGACCCCTCCCACGCTCAATGTGTGACGTCAAACACCACAGAGTACGGTGCGAGCTTTATCAAAATCTATCCAACCATATTTTAGGTTGATTGTGGACCATAAAATTGTTCTTGTAAAATTGTGGACCATGTGAAATTTCACGACAGTGCTCCTTCATCAAGAAGTAAATTAATCTGTCTCTCTGAAACTCTGTGCAAAAGATGATTTACCGGTTAGTGGTCATAACGCCAAATAGTTTTGCTGTGATGCATGACGGAAACGGAGGAAAAGTCACCATACCCATGAGAGACATCAGAACTCTAACCGAATTGCACATTTCTAAGGAAATCATCACTTCAGGACAGGGTCACGAAGGCATTAGACAATTTATCATGCAACAGATAATCGTTGAACACTAATACGTAACTTTGGAAAAGACAAATGAGATCCCTCTCTTCTGCGATACATGAGCAGAAAATCAATATCGCTGTGTTTTCTGAAATGTTTAGGAGGGTGTGAACCTCCCATTATCCACCGAAATAAGTTAACAAGATTAATGCTCACTAGGTTGAGCAAAGTGAAATCAATGGTGAGCGTTAACGGCCCAGCATGCCCCTCAACCGGTACCGAATGTCCCTATAATAGATGGCGATGGAACACTATTGATTTGCTACGGTGACCCATTTTAGAAATAGGCTAGCATTTGAAAATTCACCCAAAATATGTCAAATTGAATTCATAAATTGTGTGGTACAAATATTCCTTACGTGACACTGCTTTCTCCGGCCACATTCACAAAAACAGGAGATAGACGCAAAGATGCGTTCTTCGGTTCAATATTGTTATGTGACATTAAATAAATACAACGGATAGTTGTAATTGCCCCATTTATGCAACTTTCGCAGCAGAGGTACACCTCTGTGATTTCTCATCATTATTTTCCGACGGCTGGTCACATTTTCGCAATATAAATACTGGAAAATGAAAATGGTGGACTATTCCTAGTTCCGAGACTTTCAATAACTCACCCCCCGGCAACCAGAGATAGGACTAATGCCCAGAGCCAACATAATTCCACACGTATACTAAATATACTACTGTATATACCCTAGAAAAATGGCGTTAACGACTTCTACAAATTTTGAACAAACAGGCAAGATTTAACGTAAATTACACCACTAGTGCCCTTATTGTAGAGAGTAATGGTATAATATCTTAAAAGGCAGAGGATTTCAGTAGATTGATTGGGGAGAAGGATGAAGAGCTGATTGACCATTGAGTTCTTCCTACTTACTACCTACCTTCTTAGTACTTCCACATTTCATACTCTGGATGGACTCTATTTCCGGGTAAATTCATGATTCTAACATCTATTTATGCTTTGCATTCGCTTTTAGCATCCATGAATGCGTGAACATCGCATCAAGTTGAAATGGATTACCGGTAAGAGGATTATAAAATTACGATGGCTCTACTTTATATCATCAAATAATTTATTTTCAGCACACGTCCATCAAACCAAGAATATGTGTCGAAATAATTACACCTGCGGCCTGGAATAAGAGGGATTAAGAGGGTAAGAGGGGTCCAAGCCTCCCACTGGTAGACGCAACTGGGTATACGAGTATGGAGCAGTGACGGCGGACGCTCAGTTCACATCGTGATTACATTTCAATATTCGAACGAACACAATATAAATTATTACTAAAGTTAATCTACTTATTAAAGTAGGTTTTAGAGGGCCACTACAATCAACTTTCTCTCGTGTTTTCTAGCAAAACCCAAAATCCTACTCTACAACGAAGTCCCTCTTCATCTCCGCATACTTCCTTCCTCCCTTCATTCCGCCAAACAGTCCTATCCTATCCCTGTTCTTTCCTCGTTTGCCTAACATTCTCCCTTCTATCGCAGTTTTCAACACTCCAGTGCCGATCAATATGCTTTACATCCATTTTTCCTGAATCCTTATGATTTCTCCCAACAATCCCCTCTCCTTCCCCACCATACCACTCACTCATTTGTTTTCCTTTCTGTCCCCTTCGCCTTCTCCATCCTTCTCCACACACACATTTCAAAAGCCTCCAATCTACGCCTTTCATCCTGCTTAAATTATCATGTTTCCGCGCCGTATATCACTACGATCCTTATCAAAGTCGATCCATATCAAAGTTTTAACGAATATTTTCTTAACATCATTACTCAACGTTCCTATTTTAATTATCTCCTACTTGTGAAAGTTTCTTTGTCTAAAGCAATTATTCTCCTCATGTACCCAGTATTTCAACCATTTTGGTCTAAAGCACTTCGGAGATACGTAAACTGTTCCACCTGCTCTAGTTTTTGCCCACTTATTTTCACGTTTAACATAGCCTTTATATTTCTGTAAAACTGCATAACCTTTGTTTTATTTCCATATATTCTCATACAATATCTATCGCACCGAATTTCAAATGTACCCAGCAATGCTTGCGATCCCTTGGCTGACTGACAAACAAAAGAAATATAATTTAAAATAAAACTCAGTTTGGCTCATTCGTGGTGGGAGTGGAACGTACGTTCTATGGTGGGTCCTGAGAGCCCATCGCTGAAAACCGAGTAGAATTATACGTCTCCCTTTTTTTTTTAAGGTAATCTACCGGTTAAGGTAGGTTTTTGGATGGACACAACTACCAAACAAATATTTTATTACTCCTACCAAACACAAAATCCATCATCCCTCTCTACATCAGGCCCCTCTCCATCTCTGCGTACCTTCTTCCTCCATTCATCCCGTCCAACATCCCTATCCTGTTCCTTCCCTTTCCTCTTTTGCCCAACATTCTACCCTCTATCACAGTCTTCAACATCCCACTGCCGGTCAACACCCCCTTCATCCACTTTTCCTGCCTCCATATGATTGCTCCCAACAAACCCCTCTCTTCGCCCACCATACCAAGTACTTCCTCATTTGTTTTCTTCTCTGTCCATTTTACCTTCTCCATTCTTCTCCACACCCACATTTCAAAAGCCTCCAGTCTACGTCTATCCTCCTGCTTCAATGACCACGTTTCCGCACCGTACATAGCTACGTTCCATATCGACGTTTTTAAGAGTCTTTTCTTAACATCCTTACTCAAAGACCCTGTCATTAACTCCCTCCTCCTTGTGAAAGCCTCTTTGCCTAGCGCAATTCTTCTCCTTACGTCCCTACTACTTTGACCGTGTTGGTCCAAAACACTACCGAGATACGTAAACTGTTCTACCTGCTCTAGTTTTTGCCCTCCTACTTTAATGTTAAGCTTAGCCTTTTTCTTCCTAGAAAATCGCATAACCTTTGTTTTATTAATATTGATTCTCATCCCATACCTGTCGCACTGAATTTCCAATTCACTCAGCAATGCTTGCAGCCCCTTGGCTGACTGACAAACTAAAGCTTGGACGTCTCCCTTACTACCAAATTATTCACCTGTTTATGTGTTCATGAATTCACTTTGAAATCATTTCATTCATCACAATAGGTGGTAAAAATAACAAGATTCTTAATGGCGATGCGGATAGTGGGCGGGTAACGACCCATGATTCAATTACTTTTTTTTAATATCACACCTCCAGACGGGCAAGAAGCCGAGGGCAGGGACTAGAAGAAAAAGACCCCATGTTTCCGGAGAATTTATTTTGCCATTGTCACTACTGACAACAAAAAATTAAAATTTCTTTTTCAAACATATCGGAAGATGAATCAAATGCATGATTAATGGTTCGCTTAGTCCAAACATAAAACTCTCTAAAAACACTGGTCCAAGCAGTCCTCCTGAAACGTGAATTGAAACGCCTTTCAAATAGCATAGGAAGGCATAACACATTCGCGTTTACTTTTAAACCATACTAAACTCCTGCGTCAGAGAATTTCTAAAAAAATTAAAAACTAAAAATGAAAGCGCAGACGAGGGAGTGAAAGACGAAGGAAAAGAAAGAAAGACAATATTTTATCTACCCAGCTCACCCAAAATGGCCTTGGTATTCCTTACAATCCTTAGTCCAACATCAATACTAGCTATCATTAAGAGATTTCATTTTCCCACTTCCGCTATTATTACATATTTACGGAAATACATCTTTACGATTTTCTTTCGCATGATTTATTTTAAATGGATTCTGCTAGAGATGGTGCACGTTACAAATATTTTATTTCACTTTTCATCAAAATTTAAACGCAGGAACTAAATCACCTAAGCGGATTCTTTTTTCAGGTGACGCCAGAAAAAATATTATAAAAGTATTAAAAAATGCCCAACGACTTGCTTTCCATCGTCCTTGTAAAACGTTTTACGAAACACAATCCTTTTTCATTGTCGACTTCAAATTGACATAATAAGTGGGTTTTTAATAAAGCTATAAGGGTTTTAGCTGCTCCACACTTAGCTACCACCAGATCCAATTAAACTACATTCCATTCGCTGATTTATTTCTAGGCACGCCGACTGACATCTTGAATTTTCATGAGGTCTGGCACAGAGGAGTGCATTGTGTATCTAACGTCGAGAATAGAATCGAACATTGAATTACGCACAAAAGAATAATTACAATAAATGGAAAATAGGGCATGAAACCCAAGGTTAGTTACAAAAATACTACAATTAGTGACTAGGGGCATAAAAAATTTCCTTCAAGAGCATTATATGGAACCAATCATTTAACCCACTGCAAGAATTTAGTTTTACTATGGGAAAAGGAGTGGCATAAATAAAAGCTCAAATCGAAATTGTAGTCCATGAGAGATGGTGGTAGAGTATCAGTATAGCATCTCCATTAAATAAGTCGGCCTTAATTTCAAAGATGGGCTTATTTGGCGGCTAGTTTGTCGACGGGAAGGAATTGAAAGAACTTGAGGTTGTGTAAGAATCAATAAAGTCAGGATTTAAGAGATGTAATGCCAACGATCATGTACCATAGTATAATCAACTTGCTCGCTGGCTAAAATGAATTTAGACCTGGTATACGGATATTGATATTGATTATAAAATAGATTGCTCAAATAACCACTCATATCAAATCTGATAGGACTCGTTTAAAGATCTTAGAGGCCTCTGAAGAAATTGTATTACGGTCACTAATGACCGCAATGCGGAAATAGTCAATTTAGCCGTCAATTCATTGGCCAAAAGGTTGTGAAACAAGCACGCAACCCGATGTACAGAATTACTCGATAAAACGAAGGTCTCTCAGATGACGAAGTTACAGACGACGGATACAAATTGATCAAGCGATGAGCATAGTTATGCACGTGACATAGATATAGAAAGCAAAAAATTTAGTTTGCCTAATCTGATACGATTATTAACCAAAGTGAATTCAAATTATTACTTTAAAACATTTTCCGAGAAAGAAAATTTAACTTGTCTCAGAGCGACACGGCTGCAGCAACTTATTCCATCCCCGAAAATTGGCACGGAAGAAAGATGATCGCACGAAATTTCATCTCATACCGTTTTTATTTAATCTTTTGACCTTCTACGATGAGAACTTTTATCCAATTAAAATGCTCGCGGCAACATCACACACTTATACGACCTCCTCTTCCTCGTTTCTGGGAAAAGTTGTCACAAAAACTATGAGAAGGTCATGGAAAATGAGAGGCGAAATGATGGCGATGTCAAGAATACCTTCTTCAATGATAATTGCACATCGGGATGCTTTTGATTACAGAGTAACGTGAGTTCTAAGAAATATTAAACTTTCGGCTATTCGTCGTCTCCGGTCGTAGCGATTAAAGTATGGAAGCAATAAAATTACAAAATTATTTCCCTTGGAGTTCTATCTACTGCTTTCAATAAAATATTAGAACCTTTCTGAAAGGCTGAGTTCACCTTACAATCAATATATTTGGGCGCATCGATCTCTGTCGGTTTGCTTCCATCAATGCCATAAAAGATAAAAACCATCAATTTTAATTCATAATCGCTCAATAGCCCTTGAGCGCGAAGGCATTTATCAAATAAATCTTATCACCTTAATGCGGTCATATAAATATTAACTTCATGTCAATAACTAATTCCTCATGTCAAAAATTTTATGCAGTAATGTAATTTTGACCTTAATTTAAATCTCTTTTCATTGTTGCTGAAAGATGCAATCGATCGGAGATTTTAGATTCGACGCCCAAATTTTATGTTCAACTCTACCGGCAGCAGTGAGGACTCCCAGCGTTGCCAACCGCTTCAAAAGCATGAATGGTGGTCGTGGCAGAGGAGTTAAGAAGGCGAGGAGCAAAGAAGAAAGAAAAACAAAACGCTCCCGTGCGGAACCCTCATCGATTCTCGCCGCCTTGATTTTATCGACGACAACGTCGTCCACATGAGACGCCCTTGGCCTCTCCCCGTAGCTAAAAACAAGAACGCTAATCACTTGAAGGTTGCACGCACTTACGGCACACCTGTTGACAACGAACAAATGAAGAGTTAGAGCCGTGTGACTCTTTGGTCTTTCTGCCGCACTCGGTTTCGTGTCATATCAATAATTTCCACCACGGCCCGGAGAGTCACGACTGAATGGCACCCTGGAAATGGGAAACGCCCCCCCCCCCCCACACACACGGCTCTTTCCCCTACCCGGCTATTGCGACGAAATATTGAGATGGAACAAAGGTCTATTCTCAGTAGAAGTCGCCATCCTATTTTTCCACAGTCACGGAATGGTCGGGGAAAATAGGGGAAATTGAAACACGGTGCGCAAATTACACGATTCCGAAACGACCGCAAGCACTTAATTGTTTCTTGGAAGTTTCGAGCAAATGCAGAAAAGTATGATAACTTTAGAGACTTCTGGAAGCCTGCGATCGGCACGACAACTTGCACCTACGAATCTGTCTTGCGCAACGTATTGTATACGTGATCATATATATACATACCCACATACGAACATACACACACACATGCATACATGCAACGCAGACACAAACATATAAACATACATACATATATCCAAGCATAAAGTTGGTTAGAGCAAAATCGTCTACGAGAGATATTCCTTCTGCAAGTGATCAAAGAGTTACACAATTTACTTCAACTTTAAAGTTTCAGTTAGGAAGATTAGATAGATAGATATTAGATATTTTAGTAACCTGCAAGCCACCGCTAGGGTGTGTGGCAGGGGGTGAATACACACAAGACTAAATTTTGACCTGAATATGATCCTACCGCGGTCGGACAATGTTATTCTGATCCCTTATCGTTCGTGAAAAAAATGGCATCTTAAATCTATCTGTTCTACTCTTAATCATATAATTAGGCCGTCGTACCACGTCATCCATTTTTATCCAAACCTCAAACATATTTCACTCAATAGGGAAATTTATTTACGCAGACTTCCTTGAAACGGCTCCCAAATTTTACTTTAATTGATCAAAGAACAAAAATTCAGCATACGGCATTAGATAATACACATTAAAATACAAATTCATATTCACATGAACGGAGCGCACCGACACATCCACGGAAGCGACAACATCGCGTAGTGCTAGAAGCCAGGTTTCCTGAATATTTCGGTAAACATCTTCCTCAGCACACCAAAAAAAACGAATCTGTAACTTTCGCAGTGGTTTATGATCTCCGATCAAAAGGAATGGTTCGGGTGAATCGCACCCGCTTGCGATCGGGAGAAATGAAGGGACGCCAACACGGGCGTAAACACACGTGAGCCAAATGGTACACATTAGAAAAACAACCCTCGGTCGAGATGGTGAAGTTGGGAAAGGGTGGTTGGAGAATGGGGCTGAGGGGATGGGTTGAAAGGGGGAGGGGGGGAAAAGCGCGTGTAAGCGTGGACTGGACGTAAATCCCCGCGCATGCGCCAAGGTTCTCGCGCCTCGCCGGCAATCCGCCTTCACTCACCTCCGCCTGGCTTCCCGCCTCGCCTACGGACAAGGTGCGCCTTCGGAGGTGCGGCAGAAGAAATCAACTCCGATGAGGCTGTGGGAACGCCGGTCTTAAAACCTTTCCTTTCGGTGAAGACCGAACGGGGAAGAGGAAAGGGTGATGGACCGGCCGATTCCTCGGCGGACGGAGTCACCCTTTGATGCAATTCCCGCGTGGGACGCCGGGGCACTGACTGAGTACCACCACCACCTGGCAACGAACTCCGCCTCGCGGAGAGATCCAGGGATGCGGGAAGTGCTATCGATTCCTCCGCTCGCCTCGGCTCCCGCCGCTTCCTCCTATGCCGGCACGGCTTCCCTCGGGGTCCTCCGCGCACCGCACCGGCGCAACACAAGGGGGGACGCGTGCGGAGGGGTCCAACTCGGAGGGGGGGAGTAAGCCAGCGGGAACTGGAGTAGGAGGGTGCCGTTCGCACACTCGCTACTCTGCTACCGTTTCCACAGTCATCGACCACAGACCCGCGAGTGAGAGAGAAGAGGGGACATCGGCGGAGGGTGGGGAAGGTGGAGGGGTGGTTGAGGGGACCCTCGCCTCCTCCGAGCGTGGAAAACGATCCCTCGGAATCCCTTCCACAGTTTTACCGCCACCATCGCACGCGGGCTGGAGATAAAAAGAAAAACGCACCGTGACGAACGACCATCCACCTGCAAACCCTTTCTTTTCCCCCACGGAAACTTCTCGAACCCACATCCGATCACCGGTGCGGCACGGCTTCGGATTACCGGCGAAAATTCGGCGACTGCGTCGAGAACGGTGAGGGTAGGACTGCTCTGGGGGCCGGGGGGTGGGAGCGGCGGAGAAGCTTCGGGACTCGGTCGCGGCCCGTGAGTGGAAGCTAGCACGTCAGAAAAGTAAGCAATGCACGAGGAGCGGTGAATAGGTCGGGAGAGAGGGAAGCGAGAGAGCGTTCTGGTGGAGCGGAGAGGAAGAAGGAGCAGTGTCGTGGAAAATGCAGAGCATATGACGGGAGAGAGGGGATTCCCGAGAAGGAAGGGGAAAGCGTCGTCTCGCTCTGCGACAGGAAAAGCGCACGTAAGGATAAACGGAGGGGTTTGCGGATGAGCGGCCTCTGACGATCGAGTCTTCGCTTTATAAGTGAACCCCCTAGAGCGGAGAACCCGAGATTGCGGCGTTGTCCAACCGTAGGAAAGAAGCGAGATACATATTCTGCTAGGGGAAGACCCGAGGGTACAGAAATGAAATTCTATGCAGCATTTTTTTCTCACCAGTTCGTAACTCTAATCTTGGTACATGGATATTGAGCCACATTTACCGAGGCAAAATTAATTTGAAATGCCTGCATCAAATAAAGATATAAGCTCGTTTTACGCTGGAGTAATTCCGTAAAAACGGATATAATATAAATTCAAACATGAAGTTGACAACTTTAAAAACCATAATTATTAAACCAAATGATTGTTGGACGGGTAAGGATGGGTCATCATCTAGTACCAATTCCAAAGACGTATGACATTTACATATCAGTTCTAAGTGGCCAGTTCCTTTCTCTGCAACGTCTGAAGTTTCCAGAAAGACCTATTACGCAAAGGGTTCCGCAGCTTGGGTGAAGCAGGGGGTGTCCTAAGGTGTCACCCAGAGTAGAACTTGGACCCTATGGTCAATATCTGGGCTGTTTATCCATAACATGTCACTTTTAATATTATTCGAGATACTTATTTCCTGAACAGCCATCATGATTGAAAGAGGCTAGTTCAAAATTATGATTATCCAGAAATGTATGTGGAAATTAAATAACGGTTTAATTTTTACAATTAGATTTTAATTCTAATAATTTCTAAACTAATGAGTATATTGAAGAAAATAGGAATATATTGGAGAGACAAGAGGCTAATCCGCATCCTTACGTCTCAGACTGCTCAGGTGCGAGTGGGGAACAGGGAGTCCGGTTGGGCAGTGTTAGGAAGAGATGTAAGGCAGGGTTGCCCATTATCACCGTTGCTGTTCAACCTATATGCAGAGGAAATGATTAAAGAGGCATGGGAAGAACTGGAGGTAGGAATGAGGGTGGGCGGGGAAATCATAAAATCAGTTAGGTTTGCTGATGACCAAGCTTTAGTTTGTCAGTCAGCCAAGGGGCTGCAAGCATTGCTGAGTGAATTGGAAATTCAGTGCGACAGGTATGGGATGAGAATCAATATTAATAAAACAAAGGTTATGCGATTTTCTAGGAAGAAAAAGGCCAAGCTTAACATTAAAATAGGAGGGCAAAAACTAGAGCATGTAGAACAGTTTACGTATCTCGGTAGTGTTTTGGACCAACACGGTCAAAGTAGTTGGGACGTAATGAGAAGAATTGCGCTAGGCAAAGAGGCTTTCAGAAGGAGGAGGGAGTTGATGACAGGGACTTTGAGTAAGGATGTTAAGAAAAGACTCGTAAAAACTTTGATATGGAACGTAGCTATGTACGGCGCGGAAACGTGGTCATTGAAGCAGGAGGATAGACGTAGATTGGAGGCTTTTGAAATGTGGGTGTGGAGAAGAATGGAGAAGGTGAAATGGACAGAGAAGAAAACAAATGAGGAAGTACTTGGTATGGTGGGCGAAGAGAGGGGTTTGTTGGGAGCAATCCTATGGAGGCAGGAAAAGTGGATGAAGGGGGTGTTGACCGGTAGTGGGATGTTGAAGACTGTGATAGAGGGTAGAATGTTGGGCAAAAGAGGAAAGGGAAGGAACAGGATAGGGATGTTGGACGGGATGAAGGGAGGAAGAAAGTACTCAGAGATGAAGAGGGACCTGATGTAGAATAGGTGGCTGGATTTTGTGTTTTTTTAGGAGTCAGAAAATATTTATTTGGTAGTTGTGTCCATCCAAAAACCTGCATTAACCGGTAGATTACCTTATGATAATAACTACTAGGGATGACTGAATATTTCCCAGGAGCACCACTCTAACGCGCATAGTCTCGCGAAGACAGTTCACAAAAATTTCTAAGTCAGTCACTTTTTAAGAGAATTCTGTGATTCCGAATACTCTGCTGGAATTACTGTATAATCGAAATGTACATTCAACGATTAGTGTATAAATTGCATCTGAAAATATTGTAACTTTTTAATCGATCAAATAATTTCAAAAGATAACATATTTCTTCTATACAATCGCAGTAGTTTTTCATCACGCATTTAAAAAAAAACCTGATTTTAAAGCATTATTATCAAAAATTCCAAAATTAATCGAGCATTGGTTTTTTTAAATCACTTCTAAATTAAGCTCGACTCTAAATCAAGAGAAAATAACACAGCTAATGCCCTAATAAAACTTTTGTAAATATTTTAATAGTGTGATGAAGTCATATTTTTGAAATAAATGAAACATAAAGAAATCTGTTGTGTCTCTAATGAGGCAAATTAAATGGTGGAATGATTTTCCCCGACAATATTTACCAAAATGTCACCCAAATCACAGATGGTAAGGAGAAGAGGTGCCCTGCTTCACATATAATGTGCATAAGCATCCAAACTTTACAATAATAAAGTTTTTTACAAGTCGTAGGCAAGGTAACAAATTCAGAAATAACCGTAAATTTTAATGCTTTACGTTTTCGGTGTTCCTCTAATCTGCAACCTCCGCTCTTCGGCATTTATGACATGAGCTACTTTTACGCAGAGATCATCACTTTTATAACTCTACCAACACAATATGTTCGTTTTTATTTCACGCTTATTATTATAAATCAAACCGACCGACGGCTGCCTCTCGCTCCGACGTAACGGGTAATGACTCGTAAATACGGCATTGTGAACATTCCTGTTTTTCTTACTTTCATAATATATATATTCCATTGATAGCTACAACACCTCCGAAAAGATCATTCCGCCTTTCGGTGCTCAATTCTATCATATGAATGATATAACCCTTCACATTCCGGTTTTCCTAGAGCTAAGCTCGCGACCGCATGCTAATTCCTTCTTCGACTCAAAAGGATAACATAAAAACTACCTGCCCCAATAAATCTGTAACACAAAAGTTACCCACAAATAGCAGCATAAGACTTCCTTCGGTACATGCAGTTAAAAATACGCTGATACTTAAGAGTTAAGAAATTGGAAATTATACAGCGCCTGATAACTTATAATCTATTATTCCCATCACCGCACCTTGCGTTCCCTTCAATCTCAGTATCCAATTGTTTACCTTTCCTGACTGACGTTTTCACCGAAGAGATATCACTGTTCAGAGGTATTTTAAAATTATTATCTATCATTGACGTATGACCATCTACGTAATGACCCTCATAGAAGTATAAAATGAATGAGTTTGAGGAAATATAAATAATAAGAATGATTTAGGAAGTTGAATGAACTCCTTGCCTGCTCTCAATTTTGAAGTAATTGAACTCACAGTTGTATACTGTCACCTGGAAGTCGACCGCGAGCCAAACTTCATGCAAGTTGGAAAGGAGTCAGTCAAGACGCAATATACATATTTAGTTAGACACACTTTATATATTAAATGCCAAAGTGATTGTTTTTTCTTCGTAGTGTAATCATGGAACCAATTGTAAATCACGACAACGTAAATTCAACGTAAAAAATACGACAGAGCTCTTTTTCAAAGATTGGGCTCGATCGATACGTCGCGGATAGAAGTTACCAAACCAAATGACGACCTCTTTTGAATATTTTGATTTTTTAATAATGATCAAATTCATTCGCCTCACTTCAATTTTTTTCGAAAGAAACATAGTAATTCTTCAATGTAAAAGGAGATACGTTACATCACCAACGATCAAACAGTTGACAGGACAGCCAGAATGGACATCTTTATGGTAAGAAAAGCTCCCAATAATGCTTAATGAAGTTTTCTCAGGTCTTCTACTGGGTCAGGAGTTCCATATTGACCGACAGTGACAGCTTTGTGAGTTATTCATCTGCCCCGAGGACGATGCTCGAGTCGAGCTTCAAAACGTCGGTCAATATATAACCCCTGGCCCGAGACGACTTCATTAAGCAGATATGCTGGCAAAACCCCAGATCTTACTTCTCTCAATAAAGCTCTCGCAGTATTACCAGATATGCATTTTTTACTTAAAACGTTGTGAATGTAGAAAGTATTCTTTAGAAAATAGCAGAATAAATTATCGGAAAGTATATTCCATAAAAAAACATATGTTAATAGATGAATTCTGGTTAACAGCCGTATCTCGGATTGAGGTAGAAAATGAATTCCTTTTTTCGCTCTCCTCTCTTACCCTGAAACACTTGTGGTCCTCAAGCTTCAAGCGGGGTTCCGACCCTTAACTACACCGAGAATGAGGATTAAGGGGGTGAATGTAGATGATGAAAAAGGATTGAGGGTGGCTGATGACCAAGTACCAAACGAACCTAACCGATAGACACCCAAACGACATATGGCTAAGAATTACTCATTGCGGTCCCTGCAATCATAGCTGTCGTCATCGTTCATCAGTATACCTTCATCTGAACCTGGCTGTCATAGTAATTTCACATTTTCTTTGGGAGTCATCAGCAGAGGAATGATCTCACCTGATAAACTTGTGAATCATTTGCATAGGTGTCCGGTGCTAGGAACATGATGATCTGACAACATTGCTCCACTAAAAGCATCATTAACAATCATTTCCGGCGACGACTTCGTGTGATATTTCTTTATATTTCATTCTCGTTTACTTAGCGTTTTCATACAGTTGGCAGCATGGCAAATAAGCAAGGGCGACTACCTGAGGACGCTAGATTAATATTTTATTGACTGTAGTTAGCATTTTATGCCACCGAAACCTCACTAAAATGATCCTTATCTCCAAAAAAGTTGCTTACGGAAAATCATTGCATTAATTTAGGTTGCAATTAAAAGAATTTGCATTATAATCTTACACGAAAGCTACCAGCCGTGATTCCATTCTTTCCTCTCCAGCGCTCCGGATGGCGATAAAAAATAAGCCTCCATTAAGACGGACACGCGTTTTATTCGTTTCATCTTCACGTAGGCATTTACATGTGCTCTTGTCTTATCTATTTCGCGCTTTCTGTGTCCCGAGACTTTAATTTATGTAGTACATGCCGCAATAATAAAAACAAGCTAGCTGAAGAAAGATGGGGATGATGATCCAAACCGTAAATTCAATTCGTAGGGCTACAGAGGGGTCATGACGATGTCATTGACACCCATAAATCAGGTGCGCGCACAAAAATACTTACCGTGTTGAAGTCGTCGACGGCATTATGTTGGATGCATTTTCACACATTTTCGTGAATAATAGTGCTGGCTTAAATAATACATGCACTTTTTCTAACCTACTATATATAATTAATGATGCATTAATTATTCAAGGTTTCGATCCACTTCATATTTGTGGATTCTGCATTTCAATATCCAAACTGTTGGGTGATTGGCACAAACATCGGCCTTATTCATGATTATTATCAAAATTATCGTGGCTATTGCCAGATTCGTCATGTCTTAATTGTGAACGGCAAAGAACCTTTAAAATTTCGGAAAATAACTACTGATGATATCAAACTTTTAATACATTTTCATGTCAACTAATTTATTCATAGCAAATATGTTAATACTGTGTTGATTCATAACATAAAGCTACCGTGGATTGATCCAGTAAAGGCTAAGAATTAGCATAAACAAAACCGTCTTCAAACTCGAATAATTTACTCAATAGAAATTGGTGCATATCAAAAAGAAATACTAAATTCTAAAAGTCAAAGTTTCTTAACATTGAACAGCACATTGTTGCTAAAAGAATAAGAGACGTTTTATTTAATTTGGCTTCATATTTTTTTTATTTTACATATACCCTGCAAGCCACCGCTTGGGTGTGTGGCAGGGGGTGAATACACACCAGAAAAATTTTACCCGACCACTACCGCGGTCAAACAATGTTATTTTGTACCCTATCGTTCTTGAAAAAAATGGCATCTTAAATTTATCTGTTCTATACTTCATCTCCCTAATTTTATTATCATGATCTCTCCTACCGCAGTACGATGAGTGTAATAACACATTTTCAACATTACTGCTAAAGAGACTTCAATCTGTAATTTAACCTTCGCTCCGTGAGTGATTCCCAGCCTAGCTCCTCCATCCAATCCAATCCGGTAGCGTATCCAATAATTTGGATACGCTACCAAGCTTATCATAACAGAGTTCTACAAATCTAGCTCCTCTACGCTGCGCACGATCCATATCGGTAATTAATTCAACTTCGTGAGGATCCCACATGCTGCAGCATATTCTGAATGAGGCCTAACCAGCGACAGATAACATCTCTCTTTGACCTTTTCATAACATTTACCTAGTAATCTTCTAATAAATCTTAATTTTTTGTTAGCTTGTCCACATTTTCCTCGTATGCGTTTCATCCTGGAGAGATCGTGAGGGAGGGTAACACCTAGGTATTTAATTGTGTCCACACATTCCATTTCGGTGTCCCCAATACATTAGGCGTTCGGGTGGGAATTGCTCTTTTTCCAAAAATGTATGACTTCGCACTTTTTTAAGTTAAATTCTTATTGCCTATTGTCGCACCAACGCTGTAGAGCATTTAGGTCATCTGACAAAGCTGCTGTGTCCTCAGGTTCACGGATATCACGGTAAACCACTACATCGTCGGCAAATGGACTGATCTTACTAGTGACTACGGAGTCAATGTCGTTTGTCGGAAAGTAGGAATAAAAGAGGTCCGATGACACTTCCCTGGGGAACACCTGAAGTAACTTCCACTGCATTTGAGCTAACTCCATCTATCACTACTCTTTGAACTTGACCGTTCAAAAATTCTTTAATCCAACCGCGGATATTTTTATCTATGCCATATGCTTCTAGCTTTGCGAGTAGTTTTCTATGAGGTACTTCGTCGAAGGCTTTCTTAAAATCTAGAAAAATCGCGTCCACTGGAATATTGCTCTGTCCCGTAATAAGAATATCATGAACAAAAAGCGCATGTTGTGTCTCGCAGGATCTACCTTGCTGATTTTTCAAAAATAACTTCTGATTATCGAGGTGTCTCAAAATCGAACTGGACAATATATGTTCCATGACCTTGTACGACATGGATGTGAGGGAAACAGGTCTGTAATTACTCGGTTCCTCCTTGCCTCCGTTTATAAATATTGGTGTTGCGTTAGCGGTTTTCCAATCCCTGGGAACCTTGTGATCTACCAGAGACTTTTTAAATATTATTTCTAGATACGGCGCGATTTTCGAAGTTAAATCCTGAAATATAGGATTGGGTATTTCATCGGCCCCGGAGGATTTATTAGGCTTCATATTTTTCAGCGAACGCTCCATTCCATTTTATGACATTTCAATTTCGGGTATCTGTTGACCGTCGGTTACCGGGAAGGATCGTTTACCGATTTGGTAATCTATCAGTAGTATTCTGTGAGATATTAGTGAAGACGCTTTGAAAGAAGGAATTCGATAATTTAGCCTTGTCCAAACTGCTGGTTACTCTTTTGCCTTAATCATTTTTGAGTGAATTCACAGTCGACCAAAATGCTTTTGGATCCTCTTTCAAATTTTCCGCTAACCTTTCCTTTTGAATTCCCTTGACGCTTTCCGAAATTCATTCTTTGCATCTGCCCTGGATATCTTATAATCATAAGTGATCTAATTCTTTCTGTCGCCAAAGATATCATCCCTAATATTTTTCATCATGGCGTGACAGCCTTTGACGTCGTAATGCCTTTCCAAAAACCGCGTTGTACCATCCAGGTTCCGTGTTGTCTTTTCTAAATTTGTTGGGAATGAACTTGTTGACTGCTGAGCGCGTGATCTCAAGGAAGTGATTCCACGTATCCTCAGTGATTATTATCATTCTTAAAACTAGCAAATTGATTCTAAAGCACGTATTTTAGGCAATTGTAGTCCCCTTCTTTAAACAAGTAAATTTTCCATTTGGGCTTCTTTTTTCGGACCCCATGAAGCGAAAATTTAGCATTTACTGCCCTGTGATCACTAATTCCTTTTATAGTTTCTATAGTTAAGACTTTTTCGGGAATATTCGTTGCTAACAAATCATTAAGTAAGGGAATTAAAAAACTGTCTTAATGGCATACGTATGTCGTATTACATGCATACGTGCTGGCTGAGAATGACCACGCTGGAGTGGTTTAATCTTGATCATGATGAACCTTATATAGTTTCATGCTTAACTTTGTGGAAGCTTTCCATATTGGAGAGAAATGATAATTAACAATTGTGATTTCGACTATATGTAGTGTATCACAATCTTTAATTATCATTTCTCTCCATACTTGATCATGGTGATACTGAAAGCCCTTCACGGTAGAATTACTGCGCACCGGTAGCGATTATTACGCCACCGTCACCCGAACGAAATTCGCCTAAAGATTTCATTCATGACCGCGAAAAGGTAAACGAGCGACGAGAACAAATGTCAAAAAACAAAGGGAAGGAAACAAAGGGGAAGAAAAACCCATTATGGAAAAGGAAGCGTGCGCTGTGCGGGCACCCTGCTAACCGCCAAAGGGGTCGGCCGTAAACTGCTCCCCACATCATTACCGCCTCCTCCCCGCAGCGCTTAGAAATGGGAGGGTTGGGGGGAACTTATTTGGCCTCCCGCGTTTAATCCCCCCTTTGGAGTCGCACACGCGCCGGTTGCCCCACTACGCACTCGGCCCCCCTCCACTCCTCTCCCCCTGCTTATGTATTTCGCCGGGAAAATGTCATGGTCAAGGCCGCGGGCCACTGACGACGAGCTCTTTTTTTTTCAATGTTGCTTTCGCGTGATCGCTACACACGCAAGGGAAGAATGATGGGCATTGCAACATTGAGAGCCCCTTTTCCTTGGACAGAATCATTTTTCTTTCCTTTTCTTGTCCCCTTCCCTTTTCGTCCTTGAAAATGGATTGTATCAGGGACATAGGGCAGTGTTGTAAAATCGTAGTACGCCCACTTGACGCTCTTCACTTCCGAAGAACTCTCTGTTATCAGTGTTGGTTGGGGACATAGTAATATGCGAATAGAACTCGAGAGAGAGTGGTGCTGCAGAGGTCGCTCACACTAGTGTGCTTCGATACAGTGTCCGATAAATCAGTGTCGCCATCTTGCAGTGGCAGTGTGCCCCTGAACCACCTTGGCGCGGTACGAGGTTTGAATACTTCATTCACGATTAATGTCGCACCCAAGAATTCGGTAACGCAATTTGAAAAATGGGTGACAGTAGATTTCTCAATTTAATGGTAAGTGGGCAAAAGAAGAAAAAAAACTCTCTCAGTTGAGGAGTAACTTATTGCCTCAATCGGTTTGCCGCATCAAATCACTTTATCTTCCTTAAATTTCGTCTTTCGCGGACGAAAAAGTACTGATTGATTCACAGAAAACATACTAGATAACCCAAACGCATACCAACTTGTATGCATCATAAAATTAACCACACGGAACGGAGATACCTAACATAATTTTCAAAGTAAATTGCTGATACTGGGGTTTAAGCTTCAACTGCACACGCTGTTGTTTAACTCGACGAATTATACAATGAAAGATAAATCACAAATGTTGAGTAAGCTTCGTTGGCATACATAAAAGTAACTATGCAAATTATTCCTCTGCTTGGGAGAAATTTCACAAAAGGGATAGTTATCGAAGAATCTGATTCATGAACCATAAACTAACAATTATTTTGATTCAAGCCGCTTGCTTGGATGTCTGGCACCAATCGTTTAAATACAACACGCACCCATATGAGAAGAAAACTATGCTCTTCTTAACTCAAAATTTCGTTCATATTCCTTTATGTAAGGTGAACGTCCTTGTTTCAAAGATTGGAATTATTAGAAAAACTACAAATAAATTTGTTGATAATTTTGGATAAAAGAATTTCGATTTACCGGAATTCTCCGATAGCTTACCAATTCATTTTCACAAACCGATGTCCAAAATTGAAATTTCATGTAACTGAATAGAACGTTTGCTGTTAAATATTAAGCCTAATGAATACTCCGGGCCCGATCAAATACCCGCTGGAATATTTTTTTTAAATAGCGTCGTCAAGTGCATCGTATCTAGAAATAATATTTAGAAATCGCTAGTAGACCATAAGGCTCCCAGTGTTTGGAAAACGGCTAATGTAACACCAATATTTAAAAACGGAGACAAGGCGGAACCGAGCAATCACAGACCTGTTTCCCTCACATCCATACCATGCACGATCATGGAACATATAGTTGCTTGTTCGATCGTGAGACACCTCAATAGTCTGGAATTATTGATGAAAAATCAGCCCGGGTTCCGAAAGGGTAGATCCCGCGAGACACAACTTGTGCTTTGTGTTCTGTTCATAATATCCTTAGTCCGGGAGAGAGCAAAGTTTCAGTAGACAAGGTTTTTCTAGATTTTGAAAAAGCTTTCGACAAAGTACCTCATAGTAAACGACTCATAAAGTTAGAAGCATATGGCATAGATAAAACTATCCTGGGTTGGATTAAAGACTTTTTGAATGGTGGAGTTAGCTCTAATGCAGTAAAGTCACTCCGGGTGTTCCCCGGGGAAGTGTTATCGGCCTCTTCTATTCCTAATTTACATTAAGGACATTGACTCCGTAGTCACTAGTAATATACGTTTATTTTCCGACAATGCAGAGGCTTACAGGAATATCCCTAATCCTAATAACAGAGCAGCTTTATCAGATGACCTCAATGCTATACGACGCCTGGCGCGAAAATTGACAATTAGAATTAAACTTAAAAAAGTGCATAGTGATGAATTTTTGGAAAAACGCGTACTGCATCAGGAACACCGAATAGAATGTATAGCCTCGATTAAATACTTAGGCGTTAACCTCAGCCACGACCTATCCTGGGGGGGATCGAGATGGTGCGGGGGCTAGCGCACTGGCTTCCCACCCAGAGGGCCCGGGTTCAAATCCCGGCGGTGTTGAATATTTTTCAGAGGTATCTCGATACCTCCTTGAGGTGCTTTGTGGAGGGCACTTTGAGTGAGTACGCCGTCCGTCGGATGGGACGTTAAACTGCGGACCCCTTGGCGCCTTTCGTAAAGAGTAGGCTAATGCCGACGCCGGGTTTCTCTCCACCCTTCATCCTTTCCTATCCATCCCCTATGGCGCAAATGACCTCAGCTGTCGGTCGCCTCCCCTCAAAACTACTACTACCCTATCCTGGGTTAAACACAAACGGGGAATATGAGGACAAGCTAACAAAAAATTAGGATTTATTGGAAGACTAATAGGTAAATGTGATGAAAATTTCAAATATAAATGTTATCTGTCGCTAATTAGGCCTCATTTAGAATATGCTGCAAGTATATGGGATCCTCACGAAGTTGAATTAATTGCCGAATTGGATCGCGTGCAGCGTTGAGGAGCTAGATTTGTAAAACGTTGTTATGATAAACTGAGTAGCGCATCCAAAATATTAGAGGAAGTAGGCTGGGAATCACTCAAGAAGCGAATTTTAAATTAGAGATTAAGTCTCTTGCATAAATTCGAAGGCTGTCTCTTCAGCAATAATGTAGAAAATGTATTAACAAATTGTGGTTGGTGAAAAGGTATAGCCTGTATAGTTATAGAAAATGTAGGAGAGATATGTCAATAAATTAGAGAGAATAAGTGTAGAAGAGATAGATTTAATATGTAATTTTTTCCTCGAACGATAAGAGATCAGAATAAGGTTGTCCGACCGCGGTAGGCGTTAAAATAGTCGGGTGTAAAATCAGTCAGGTGTTTTTTCACCCCCTGCCACACACCCTAGCGGTGGCTAACAGGGCACTAAAAAGGTTAATATACCAAAAATATTCGATTGTTTCGATCCTTAATCATGACTGAGGAGCTTTTATAAATAATACATTAAAATGACCCAACCCTTCAATTCCATTGACGAGCATTATTTGCTATATTCTAAAAACATGAATTTATCGAGATTTTTTGCCCCTGGAAACAATCAAACGTTCTCGGTTTTTTAAATCATTCCTTGAATTCCTTCGCGTCTGTTCTTTTGAAAATCTGGCCAGTTTTCTGAGATATCCTCTTCCTCTTCTCCACATTATTTATTTGCCACGGATTAAGAAAGAAAATAATTTTTTATTATAAAAATACAAATAATGCGAAAAATTAATCATTAGAGAAAAAACTATTACAAATTGCGCAATTGAGATAAGCGGCAGGGTACAGGTTTACCTGCGTAAGTTCTTATTCGGCCATTAAGTACAAATTTAATCACCACGGAAAAACCTTCCTTCGGTCAGGACAGGAAATACGGGCATTTCGCTTGCCGATTTTATTCGCAGACCACGGCTTCGGTAGAAATCACATGATTTTTTTTAAGTAATCAAATTTTCATAAAAAGGCGATTATCAAGTCTGCTGAGAAAATGACATTTTATGTTTCACGCAGCTCTCATA
The DNA here is from genome assembly GCF_022747635.1 of Hetaerina americana. Lineage (NCBI taxonomy): Eukaryota > Metazoa > Arthropoda > Insecta > Odonata > Calopterygidae > Hetaerina > Hetaerina americana. The sequence continues at coordinate 65,736,578 of NW_027286874.1, read as the reverse complement.
ACTGCAGCTAAACTTCAGATTGTTGGAAAACGAGTTTTCCGTTGTTGGCAAACAAGTGCCCCAAGGGACGAATGAAAAAAACCGGTAGCCCCTGACACCGATGCTGAAATTAACAGAAAATGCATTTTTGGCTTTTTTAACTTCAGAAATGTAAAAAAGTCTTGTTTGGGTTAAATCGAGACTTAATGGAATGTATCCGTAATGATTATTTTGGTCACGAAATGAGTTTCTTTTACCGCGCCACTAAGGTGCTACATTCTTATGAATAAGATCTAACTACTCCGAGCAGTTAAAAAATTAAAAAGTAAAAGATGTAATTCCAAACTATTTCGACAATTTTCAAATGTCAACGTGCGATTCATTAATACCTGGTCTGACAACTAATACCCTGTGGTGGCATTGGAATATAAGCTTATTTATTTTTTTCCGGAAATGTATGTTGCCACCACGTAGCACGCCACCGCCATCTTTGCACCCTCATACTCTTGCATAATGGATTTAACTATCAGAAAAAAATTGTTTTTAGAGTGTGTAGCATCGCTGAAGTTTTCTTGTGAGAAAATATAAGCTATTAAAGCATTGAATCAAAATATCACTTGACAAAATCGCTCCAATAAATTTACATCGACCAAAACCGAAAATATCTTATCGTTCAAGCTTCATAATTTAAGGGCAACTAATACACCAGGTTACTTTTGACATAAAATAATTTCCTTACTAGTACGGTCGGAAGTTATTCTCATTCCTTCTCGTTCTTGGGAAAAATGACATCTTAAATCTGTATGTTCTATACTCAGTCTCTAATTTTACAAACATGATATCCCCTACCGTAGTACGATGGGGTTAATTATACATTTTCAACATTATCCCTATAGATACCTCATTGTAATTCATGCAAGAGATTTCATCTGGAATTTAACTTTCGCTCTGAGAGTGATTGCCAACCTAGCTCCTCTAATAATTTTGATATTCTACTCAGTTTGTCATGACAACGTTCGGCAAATCTAGCTACTCTACGTTGCACGCGATCAAGTTCGGCAATCAATCCAACTTCATGAGGATTCCATTTACCAGCAGCATGTTCCAAATGAGGCCTAATCAGCGAAAGGTAAAATTGCTCTTTAAACTTTTCGTCACATTTCCCCATCACTCCTGGATATCTTAAGTCGAGGTTAAATGCTGACTATTATATGTGCTGTCCTTCGCGTGCTCTGGACCAATACAAGTAAGATCTTTCAGTAAACTTTGAAAAAAATATGGATTTGAACGCCATTAATCCTGTCCCCAAAGTAATTTCGAACATTACAGTTCAGCTGTATTTGCCATACAAGATTTATTAATCACCGCAAACTTGGAATTCTCATATATATTTTGCACTATTAAGTTTATTGTTCTGACTGGCACATTTGCAAATTATTCACCAAATTTCGCTGTAAAAACTTGAAAAAATACAACTCTCGGAGGATTCATACCACTTGGTATAAGGTACGTTCAAGTTCTATACAGCATTCCAAATTTTCCCCAGGATTGGGATGAGAAATAAGGATGGGATTGTGCTTGGATTTTATTTAGTAATGCAATAGATGGATAACTGCATCGTACAGGGCAAAGGGTTCATATAGCTGCCGCCAGAGTGTGAGGTGTCTTCAATCCTTCAAATTTAGACGTTTGCGTGCATTAACAGCGTTCCGTCATCAGTTTTCTCCGCCTGCATAGTTAAAAAAACCCATCGAATGTCATCTTTCATTGAGTGAGACATACTGTGATGGTGTTATGGATGTGAAAAATGTGCGTTCGTGGATCCGACAGTTCAAAGGCCGGAATGTCGGGTGACAACGAACCTACGAAGTCTCAGCCACGTACCATCAGCGATTTACCAGTGGACGAAAGCGACCCTTACAGAAGCGTTCTCGGCGACTATGGAACCTTGGCGTCGACGCCTTGAAAAATGCCTACGTACGATATACAGGGAGATCATGTTGAGAGTAACAGTTTCAACTGACTGGTGTTAGTAGTTTGTCAGAAAAAATAACTAGGAGACCTTAGAGCTTATATGCACCTGTGCTCATATTTTACCATCCATAAAAAGTCATCAGAATTTAATTGTATTATAGGCACACAAAATTATTACAGGTCGGCTAACTGTTTACACTGATGTATCCCTTATCACTAGAGTTTGCGAACTATGAGAAATAAAAGAAAGGTCCTGTAAGGAAATATGGACGTACCAGGGGAGTCCATATCCCAAGCAGTGCGTGCATTTCACAAAACAATGGTGGAGTAAAGGAATCGAGAGCTTTATAAGAAACAAAGAACCCCAAAAGAAAGAAAAACTTGTGCTCTACAGTTATGGAAACGACGCTGAAATGGCAATTCGATTCTTTATAGGGATTATTTGAACGCTGTAATCCAGCTAATATTACGCACAAGCTAAAATATAATCGATAATGAATTCGGTAATCGGGAATCGAAATGAGGTATTCACTGCGAACGCCCGGCAAATAGAAAAAAGTCACGTGGTAACAAGCGACTCCAATTAACACAATATCCCAATATGGAAACTGGAGAGTGATTGAAGCCCCAACTTGAACTCTCTCAAACCCCGATTCATAAAAGAACCTGGGGCATTAACAAAAATGTATTAATTTTGCAAACCTCCTTCAAACATACCTCCTTACGAAACTGATACCTTCAAACGATAAAAATGTCACTAATTAGGAGGTATACCTGATCACACCGGACAGCATCCCTTTCTAAATTTAACCCATTGTACGTGCTCGGTCAAGGCACTTTCGTCGATATACATCACTGCTCGACAAAATTCGTTTCCCATCTTCTTTAATAGAACTTGCTGCTTTAAAGGTGAAGAGTTACAGCTGAATCGTCAGATAAATAATTAACGCCCGAACACATCCAAACAAGGAAGAAAATGACTACTAGATCTATGCAAACTGAGTTTCTCAATTCGGATGTGGTCTGAAATAATAATGTTTTCATGAGGACAATAGTACACACAGAATTGAAATACTGATATAAATATACATATATAACATAAACCATAAACACAGTAATCAACCCTATGGTCGGTTTAGTAGGTGATGGTAGAGATCACCCAGTACTAAGCCCTATACGGCGTGTGAAAATTCACACATCAGGGTAGGGGGGGCCAGTTCGTTTCCCTGTGCCGGTTATGGTTTCCCAGGAAGACCTGGTACCCAAAAAATCACTTTATCCGCTTGGGTGGAGCTGCAGGTGCCCCGAGTGCCTTGCCCGGGAATCGAACCCGGGACCCTCCGGTCAGTAGTACAATGCTCTACCCCCTGGACTACCACGACCCACACACACACATATATATATATATATATATATATAGAAATATCAACCAGTATTTCAATCCTAGGATTGGTTTACTGCAGCCCTTCATCCTAATCTTTTTAATATCAATTCCCTCAATCCCTGATACCTTCTCTGTTTTACGTTTTTCTTAACTTGTCCTTTGTGCATACATGTTCATTGGTTTTCCTCGTGGAATCTTCCCTGCTATTTTTCCTTCTTTTATATTCCTAATCAATCCATTGTGCCTCAATGTGTGTCAAATCTGGGTGTGCGCGTTCTTGGGCTATTCTTCGCTTGATGTCGGTCGAACTTTTCCATTTCATGTTATACTGCTGCCCAGGTAGATGAAGGATTCCACTTGCTCTAGTTTCACCCCTCGAATTGTGATGTCTGCATTCAGCTTCTCTCTTCCGCACATAAGGATTTTAGTTTTCTTCTTGATGATGTTCATATTATATTCCCCCAGTACCTGTTCCATAGCACTTAAGAGTTACTTGCAGGTCCTCTCGCGTTTCCGCCAAAACTGCGACGTCATCTGCAAACCGGAGGGAGCATGTCAATTTCTTCTCCATTACTTAGACTATACAAATATATATATATATATATATATATATATATATATATATATACATATATATATATAATATGTATGTATATATATACACATATATATATATTATATGTATATATATATACATATATATTATATGTACGTATATATATACACATATATATACATATATTATATGTGTATATATATATATATCTATATATATAAAGGAGAGTGTTTGTTTGTATGTATGTAATTTGTTTACTTTTTTGGTGTCATAGAAACAGAATTTTTCCAACTATGCCAGCAGGATACTTTTGCAAGAACACTATTGTATTCAGAATTGCCGAGATGTTATACGTAGAATACATCAAGGAAAGTCTTTTGTAGAAGAAAAATGGGCAACTTTGATCCTGAGAATAATATTTATTCATGTGACGCATCGGGCCGAGTCTACACAGTCCATCCTAACAACGCCGAATGTTATTTTTTAAGAATGCTTCTACATACCATTAGAGGACCTCGCTCATTTGCAGAATTAAGAACGGTAAACGGAGAAATATGTGAGACATTCAGAGAAGCTTGCCAGAATTTAGGGTTGCTAGAAGGAGATCAACACTGGGATGACTCATTGCGAGAGACCAGTTTGATTTCTCTTCCAGGACAAATCCGAATTTTGTTTGCCATCATAATAACCTCCTGTAATCCATCTAACCCAAAAACATTACGGGAAAAATATAAAGAATCAATGAGTGAGGATATACTGGCTAAAGTTCGAAGTGAAAATCCTACATTGGATATTACGTTTAACTCCAACATTTTTAATAAAACTTTGATTATTTTGGAGGAAAAGTGTATCACCATGGTTAACAAGACTTTAGTGGAACTCGGTCTTTTTGTACCTGTACAAGATCAACAGGGTGTATTTTATCCAGATTATATACGTGAAACTAGCTACAATGTCTTAGACTTAGAAGCATACATCGCGGATAAAAAGCCACTTCTTAATGAAGATCAGAAATTCGCGTACGAAACAATGATGGATCAAGTAGATAAACAAGAAGGAGGTATCATTTTTCTTGATGCTGCTGGTGGCACGGGAAAAACATTTTTAATTAATTTAGTTCTCGCTGAAATCAGGGTTCATGGAGAAATCGCTCTAGCCGTTGCATCTTCAGGTATTGCAGCGACATTAATGGAAGGAGGAAGAACAGCCCACTCTGCCCTTAAGTTGCCACTTAATATTTCCCGACAAGAAAATCCCACATGTCATATAAATAAAACAAGCGGCCAGGCACAAGTTCTTATAGAATGTAAATTGATAGTATGGGATGAGTGTACGATGGCTATTAAAAAATCTCTTGAGGCCCTCAACGCAGCACTTCAAGATCTTAGAGGAAACTGCAGTTTAATGGGAGGAGCTCCTGTGTGGAGACCTCCGTCAAACTCTGCCTGTCATTCCAAAATCGACTCCAGCCGATGAAATTTATGCCTTTTTAAAACATTCTGTTCTATGGAATCATGTCCAAGAAATTAGCCTTAAACAAAACATGCCAATGCTCTTAAGAGATGGGAATGCTCAAAATTTTGCAAATAAACTTTTGGAGATTGGAGAAGATAGATTAGTTATTGAAGCATCTGGTATGATAAAATTGTCATCAGATTTATGTGTATCGGTGAAAACTGTCCGCGATATGATACAAGCAGTCTATCCTAACGTTAATCAAAATTATAAAAATTTAGAATGGTTGCGAGAAAGAGCCATTCTTGCTCCTAAGAATGATGATGTTAATGAAATTAACAAGGAGATTCTAGCCATGCTGCCAGGAGACGTGATTGAATATAAATCGTTTGATACCGTAGTGGATGCTGACGAAGCCGTCAATTATCCAACGGAATTCCTAAATTCACTTGATCCAGCTGGATTGCCACAACATCGCCTTATACTTAAAGTAGGATCTCCAATCATTTTATTGCGAAATTTAGATCCACCAAAACTCTGCAATGGGACACGATTGTGTGCGACAAAATTAATGAAAAATATAATCCAGGCAGTCATTTTAACTGGAAAAGGAAAAGGCGAAATAATTTTTATTCCACGGATACCTCTAATCCCAACTGATCTTCCCTTCAACTTTAAAAGATTACAGTTTCCAGTCCGGCTAGCTTTTTCAATTACCATTAATAAATCACAGGGACAGTCTTTAAAGTTTTGTGGTGTTGATCTAAGATCGCCATGTTTTAGCCACGGGCAACTTTATGTTGCTTGCTCCGGAGTAGGTTCGCCTAAAAATTTATATATTCTTTCTCCTGGATATGAAACAAAAAATGTAGTTTATAGACAGGTGTTAAATAAAAAAGATTCTTAAATTTGTATGAAGTAGTGTATTATTGTACTTTATAATTTGTTGTTTTTATTTATGTAGTATATTTATATTATTGTTTCCCCCTAACCCGTGCAAAGCCGGGTATTCAGCTAGTATATATATATATATATATATATATATATATATATATATATATATACACACACACTTTCCGGCTTCACTTCGTGGAATTGTTTGATGTCCATATTAAAGTCTGTGGAAAAATTACAAACTCGTTTAATTTGGACAAGAATCACGGAGCCTTCAGCAAAACGTGATCCACATCAAAGCGAATTATAAGCAGCAAAAAAAATTGTTGAATACAAGCCACCGCTGTAGTGTGCCTTTACGCATCATTAAATTTTTGAAAATAAGGATGAACGGAAATTCGGATTTAGTAACTTTTATTTGTCCCCCCTCTTCAACATACACATGACTATAATGCCGTTCATACAGGCGCTACCACAGAGTAAAACATATCCTTAGAATTCTTGTCACCCATCTGAAATCAGGAGTTACACTCGAGATGGACAATGAGAGAGAATGCAACTCACTTGCTGAAAATAAAATGGTTCGGACTTGCACACACCAGTTGAGGAAAATAAGTATCATCATCACTTGAACTGCAGACGACCGTTGGATTGAGGTTTGAAGCCAAGCGTGGAAAGAGGTACTTACTACCGAGATAAATATTTTTACAAAGACGCATTCCCAAAGGAGAGATACACGCTTCCTCAATGTCAATTTCCGGATAAAAATGAAAAAATAACTATTGTAAACACGAGCCAAGCCATCAATCAAAAACGGGTAAATATGTGTGCTCGATGAAAGCTGTGAAGTGACTACACGCAGATAAAAGTTTCAGAAACGTAATGTAATCACATATTATCTTCCCTCAGGCAAAATAATAGCACGGTTTTACGAGAGCTAGCTAAGAAGTGGACATATTTAAGAGTTTAACTGACTATGACAGGAATGAGCTATCCCTTGAATATATTTTGAAGCCGAAACGACGGCAAATTTTATTCGCTCAAAAATGACTATCTTACGCTCCAAACAAACTTTTTGAAACAATGGACTGTTTCGCATGGTATCATATTATTCTCACATATATTCTTGGATGCATCGGCAGGAGAAAGACAACCCATCTCGGTCCCATGGATATGAAACAGCACCATGTCCATATCTCTTCCTCAAGCAACGCAATCAGCTAGTTCACCTATGTGGTTTATATGAAACTTAAAAAACGACTTTTGAACAGGCATAAACTTCGCGTCCAATGCTTGCAGTAAACAGTGTAATAAAACCACTCGCACATCCTCACAGATAACAACAGAGTCTTAATCACTAATTCTGAAACGAGAAGTCACCACAAATACCCATTTATAACAGTTTTAAACAACCCACAATTAATCTTGCAAACAGATTATTCATTTATAAATAAGGAACGTGCTATATTGAGAGATACATATATGCGATTATTTATATTATTAATTAGTGCTCAATGCCAATTAGAACTGCCTAATGAGTATACATAGATACAACTTTAACACTATCTAACATTTCTAATAGAAACATTCTGGAAACTTGGGGGATAAAAAATGTATATCCATCCAAGAAGATAAAAGAGAAAACGCAAAAGTCATAATATAAACTGAAGTGAATTAGGGTTGCAGTTCCTATCTTTACACGAGATTCGACAAACATCGATTCGAACCACATGAAAACTTAATCAAGTAAAAATGTTGGCACCAAGCATAATTACCTTACTATACCCTCAATGAGCAAAAGAAGCATGGTGGAAAACGCAGTGCGAGGATATGGAAAGTTTGCACAGAAAGGGGGACTTTTGGTGCGCTCTACAGCAAGGTTAAATCACTATCGGGAAGTAAGAATGGAAGATCTATGCTAACAGTTAGAGATAAGGTGGGTAAGATAATAGTTGAACCAGAAAAGATCCAAGAGAGATGGAAGGAATATATAGAAGAGCTGTATAGTAAAGAACTTAGACCAACAAAGTTAGACATAGAAAAGGAACATGACGTAGAGAAAGATAGCTTAGGTACAGGCATACTCGACGATGAGATAGGAAGGGCATTAGGGGAGATGAAACTAAACTAGACCGTGGGGTGGATAACATTCCAGTGGAACTAATAAAAGGTTTAGGAAAATGTGGGAGGAAGAGGCTATATGGGATGATCCGTAGTATTTATGAGGAGGGAATCTGGCTGGAAGACTTTGTGAGATGAGTTTTAGTTCCTATTCCGAAAAAGGTAAAGGCCACGTCATGTGAGGACTACAGGACAATCAGTTTGATATCCCACGCAGCTAAAGTTGTTCTCATGATCATAAACAAATGGATAGAGAGTAGGGCAAATGATACTTAGGAGATGATCAGTTTGGGTTTAGGAAAGGGAGAGGTACGCGTTATGCCATTGCAGTAATGAGATTATTAATCCAGAGGAATATAGAACACAACCAGGAGGTATTTGCCTGTTTCGTAGATTTCGAAAAAGCATTTGATAGAGTGAATTGGGAAAACTAATGAGTATATTGCAGAAAATAGGAATAGATTGGAGGGAGAGGAGGCTAATCCGCAACCTGTACATGTCTCAGACTGCTCAGGTGCGAGTGGGGAACGGGGAGTCCGGTTGGGCAGTATTAGGAAGAGGTGTAAGGCAGGGTTGCCCATTATCACCGTTGCTGTTCAACCTGTATGCAGAGGAAATGATTAAAGAGGCATGGAAAAACTGGAGGTATGAATGAAAGTCGGCGGGGAATTCGTAAAATCAGTTAGGTTTGCTGATGACCAAGCTTTAGTTTGTCAGTCAGCCAAGAGGTTGCAAGCATTGCTGAGCGAATTGGAAATTCAGTGCGACAGGCATGGGATGAGAATCAATATTAATAAAACTAAGGATGTGCGATTTTCCAGAAAGAAAAGGCTAAGCTAAACATTAAAATAGGAGGGCAAAAACTAGAGCAGGTGGAACAGTTTACGTATATCGGAAGTGTTTTGCACCAACACGGTCAAAGTGGTAGGAACGCAAGTAGAAGAATTGCGCTAAGCAAAGAGGAGGAGGAGGGAGTTGATGACAAGGACGTTGAGGAAGGATATTAAGAAAAGACTCGTAAAAACTTCGATATGGAGCGTAGCTATGTACGGCGCGGAAACGAGGTCATTGAAGCAGGAGGATAGACGTAGATTGGAGGCTGTTGAAATGTGGGTTTGGAGAAGATTGGAGAAGGTGAAATGGACCGAGAAGAAAACGAATGAAGAAGTACTTGGAATGGTGGGCGAAGAGAGGGGTTTGTTGGGAGCAATCCTATGGAGGCAGGAAAAGTGGATGAAGGGCGCATTGATCGGCAGTGGGATGTTGAAGACTGTAACAGTGGGGAGAATGTTAGGCAAATGAGGAAAAGGCAGGAACAGGATAGGGATGCTGGACGAGATGAAGGAAGTACTCTGAGATGAAGATGGACCTGATGTAAAGTAGGGTGCTGGATTGTGTTTTGCTTTGTTAGGAGTCACAAGGTATTTGTTTGGTAGTTGTGTCCATCCAGAAAACCTACCTTATAATAATAATATCCTCAATGGCGTTGCAATCGTCGGAAAGTGACAGACATTGGAGAGATGGACGCAATCTAGGAGCCTTCTAACCTCTGTAATTTTGTAACAAGGAATAGATGTAGCAATACTCATTAAAAATATCCTAATCACTGTTGGAATTCGTTTGAACGCGAAATTAACATTAAACGAGCACTTTATTTACAATTTCTACGAACACTTCATTTACAATTTCTACGAACACTTCATTTGCAATTTCTACCATACCAGTGGGTAGAATAACAACCATGTACGACTAAGCTCTGGTTATAAAAGGAAGCTACAACCTCAATTCAATTTGAGCGAAACGAACGATCGAACTGCTAACGGGAATATTCCCAAAAAGCGGGAAATAGAAAAGGCAAGGGTTGATAGGGGATCGTGATAATTGCTGGGTTGATGGAAAAATAACATGGGCGTAGTAAATCTGGGCAGAACACGCCGGATATGTATTCGGCGCTGTTGTGAGAGATATTCCGTAACGCATACATTTGCATATAATGTGGCATTACCAAGTAAGGAACTTATGGACTATATTCTCGATTAATTTTAAGCAAATTTAATAAGTTATACATAAACCCTGGATTTTCCATGATATCTCGTTCCCTCCGTTTACTCTCGTCATTTATTTAAGCATCATAAGCGTTGCAATTTCTCTCAGCGTTATTCTCGCTTTGAATTTTTATGGGATTTTCCTTTTCAACTACAGAATATTTCTAAGGAGTGACTGGCCCACCCTGCCGTAAATCCGTTCACAAACTGAACTGCTCATTGGATTGTGCAAGTTTAATATTAATTCCCCAAGTATTTTCACCAACGGATGTATTTCCTGAGACTTCGGTTTACCTTGTTCTAAAAACCACTTCCTGTATAGCACCCAAAAAGTGAACACGAGGAAAGTTATAATTTAGGACTTGAAACAAAGTATAATGGCAAGTATTGGCATGGAACGCAACATAGGAAGAAACGAATCTGGAACATTTCCAAAGCTGACTTGCTAAATAATCGAAAAATAAACTAAAATAGTAAAATGATATGTGTATAAATGAAAGTCTCCCTAAAAAAAGAGGATGGACGTGGAATTAATTTCACCACAAAAGAGATGTACAAAAGTTTAATTGACCGTGCTCGATACATTTCAGTTAGAGGTTTCAAAGTGAGCGCATTTGGGTGTACCACACTTCTTGGATATGGAAACAAAAAACTTAATTACACATACACAGAAGACATCCAAACATTTAAGAGTGAAAGCGTCAATTTGATCAGGAGGGTCAAGACCCGGTGACTCTTTGTGGGTTAATCAGTAAAGATCACAATCACAAAGGCTATAGTGGAAGTACATCCTAGATTTCTTTCACAAATGTGAGTACCAGCCTATCAGTGCCTACAATTGGGTTATATTTGTATTTACTAATTAAAATACTTTCATAGATCAGCCGACATATTACATACCCTCTCGTTGTTTCATTCCCCACGTACATTTCAAGTCATGAGGACCGAGTTTAAAACAATGTATTCCTAGATACATTATGTACTTTTAGTGAAGTATCACTAGGCATGAATAAATAAGGTTTAAATACAATCATCACATAAAGGAGCATTATGAAGAGCTAAAGAAAATAATTTCTGGTTACCTTTCATTCTTATCAAGGATGCTATACAAGCTTCCATCTTTATTATTGTCAGGTAATCTACCGGTTAAGGTAAGTTTTGGATGAACACAACTAGCAAATTAATATCTTGTCTCTCCAAACAAAACACAACCCAACATCCTACCCAACAACAATCTACCCTTCTATATACTTCCTTCCTCCCTTCATCCCGTCCAACACCCCTATCCTGTTCCTTCCCTTTCCTTGTTTGGCTAACATTCTCCCATCTATCACAATCTTCAACATACCAGTGCCAATCAATATGCTTTGCATCCATTTTTCCTGTCTCCTCATGATTTCGCCCAACAATCCCCTCTTCTCCCACCATACCTGGTACTTCCACGACTTCCATTCTGTCCACTTCACTTTCTCTACACCTACATTTCAGAAGCTTCCAATCTACCTCTATCATCATGCTTCAGTGGCCATGTTTCCACACTGTAATATGCTCCATATTAAAGTTTTTATGAGTCTTTTCTTAAATATGGAATCCATGTTCAACATCCCTGTCAGCAATTCCCTCCTCCTTGTGAAAGCCTCCTTGCATGGTGTAATTCTTCTCCTTACATCCCAACTACATTGACCATTTTGGTCCAAAACACGTCCGAGATACGTAAACTGTTCTACCTGCTCCACTTTTTGCCCTGCTATTTTAATGTTAACCTTAGCCTTTCTCTTTCTGGAAAGCAACATGATCACTGTTTCATTTACATTGATTCTCATCCCATATCTATCACAATGAATTTCCAATCTACTTAGCAATACTTGCAACCCCTTGGCTGACAGACAAACTAAAGCTTGGTCATCAGCGAGCCCAACTGATTTTACGAATTCCCCACCCACTTTCATTCCTAACTCCAGTCCTTCCCATGGCTCTTCAATCATTTCCTCCAAATATACTCTGAACAGTACCTGTGATGAGCAGTTTTAGATGCATACAGTTAGCGGATTAGCATGCTATCCCTCCAATATATCCTTATTTTCTACAATATACACATTAGTTTTTCCCAATCACTCTATCAAAAGCCTTTTAGAAATCTACAAAACAGGTAAATACGTCCTGATTGTATCCTATATTCCTCTCAATTAGTGATCTCATTACTGCAATGGCATCGCACGTGCCTCTCCCCTTCATAAACTGAAACTGATCATCCCCTAAGAAGTGCAAGAGGGTGCCTCGGTAGCTTAACTGACTAAAGCACATGGCCGGACATCAAGGGATCTGGGTCCAAATTCCAGGTAAGAAGAGTGATTTAAATGCTCTGAAATTGTTGCATTGTAATGCACACTTAGCAGATGACTCCAGTAAAAGTTACAGTCCCAAGCAAGCAACTCCCACAGTTTCTTGGAATCTCCTAAGTAATCATTTGTCGTGCTCTCCATCCTCTTGTTGATGACCCTGAGAACAACTTAAGCTGCATAGAACATCAAACTTATTGTTCTGCAGTTCTCAAATGATGTAGTCTTTACCGGTTTTGGAATAGGAACTAAAACTGATATCACAGAGTCTTCCGGCCAGATTCCTTCCTCATAAATACTACGAATCAGTCTATATAGTCCACATTTTCCTAAATATTTCAGTAGTTCCGCTGGAATGTTGTGTACCCCCACGGCCTTTTTTGGTTTCATTTCCCTTAATGCCCTTTCCATCTCATCGTCAAGTATGCCTGGACCTAAGATATCTTCCTCTACGTCATGTTCCTTTTCTATATCTAACCTTATTGGCGTAAGTTCTTTACCATACAGTTCTTATATATACTACTTCCATCTCTCTTGGGTCTTTTCTGTTTCAATTATTATCTTACCCGACTTATCTCTAACTGTTAGCACAGATCTTCCGTTCTTACTTCATGATAGTGTTTCTGCCTTCTTGTACAGCGCATCAATGTCATTATTCCTCTGCAAACTTTCCATATCCTGCACTGCATCTTTCACCATGCATAATTTACTCTATTTCTATCTCAATTTATTATCTAACTCTTTGTACTTCCTTCTGCCTTACTTTATGTTTACATTCTTCTATTTCCTTCTCTCATCTATCTTTCTAAACATCTCATTCACGATCCATGATTTCCTTGTCCTTTTCCTATTAACAGTTCCTATAGTTTCTTTTGCAGCTTTCAATATCCCATTTTTCCTCGATAGTACTTAGCTCCTTTCCCTCACTCATGATTGGATGCAAAAAGTAGAAGTTTCAGAGCGATCTAAGCACCATAAAGTGAAAACTTAAATGAATTGCAGAACTGCAGGTTATGCAGCTACATACTTACCTAGTTCACACTTCAACTGCTTTTACACCAAATATGCTAACTTTTGAGTCAAGCAGCATTTTAGGCTTTCAAAAATATTTCATCATTCAAAATTATTACAATGAGCACAATGTGTCAATATAATTCCCAAAAGAAATAAAATTTGTATTTCTTCACTGCACGAGAGATATACCAAGCCAGTGCATTGAGGAAAATCAGCAGCGAAACTAGGACCTATCAATAATAAGTTTCGCATCCCTTTAGTTACAAATGCCAATAAGAACTTATTCAATAGTGATATAATTGTAACTGATGAAGTGTGACTTAGAAAAGGTCAAGTGTAAAGTGAAAGGTATAAAACCATGCTGGATATTTGCAAAGTTAAATGTAACAAATGCAAGCTGTAACAATATAACTGTTACAAATGCTAGCACAAATCAAATCTGGGGTATTGCTGAAGCATAGTTTTGGGTGAGAATCTATGGAACATCCGATTCCACACCAAGAGAAATCAATAATTGGATAGATGAAAAAGAATATGGCAGGAAAAACAAAAATGAACATAAATTTCAACATTTAAGTCAGCACGTTTGATACAATTATAGAAAAACAGCTCCTACTGAGCTCAATCATCAGTTGAAACCTTTGACCTGTCTTTAACCTGCGCCTTAGGTTATGATAGCCGAAATAATTATCTTAATCTTTTATTCATTGGAGCAGTGCAATATTCTTAACATTTCTAGGACATAACAAAAAAATCAAAGGCTCATCTGACCACACATAATAAAACTTTGATATTAAACATTCAATGTTCTCCTGTGATTTCATCATAGAGAAAGTGAAGAAAAACGAATTGTGTAAGATGTAAAAAATAGAGTAACATAAAATAAACACATATTTAAAAAATATTGGCCATTAGAGGATTGCCAAAGCTGTGTCTACATACCTGTGTCCTTGGGTGCAGGGACCATGAGTTGCATGTCCATTTGATGGTGGAGTTACACCACCTTATCTTTCAGTTCTGCATGACCCCTCTTGTTTTGGTAAAGGCCTGCTGCATGGGTGGTTTTGGTTAATTTTTATTATCTTATTTTTTGCATAAAAAGTAGTTTGTTAGGTGAATTAACCCTTGCTTTGAATTGGGCCTTCCTCCAGCATGTTTCTAAGTTTGCCCATAATTTGATGGTTTTTCCACGAATATTTTGCCTTCCCCTTCCCATTTCCTCCTTCATCACTCACCCTTCCCACCTGGTTCTTGCACCCCTTGGCCACAAACGTTTTGGTGGATCGAGGGGTAGTTATGTGGATGCCAAAACTTTGCCTTATCCTTTCCAGAGATTAATCCTCTAAAATCAAAAAATGTCATTTGTGCTAATAAAGAAGTTCCAAATTAACTCATTATTGCAAAAGATGATAAGAAAAAGAAAATAGTAGCAGCATTAATCTGCAGTCTCTAAGAAGCACAATTATGGCTGAACAAATAACCCAAATATTTTGGCCATGAAAAGCAATAATATTTTTGCTGATCGATATCCAAATCAGTTTCTTTTGCTAAATGCATATTCAATAAGTGGTCTTGACACTCCTGTGGGCATGCATGGAGCACGTGTAATGCTAATAGGTAAATGAATCAGATAGCATTTTGCTGACTGAATCAATCGTTATCATAATACACAACCCTTCCAAAATGGAAAAATTTTCTGTAGAGAACATTATTTCCAAGATTATTTCAGATATGGCTAAAACTATGAAGGTTTGAATATATTTTTTCCACATACTTAAAGCAAAATTTATTGACTCAAAAAATGAGATACGAACTTTACCAATTTTCTTTGCTAAATCTCACAAATCTTACACAACACCTTTACATTTAAATAAGTGAAGGGAAATGGATCAATAAAAATGGACAATCATTTTCACATTGGTTCCAATTGAAAGTACATACTTCTTTTCATCACACAGAATTTCTATGGTGATGACCCTTCATTTAAAGTCCATTCCACAACCTTCTACTATCTCCCTATGAAGTTATGCAAACCTTGACACTAAAAAAAAATGAAAATTTGGTGATGCAATGCATAGAATCTGGACAACCAGGAGGCTGAGACTTCAGCAAAACCCACAATTCTCTAAACTCTAAGCTTCCAATTCACAGTGGTTTGTATATTAATCTCATCTCAGAATAAATCATACCGGTACCCTTGTACTTGTACCCATAATCTTTTACGGGTACTTGTTAATTGCCGTTCTTCAATAAGCAAAGATATTTCGGAGTACAATTGGAAAAATCCCTTTGAATTCAAACACAAATGATTAGGGTTCATTCACTCACAGACACAAAATTTAAAATGACTTCCTCACTGAGGTTGCAGTAATTATTAATAATGTCATTAACAGATTACCATTGCAAATTAAGTCTCCACTCACTTTTTTTTAAGTTACAGAATATTTCACGTGCTTGAGAATTCCAAAAAAACAATGATTCAGATATTTAATACTCTGCATTACATATGCTATGAGGCAAGATCTTCAACGTAAGAAAAAGGGATAGTCCAACTGGGTAGGTACTTTCCCTAGCAATATTTTTATTTCCAAAATAACAACTTTTGCAGCACTAATTCTCATATTGCTCTTAACAGATCATACTAGCAGAAGTATTTAAACTTTGAGTCATTTTCTTCTCAATAAATTCTAAAGAGACCTATTCACATCGCCAGAGAGAAAAAATAAAATATTGATAATAATAATAAGAGTTTAATTTCATAATATTTTACATTATGAGTCCTCTGGAATATCAAACTTACACTTCATAGAAACATTAACCAACATTCATTTCTTATTTTTTGTTTTTTTCTTCTTTTTCTTGATAGCCTTTGCCTTCTTTTTGATCTGCCTCTGTGACATCCACACTGGAAATGAACCATTTTGATCTCTGAAAGTCTTTTTGTTGAATTTTCTGCTACTTCCCACTTCCATATTCTCCACTTCTTCAGAATCCTTTTTTTCTTTTAATGACGCTGCATCCGTCACTGAAAGCAACAATCAAGGATACAAATTTACTTTTACCTGTAAGTCAACTTTTCTGTCAAGGCATTAACTAATAACTAAGGATCATTACTGACAAACAAGTAAAACTGGTACAATTCCTTATCACATACACGCAGTGGACTAATGAATGACTGGTATAATAGTGAATGAATTAATTGTTAAAACATGCATGCGTATTAGGCAACCTGACATGGGTCTTATTTAATTTAGAATTAATAAAACATCATTGAATAATGGACGACAAAAATAACCTGGATTTTTAAGAGGTGAAAATTTATAAATTGAGAAGATCACACCAAATGTTACTCAGCACAGGGAAGTGAAAATACAAATATAAAGCAAGGGGTGCAGCTGTACATTTGAGTGATGTAAGGCTGGTACCAGAAGGCCAATGAAAATCATACATTAAATAATTTACAAATATAAACAGATAATTTCCATCATTTCCACTGTGAATTGCCAGTCTAAGCCTAAGCTTCCAGGTTCTAAGGATCATAAATACACTTAGTATAATGAGCAATTATCTAAGTATGGTAGGCGATACTTAATTTTAAGGCAAGAATAAATAATTTTATAATTATGTTCACAATGTTTCATTCATTATTCAAACTGGTCCTAAGACATGGAACTCGTCGGCACTGTACTATTTAGATGGAAACAAAGGAAAAAATATGGGAAACTGGAAAAAAAAGTCGGGTACAATGAGATAAGGTAGGATAAGGAGTACAATGAGGGCCGACCCCGGTGGCGGCGGGGTAACGTCCTCGTCTGCCATTCTAAGGGTCGCGGGTTCGATTCCCGCCTGGGTGAGTTTCCCTCCATCTAGGGCTTGGATGTTTGTAAATGTGACCATTGTTATCGCTGTTAACAGTTCGATGTAAAAGGCCAAAATGCGCTGTTTTCGGACTAATTCTGAATAAATAAAATAAATAAATATGATTAAATAATATCACAGATATTGACAGCTGAAGATTCACATTCAGAGCTTGTCATCAAAGAACTCGCGGTAATATAACTAACTAACTTTGTACCAGTTTACAGTTTCAATATTTCAACTTCTTTTGTATTTTGGTCATTGTTGGACTATTTCTAATGTTTGATACTCGTTTGTTTTATCGAAAAGAAACACACATTTGGACTGAGAACACTCTGTTATAAGCCCATGCTAAGAATTATGCTTTGGGAGCTTTGAGCTTGAGAATTCTCACCTTTTAAATAAATCATATTAGCAAAATTATATTGAAAAGGTTGACTTCAATTTTAAAATAACACATGTCAACAAAGTTTGAGCAAACTTAACTAATTTATTCCGCTGGAATTCATTTAAAAATCAATTCTGGCGGCGGATTCTGCGGTCTCAGGCTACATTAAATAACTGATTCCAAGATTGTTTTCGAAAGTACAAAAGCTTTTACGAAAATTTACCCACCATGACAGGTGTGACCTGATACAGAAACTGAATAATTTATACAGAATGACCTTTGAAAGGAGTCCGTTCAATCTATCCAATTCATCCTTCAGCCAGATGCCAACAGTTTTGAGCAATTGTTAAACAAAGATTTTCAAAATCAGACACCGTTAATTACATAAAATATTTTAATAATTCTAACTTTAATCAATGTCCCCATAGAACTTCCAGCGTACATGGTGATTATTCGAATTTCAACGGGAATGAATATTCAGTTGTGGCTCAATTTAAAATGAGGGTTTAAGTACAGCTTTGCTAACATTTTGACAAATATGAGTAGATTTTATGTTAAAAGAGGGTTTCCCAATCCTCGACTATATTCCACGGCCCTAAGTTGATAGAGAGAATGTAACGCCAATGGTCGTATTAATAATATTATACCAAACATGGAAAACAAATTGGGGAAATTGCCTAGCGGGGTCAAATAACCCAGTGATATACACACTTGTGGGTCGCGGTAGTCCAGGGGGTAGAGCGTTGGACTACTGACCGGAGGGTCCCGTGTTCTATTCCCAGGCAAGACACTCTGGGCACCTGCGTTTCACCCAAGCTACGTGACTATGTGATTTTTCAGATAGTACCAGATCTTCCTCAATGGAAACCATAACCGGCACAGGGAAAGGAACTGGTCCCCCCTTCCCTAATGTGTGAATTTCACATGCCGTCGGGCTTAGTACTGGGTGAACTATACCATCACCTACCAAACTGACCTTCGGATTGATTACTGTGTTTATATACACTTATTCAAATGTCTACTCTACACAAGACAATGTAATAGTTTTTAAAAATTGGAATCATTCAAGTTCCAACCCTACACCTAAATTCCATTTTATTTTACCCTTGTTCACACAATCCCTCATCACCAACTTAACTCCATCAGAACTTGTAATTCTTCGTCAATCTAACCATAAATACTTCCATGATTTAATTACTATTAAAATAAGAGCAGTAGTGCGAGAAGTTTA
Organism: Hetaerina americana; assembly: GCF_022747635.1. Lineage (NCBI taxonomy): Eukaryota > Metazoa > Arthropoda > Insecta > Odonata > Calopterygidae > Hetaerina > Hetaerina americana. Next base: position 65,717,340 of record NW_027286874.1, on the reverse strand, counting down.
GTTAATGTAATCAAAGTATACTGCGAAAATTACAAATAAATTGTATAGCAAATAATTAAAACGTCAAAAAACCACTCTTAACATTTAAATAACATAAGGCACTACATGGCACTATCCCCCTTCATAAATGCTAAGAAAAATGCGCGAGGTTCTCTGCTTTGTGATGATAACAAGATCCTTCAGAAGCAAACGTCGATTGAATGGGTATCAGGAGGAAACAGATTACGAGGTCAACTTATTTGAAACCGTCAGCCTCACTTAAACCTTACCTGTGGCGATTTCAGAAATATTTTCCATTTCCACATCGGTCTTAGCACCAGCACCAACAATTAATTTCAATTTCTCAAGTTCCTTTTTTCCATAACGGACTCTTTTCACGGCACGCATTTTTTTCTTCCACTTGCTTCTTATACTTTTAGCCATAATTAATTATGTGTATTTCACTAGAAGACTATTTCACAAAACAACTAATGGTGCATTAAACAATGAGCACGTGCTAACAACAACTGTGTTGAGTGTAACTGAACGAGTCACAGAACCGGATCTTTGAACCGATTCATTGACAAAAGAATGTTACCAACAAACAAACGATGCTCAGCGCCATCGGAGTGTTTGTGTCTCTTGCGAACTTCTTGTCTCGTATTAATCGTAACCTCAGAGACATCTCGTAGGCAGCCAATCAATCAAAATTTTCCCCAGCTTCCCGCGATTGTTCTGATTTTAATTTTCCAAGATTGGACTCCTGTTTGTCCAAATACATGCTTGTCGTGATCGGAATTTCTTGAAGTCTAGCTTTTCAGATGATGTGTGCGCAACGGTAGTTCATAATTTTTGAGCTAACCTTGTCATGTCTGAACAATTATTTTTCTTTTATCATTCCTTAATAAAACATGACTTTTATGTCCAACGCACAAGAAAAAAATAAACTCAAGTACCCACATTATGTAATTGAAAAATTGAAGTAACTACATTTAGCCAAATGGTAATTAGATTTTCTGGGAAAAGAAAATCATGAATAGGAATAAATAGGTTATTATTCTTAGTCTAATTTCAATGAAAGCCATCGGCATGCTAAACACTGGGGGCAAATGCATTCCTTGTTTGCCATTTAACTCCCTTTCCAACTCCACTTCTTGGCCAGTAATTCGATTATTCTTAAGGCCATTTCCTCATTAAATAGACTGCAAAGAAATGGGCTTATGGGTGTAAAAATTGTTGCATGAAAGTACTCAAAAAGTCTTCTCAGTTCAATTTTTTGCTGTGTGGATGTATTTATCTGAGTTCAACACAGAAGGACACAAGTAAATTATTTCTTGATTGGAAATAACCCTAATTCCAACTTGTTTTTACAGATGGTAGGCCTAGGTATGTCACGAGGGAGAGATTTACAAGGAAATATTTTGAGTCTCACTTCCCTAACCATGGCCTGAAATCTTCCTTCGACCCATGGTGCCCAATATCAGCAGTCAATTATGAACCCTGCCTTGCGGTTTTGCACCATCCCAAGTGGCTCACTGCACTGCGGCTAAATACTATATGTTTCATCCAAGTGTTGCCTCTTTTTCTTTGTATGTTGTTTGTCTGGTGGGCAGGAAATAACATTAAAGGCAGTATCCTCAAAACAATTTCAATCATCAGAGCTAACAATAACTATGATGGCAGTCAAAATATACAATGTCTCATAGGTTTACAAATTCTATTGTTATGAATACCAAGCCACTCTTAATACATGATTCTCATCTTTTCCTAGCTGCACATCTATTTGGTTTTTTATGTATTATATTAACAATAGTATATTTAATTTCTTTACTAGATCAGGAGAAGATAAACGGTGCTGATTGGCCTTAATTGAATTTCTTTTTATTCACTAAAGGATGCATACTATACTCCAGGATGATAAATACATACTCAAATTCTTTCGAGTGTTAGGATATGAAACAATTTTATATTGGGAAAATATTTAGCACACCCTTTCATTGGACTCAAGAACCTACTTGGGGTATACACATACACTCCCAGTAGGAAATTTCTGTTTAGAGAATCCATTTAAAAATACAAACTTCACGTTCATCAGCCCAGTGAAGCCCAAATAACACTGAATCCTCAGTGGCATTTTTTGAGCTGGTTAATTCTGTTCAGTAACTTTTAAATGTGACTCAACAGGTATATAACTACATGTGCAGTGAAAACACAGAGCAATATACATATCTATCTAATAAACATAAACAGAATAAAAGCAACAAACCTTTAGTATTGACTGCCATTGGTGGTGTCAAATAAGCGTGGGTTATTGATCAGATTGCACGAAACTGTATTAGTTAGGACCAGTTTTTTTACTGTTTTACTATGCTGTTTCACCCCCAATTGGGCTTTGATTCATTCTTGCAGGAATTTTATCTACCAGTCCTTGACTTAAAAAATATGTGTACCTCCTTTTGTGGTGAGAATTAACAAGCTAATTTGTCTATTTAGGGTTATCTTCTTCAAGACCATCATCGGAGGGGTTTTAGTTAGCAAAATTCCCTTTCTTGCTCCTATTAAATGTCTGGCTTTCCTCCTCCTCCTTTTAAATACCTGTATAAGCCCTCACTTTGAAAGTAACAGTCATCTTTACTGATACCTCTTGTCCCTGCAGAAATAAATTAGTTTTCCTCAAGAGATTATTGGGATGAAAGAAGATTGATTTGAAATAATGAAGAGAAGGATGAATTACTCATATAGGTTCAAATTAAATATATATCCATCAGCTTTTTGCTAAAGCTTTAGTAATTCCTTTGTTTCTTCCTTCTATCTCCTTCTATGAGCATGAAAATATCAGATGAGTGGTTTAGAAAGCTGTTTAGTACTCTAATATTTCCACTGAAAATGTTCCTAATCTTCCTTTGACTCAGATATTTGTAAGCATTACTGCTTTGTGTATATCCTTCACCTGTGCTGCTCTAAGAGCAGTCCATTCCTCTGATTATACTGAGTTTGTGTTTCAACAAGAATGCAGTATATTTTTTAAAATGAAAACCTTAAAAATGTTTAATATAAAACTAAGGACACACTTCCAGAACACCACACTCCACATAGCAGCAAATTCTTTCTATGTCCACATAATTTTTTCACCAAGAATGTTCTTCATAAAACCATATTTTCCATATAATCTCAGATCCTCATCAAGGGCAATATTTATCTCCAATGCAGGTAGGTAAGGTGAATCCCAAGCCTATCCCAAAATTTTAATACTCGACAATTCCTCACATTAAAATAAATGGTATACAATTTATGCAGCTGTATTTTTTGTGGTGCATTTTATCATAATTACAAATATACACTGAAACATGACAAAATACGAACATAAAAATTAAGCGATGACCACATATCAAAAAAAAATATTAACACCAAACATGTTTATAAAAAAATAAACATTTTTTTTAACATGAAGGCTTTTAAAATTAACTTATGCAATAACATGTCATCAGTTAAAATTAAAAGTAAATTTTTTAAACATAAATATGATTTGTGACCATGTCTCCCATGAAAACATGTAAAATTTACAAAGGGTAGTATGATGTACATGCAATTTTGGGCACATACGTTAGAACGTAATACTATTTCTGCAAAAAATTGCCATAAGGTACAAAAATGGAATTCATTTGTAACAAGCCATTCACAGGGTATGTTGTATTATCCCGTTGTTACATAGAACTATCTACCTTATGTCGCTAGCTATTAGATCAAGGTTAACAAGATGGCGCATAGTTGGCCGACCATGAGGGCAGTTCTGGAAAGTAAAAACAAAATATCAATGGTAATTAAGATTTTTTGATAAAATTATCATGCAAATGCAACAGAGAAACATGAAAAATGTTCAAAAGTAACAAACAATTGAATGCTTAAATGAATGCCATAATAGATTATTTAAATAACTTAAGTTATCAATTTTTTCTGGAATAGGGATAAAATGAATGATTGGCTCTAAAAAATTACAATGAAAAAACCAAACAATTTGTTTGAAAACACATGCAAGCATGTTTCTTTAATATACCACAGAAAATGCCATTTATAACCTGGATCTCATGCATATTTTTTTATCTAGTTTTCATTATCTCCCAGTGTCTTCCTTCACTTATTGTAGGTCATTTACACTATTATCTACACATGAAATTAAGGCACTAGTTAAAATTAACATCGCACATTTTTTTTAACATTGATGTGATTAATGATAAGCTTGAGAGAAGAGTACTAGACTTTCAACAGAGAGAGGTTTTCAAGAGAGAGACTTTTTCAGCATGAAATTAAAAAATGATTGAGATGAGCACATATGGATAAAATACATATAAATTACTCATTTTATTCATGTTTAAACACAAAAAATCTTACACCGATTTAATTGAGGCAGAGATAGATAAAAATTAGAGGACAGTGATCAGCAATGACAATATGGGTACAGAAACAGAAGGGTAAGTATGAAGAGAACAGAGCTGGAGAGATAAGTGGAAGTTTCTTATCTTGATTAGAAAAGTATCAGCCAATCAGAAGGTACACGGCAGTTTTGGATTCAGTGTTCAACATTCTGAGGACAGAGGCAGAGTCAACCTTTAAGAAAATGGCAACTGATAACTAGGCCTGACACAAGACATTCATAGACTTTACTTTTTTGCAATAATTTTGTACCCATATCAGAGTATTATCATGTGTGACAGATTTGATGAGCAATAGAATATAAGTTATTATATCACTGGAGTCTAGGTTTAAATTTTTTTTCTCAATCTATAATTCTCAACACCCACCAATTTAGTCAATGCTTTGGGATGAAGGTGGACAAAATAGTAATGGCATCAGAAGGAGAATGGTGTAAGTTAAAGAAGCTTATACAAAGAGGAGAGAATTAATGATGGGGCTTGAAGGGAAGCCACAAAGGAAATAAAGGCAAAAACTTTAATTTGGAATGCAGCACAGCTAAAAAAAATTGTCTCAGAGGTAAGAGCAGGTAAGACGTTTTTGGGATGTAGGAGTTAAGGAAATTGATTTAAGTGAAGCAGACAGAAGAAAACACAAATGAAAAACTTACCCAAGGTTGATCCATCTCGCCCATGTGAGTAATAATGCGGTGCATATCAGCAATGCTCAAGGCATCTCCAATCATGACTGATTTGCGACAAGCCCGTGAAGCAAACATGTCTCTTACACGAGAGGGCCTGCAGTTTGCATGGGGAGAATCCTTGATAGAAGACAAAGTGGACTGCATTAGTGACATTTGACAGTGAAATGGTTAAATATGAAATGGTCATGGAAATTAGAGCTCTACCTGTAGCATGAAAATCAACTCATCCACATCCTCCTTCCCAAAAGTCCAATTTCGGCTGAAAGGAATGGAAGTCAAATAGGCTTTGCAGTCTGAAACTTCCTCCTTGCTCTCCGGAGGGAAAGAAAAACGAAAACCATTACGCTCAAACACTTCAATGTTTTCAGTTAACACTGATTTGGCTGCCACTGTTAAATCCAATGGTTGGGGTCTGAAACAAATTAAATACTGGATATTAAAAAACACCGTTCAAATGCTTAACAATTGAGGAATTATTAATAGTGCCTCACATAAAATGAAATAAATACATAAAAATAGGTACTTGAAACATCAAAACATATTGAAATGAAATTATTGACTTTGTGATGCCACACACTTTGTTTAAAAACACGACCTAGGTTTTGACGTTGAACGTCATAATTAGGTGGTCCTCATAGAAACAAACTTGGTTTATATTCCTTCTGATCAAGGGAGGGGGGTTGGTCAGAGAGGGAGGGTAAAGGAGGGTGGAGGGGTAAAAAGGTTAAAATATAGTAGTAGTAGTATTTAGGGGAGGCGACGGACTTCTGAGGTCATTTGCGCCATGGGGGATGGATAGGAAAGGATGAAGGGTGGAGAGAAACCCGGCGTCAGCATTAGCCTACTCTTAACGAAAGGCGCCAAGGGGTCCGCAGCTTAATGTCCCATCCGACGGACGGCGTACTCACTCAAAGTGCCCTCCACAAATCATCTCAACTAGGGATCGAGATACCTTTGAAAAATATTCAACACCACCGGGATTTGAACCCGGGCCCTCTGGGTGGGAAGCCAGTATGATAGCCACCTCTCCATCTCGATCCCCAGGTTAAAATATCGATGGGAGGAAAAGAGAATTACATTTTTCGGTGTCAATTGTTGACTTGGAAGAGTGGTATGTCTAGGGGGGAGGGATACAATTTTTTGTTGCCAAGTTCATCCTTTCAACGGATGAATTTAAAAATTTTCAACAGCTCCTAAGCATCAATCCTTAAACCTTTGTTTTCAAAATAAGGAATTTTAATCACAAAGTTACTTTTGTGGTCATTCTCAATGAGGTACTTCGCATGGAGGGATGTTATGTTCTTATTTTTCACACATGTTGACCCAAAATCACATCTAGTGTGAAATTATGAGTGCCCAGAGACATCACCTGGACACTATGCATTCTATGATGCCATTGAAATAACACAGAAATGACAAAGAGTTATATCATTGAAATTTCTGATACAACAATCCCAGCTTATGGGTCCAGAGAGTTGGCCAGTTTGTAAAACACTGTAAAATGGTCTCTCTTATTGCAATTATTTCAAGATTCAATAGAGGCATGAGGTGATTGTCAGAATCAAAAATATTTCTTCAACTATAATGGCACTCAAGATAAGAGTCTATATTTCAAGGTATCTTTGAACACTGTGTAAGGCACACATTAAGTGTTGGCAAAATAATTTTTGAATGAAAAAACAAATATTATGTTCGTACAGGTTATCAATTTTATATATCATGAAATGGGAAAGATAAATTTGTCTAATATATTTATTTAACTTTAATCTTAATAAACCCTAGCTTCCAAGAGATACATGTTAATATTTAGGTGCTCAGGCATATGAAGCTATTTGGGTATGCTGTATCAATTCAAAAATATTAACAGCAATGAAATACATCACCAGTGGTGGGAAGCAAACTGAAATCATTGGATAACACACATGCCTGAATCCAAGTACAAGACATAAATCAAAAAGGTCCAGGCTTAATGGAATAAAAACAGATACTGCAACAATCTCAATGTGCACTTACACCACCAATGGCTGCTGCTGAAGATTGGTTGTAATCTGAAGGGTCTCAAAATTATATTTTTCATCCGATGCATGCTGATCAATTATGAAAAGGTCTGACCCCAATTTTGTTATTAAAAATCCTAAGTTGAATTGTCCAATTACTTTCATCTGAAACATAGAAAGACATTTGTAAGTTGATGCATTATTATTATAAGGTAATCTACCGCTTAAGGTAGGTTTTTGGATGGACACAGCTACTAAATAAAACATTTTGTGACTCCTAACAAAACACAAAATCCAGCAAAGTTGATGCATATGAAAGTAATATTCAATTCCTAATCATGTATCCATGTCTCTTGCATTTGAAATGACTTATGTGAAATCACAGAACTTGGTAATCAAAAATGATCTAAACATATTGATCAGACATATGTCTCAGCTTGGGGTAAATTTCATCTTGGACCATATTAGGTAAATTAATTTTATCTCACAAACAATTGTTTAAATTAGAAATTCCCAAGAGAAAGAAAAAATAATAAAAATGTACAACAATACAGATTTTAAATGTTATCTTGATTTTCACTTAATATCATCAAAAATGGAATCATTTCAATGACTGTATTTTCCCATCGAAAACTCGCACCTTATGTATAACGCGCACCCAGAACTTTGTAGTTATTATGAATTTGAATAGATACCGCACACCCAGGGTTTCATAGTTATCTTGAATGTGTATAGATGCCGCACATCTGTATTTACATATATATATATGTGCATAGAAATTATATATAGTTTGTGTAAAAATACGTCTATATCAGAGACGGAGAGGAACACGAAATTTGTGCAAAAAATATGAAACTAAATTAAACTACAAATTTAAACAGTGGTAAAGAAATAGCAAATCAAGACAAAAATTATGATACATTTTACAACCTTAAAATAAACCTTTCATACTCTATACATGTATTAAAACCTCACCAAATACAAATATAAACATTTCTTCATAATCCAGGTTCAATTGATATTTTCTCAAAACTAAGGATGCATCAGGTTTATTTAGATCACGGGGGCTATGCTATGTTTCACCTTCATTCTTTAAGACTTGCACATCATATCCGATGAACTCTGCAATTTATAGGAAGCTATGTTATTGTACCTCTAGTACCCTAAAATCCAAGCAGTCAGTGAAATTTCACAATGACAATAACATTTTTCTGGTTTGAAAGTTATTTTCCCATTTACCAGTACTTAATTATGCTTCCATTCCTTAAAACTTCTAGAAGTTTGATTGTACTGATTTTCAGTTTCCATTTATCTGGATAAATTAACTAAAAGGCTGAAGCCGGTTTATAAGCCAATGTATTCTTTTTCCTAATGCATAAAACATATTTCTTACTCCTTAAAAATTATTTTGATAGAAGACAGATAAACGCTCCACATTGAAAGCAAATGGCTGTGATAAAATGGAATGAAAGCAGAGAAGTGAAAATAAGGAAAGAAGGCAGTACAAAATTTCAAAATTCCTGTCAAAATGGAATGGATACATCAACGGGTTTATTTTAGTTACCTTTGAGAACATGTCCTTAGTAATTTCCCGTTGAAGCTCAGTCTCAGCCATGCTATTATCTTTTGGATTTATGGCAGCGCTGAACCTTAACTTTTTCTTGGATTCTTGTTTAATGCACTTTAATTTTCTTTCCTCTTCCCTTTCAAAATTTTTTGAAATGTCAATCAGAGAAACATTCATTCTCACAGACCTCAAGTCTCTATTTTCAGCGACAGCATCCTCATCCAAGATTACAACTTCTATGCTAGAGTCACTCTCCATTTCTGAGCATTGCTTCCGAGAATTTTCAATGGGCAAATCAACTTCATACTCTCTGACTTTCATCTTTTTGGCAGATGCATGACGTTCATAGATGTCGATGCTTCTATCCTCGGCTTTAAATGAAAATCTCCTCACATCACAAAGTGCCTCTTTTGCATTACCTGCCACGGGCTCCCTAATCTGTGTCTCGATTGTCATTTTGCTCTCCTTTCCTTTCGAGGGTGCACATTCACTATGGTCTGACTCAATGGAAATATCTCCAGAAGTAGAGTCTTTCATTTCTGAATTTCTTTCGGGGGCTTTTATGTCCGTCACACTGATTTCAGAATTGAATTTATCACCACTATCACAATGCTTCAAAGAGTCAGTCACAGTATTTACATCCACAGCTTCAATATCAATGGCAAGTGGGTGGGTTTCTTTACTTTGAAATTTATCAAACTCTTTATTTTTGGGGGGATTGCCAGATAAATCAGTACAAACACTTTCTGGTTCTTGGATTACATCTGCATATTGTGCATCATTCACTTTAGGGACCTGAGAACCGGCAGATTTAGATACCACAAATGAATCCAATCGTGGCTCTGGAACAGAAGAACATTGCACATCATTACCATAAGTTATCATTCATGGTAGTTCCTAAAATCAGATAATTATCAGAAATATCAAAGTCAGAATAAAATAATACATAGGATTTTAAGTTTCAAAGGGTGATAGCCCATAAAAAACAATGTCAAGAATAGCAAAATACACTATTGTAAGGCATCAGCAGGTTTTATCAGTTAGTGTGTACACAGCAAGAAATTCTGTTGACCTTTGAAATGTCAATCTACTCAATTAATGGATAAAAACGCTGATTCTATACACTTACGCTTGATTTTTGGGCTACCAAAATTTGCACCATGCCTCTTGGATGTACCAGGAGCACTATTTTTATCCATTACGGAACTATTAGATTGGGCAAAACGAGACAGTGCCTAAATCAAACAAGAAAAAGTGTAAAATTAGTCTCAATATATGCTGTAGAATTATTGTATAAAAACAAAGGGTAAAATTAAACAGCCAATTGCATAAAAATTACAAAAATAAATTCATTCTCACATCCTAGTATCATCATAATAATAATGAATTCAAATTTTATGTAATTGACAGAATGAATTCAAATCCCACCAGCATTGAGCTTAATCAAAAAATATACCAGGTAAGTTGGGTATTCTAAAAATAATTTTAACTCACTATGTAATATTTATGTATTGGGTATCTGATTTTGATTCAACTGGCAAAGATGGTATTCAACATATGGTTAATGAATCAGCCCACTTATTGCATCCTATAACCATCATCATCATCAGGGTAGGATGGCCAGTTCCTTCTCTGTGCTGGCCATGGTTTCCCAGGAAGATCTGACCCCCACGACCCGCAACCCAATAACATCATTCACAATGCAAACCACAGACTTTTTGTTGCAAAAGATGTCTTATCAGAAAAGCATACACTTTTAGGACCTTTTTCATATGAGTACATGATACGTGTACATACATCTAATGATTCATCAATTATTTTTTGAAACTCATATTTTAGGTCTTAATGAACAACAGACAAGTCTGTCCATTAATACTATGGAAGATCAAATATCTATTACCTTAGTTATAGTAAGAGCCTTGGAATGTGGAGGAGTTGATGAAGTTGCTGTAACTTCAGTTGCAGAATTTAGTGCTGCATTCATAGAAAAAGAATTGGGTAAATTTTGAAGTTTAAATGTGCTAGGAGTTGACTTGTACATTTCCAGCAAAGATGTCTGAAAAATAAATAGTATTTCATTAATCTGTGACAGAGACTTGCAAGGCAAAAATATTGATTGACACTCAATAAGCACTCAGTGAGTAACTTAGTAATGCTTAAAGTTTATGTACACAAGCATAAGTATATAATTCCTTAATCACCATTAGCCTGAACAATAAAATATTGGAATGAGATAAACAAAAGAATACCAACAATTGTTGATATTATGTGTGTCCTCATCAAAGAGTAAGAGTGCTTTATATCAATGGTGGAGATATTATGCTACAAAACCACAGACAGCTGAGGAAAGACAAGAAAAAAACCCATCACTTAATGAAATGTTACACTATAAAATAAGCACAAAATATATGTTAAAAGTAGAGCAACACAATGTGATCTTGAAATAAAGACAATACACTCTTTAATAAAATATGCACAGCAGAGCCTCAGTCTGTTGGTCACAGTAAGAGACATTCTATCTCCTCTCAACCACCCTCACTTTCATGCTTTCACCAAATGAAATTGAATTCACTTGAGAAGTTTTTCTTATTTCACCTAAGTAATTTACTACCATAATTTAATGGCATACAGTTATACGATGAGTCTTCCAATGTATCTGTATAAATACAACCCAAGATAGCAACTGCATATGCTGCTTTAACTTATGTTGGAGCTGTCTTATTAATGTTTCCTCAGCATGACTCAAAATCATGAGCGCCAGTGCCTAATATCGTTCTAAAAATTAATTGAAAAATAGTCACAGAACGTTCACAACAAAAGAATAGACATTGAGTGCAAAGATAGTCTGATCAGCTGTCAAAACTCATTTTTTTGTTGTAAGGGGAGGACCTTGATTTTTTAGCAATCTAGGAGGAGAGAGGATTCAGCTAGCAATAATCAACATCTGGGAATGATTGGATCTCTGAAAGGCCATCTCACTAAGGACAAAAAACTGCTACTTTTTCAAAGCCACTTTCTTCACAACCCCACTCTACTTTGAACTTAATAATAGGTCAAAAAACCCAAGGTGTTAAAAAAATACTCACTCAATACAAAATTTTAAAAATTCATTACAGCCCTGTCCGTCATGCTATGTGGGTATGGGAATGGAAAAGGAGAGAAATTTTTTGCAGTAAGATTGGAAAATAGGGATCATCAGGGAATTAACTTGATGCTATAAGGTTTGTTGGAGCTAAATGCAGACACGATGAGGTCAACTAAAGCAAAAGTGGGAGGAGAATGGGATTTCATAGATAGGGAATGTCATTCAAAATGCATTTTTTTCAATGAAATATTTCTTTCTCATTTTGGATTGGATTACCTCCCACTGTTTTCATGTATATAAGCATTGACCTTTGTTCTCAGCATGAAGAAATTTAAACTTGAATCCAAGCTGTTGGGTGACTTCAGCGATCAATTATTGATCCAACACCACCAGGATTCTGACATCCTAATGTTGAATTTCCTCCACATGTTAAATAAATTGAGCAAAACACAACTATTACAAGGCAACTGGTTTACATTGAAAATGTTTTTTGGGTTCAACCTTTTGTTTAGTACTTCATTCAAATTTTACCGGCCCCAGTGGTGGCGGGGTAACATCCTCGTGCCAACCCTGAGGTGGCAGGTTCAATTCCCACCTTGGTGGGTTTTTCTCCACCTAAGGCTTGGGTGTTTGTAATTGTCTATTGTTAATTTTTTGTTAAAAAGTCCGATGTAAAAGGCTGAAGTGCTGTTTACAGATTAATGTTAAAACAATAAATGATAATTAAAGAATTAAGGGGATAATACACGGTGATTTATGGATGATAACCTAATCACTTTAAGAGATGTTTTTTCAACAAAGGGAAATTGCACTATTGAGACAAAGAAAAATTACATATGCAGTGATTAACTGGATTATACCTAAATTTAGGAGTTTGGTTGATGTGTTGGCTAGTGCGCCAGTTTCTCACCATGAGGGCTCGGGTTTGAATCCTGGCAGCAGCAGAATTTTTCAGTGGCATCACAATCCCTCCTTGGGATGTTATGTGGAAAGTATTTCAAGCGGTGCATGATATCCATTGAATGAGAAATTGAATTGTGGACCCCTCTGCATATTTCATTATAAGTAGGTTTATGCTGATGCCAGGTTTCTCCCAACTCTTCCCCCATTCCCTGAAAGTTCTGTCAAACCACCTACCTAAACCTTAATGGTGCACATGGCTTCGATTGATGGTTGCATACCCTAATAACTGCTAACATTACTAATGTGTCTAATTCTTCAGTATACGAGATCTGTCTGGAAACTATCAATCCATACAATATTTTGAGAAAAATAGCCAACCTAGAACAATGAGGCCTTAGTCCCCTTGGGACCTCACACACTTATCCCAGCATCTTCTCCACTTTTCAAAACAATCAGTAAAGTCCTTTTACAGAATAGTCATCAGCTTCCACGTCAAATTCTCCTTTATCTCATCAACCAACTGTATAGAACTCTTAGCTTTTGTTTCTGGGTCATAGCCGTAGACCCATGTCTCATCTCCAGTTATGACCTTTTTTAGAAAACCTGGGTCATCACTTGCGGCTTAGAGCAAGTTCCCAGCAACTGCAGCATGAAATTCTTGATGCTGACAAGATGACAGAGAATGCAAGGAAGCAGCTGATGATCATTCCAAGAAAGGTGTTTGCCAATTGTTTTGAAAAGTGGAAGAGATGCTGGGATAAGTGTGTGAGGTCCCAGTGGGATTACATTTAAGGGGACAAAAGCCCCATTGTTCTAGGAAGGCTATTTTTCTCAAAATATTGCAAGGCTGAATCCTTTCTGGAAAAACCTTGTATGCCTTTTAGCCAAAGTGATGTTTTACTCTTCTAATATTCGTGTGGAAGACTAACATTTTTGCTCCCTAAATGATAAGTGTATACATGAATCACTGGGCAAAACTAAGATCAGGAAATAAGTTCAATACATGGAACATTAGAAAATTTGAAAAGGATTTGACAAGAGTTCAATCCAGGTCATATATTCTTCAGGAATATCCAAGATTTTCCAGGGCATGGTACTTTTATGATAAATAAAACACATCAAAGAGAAAGGAACTAAGCTGAATGCATGAATTCTATGACCTGCGACAGAGAGTAACATGGTAAGCACAACTCTTAGGTGAAAAATCAGCCTTTGGATGGATGACTCATTTTTACATAATATTCCAATTATTTCTTAAACATTAAAAAATTTAGCGGGGGATTATTCCAAGGAATGAATACGCGTTTAATACTTCCTTAATGCACTTACCTTGATTGTAGCCAGCAGTAACTTCTCATTTTCAATAAAAATCTGACGTTTGTCTGGAGTCACATTCACATCAACACCATTTCCATCCATTCCATTTACTTTGACGTCTATGAACACAAATGGATATTGGTGAGAGTTGTATTGATGGTATACCTCATTTATTAATCGAATAACCTTAAACAAGAAAGGAGAGGTGAAACACTCTGCAAAAGCAACATATGAACACAAAACCTCAAAGAGTGTAATATCAGTTGAATATTTTTATTGAACTGGAATATATACCAATATGAATATATTTTTTATTCACGAAATGGCAACTGGTTACCTTTGTTGGCTCACATGGGCGAGAGTTGATGAAGAAGAATTGCCTATCAGGAGCACCCCTACCTTTCCCATGCTCACAGGAGGACAAACAGCCAGTGATAGTAAAGGGGGAGGATTCAACTTTTATCTTCTCTAAACCTATAGCATATTTGTATGAAAGGGAAATACATGGTATTAAATGCAATACATTTTCAATCAAACAAGCAGAATTAATGATTACAAACCAAGCACTCTTCTTGCAATTCACAAATTTACCTTCACATTCTTCAACACCAGATTCATTTAAAGTATCTCTTGTTTTGATGCCAAACTCCTCCATTATTTCTTCAGTGACTTCCTTTTGCTTGAAATCAATCAATGCCATTAACTGAAATAAATGTATGAAGAAAACGATTTTAAGCAATAAAATAACTTCCCATTAACATAGAGTTAAACAATAAATTAGCACTCCTAAATCGTACAAAATTAATAATGGCAATTGGGGCTGAGAGGTCAAAGCTGATTACCAATCACCTGATTCCATCCTTACATCACCAAATATTTCCATATATTCTGATTAGAACAACCCTTACAATTAGAGTATGGTATCTCCTCTTTGAATGTTTAAAAAATGAGTGTGATTCTATACCAAATGGTATTCGAGGTTGCTGTATTGATGTGATTTTAGTAGGCCAATTAATGTACACTAAAGTTACTATTATATGTATTTTATAATCCCAAGAAACTGGCCTGGAAAGTTCTTTTAAGACCCTGGTGGTTTTTTTAACAAAGGCACTTCAAGGCCTCAGGGAAAAAAAGCATTAGATTGTGATCAAGTATCTTCTGATGCTTTGAAAGCATTAAGATCAAATACAGTAACTAGATTGACCAGTCTAGTCAATAGATTCAACGATTCAGACATTTGGCCTGAACAGACAATTTTAGTTTCCTAACCAAAGTAGGGCAATTCAAAAGAATGAATGTAAAGATAATGTATCACAATCATTTCTACCTGCCATTTTACATTACCAGTTACAACACTTTAGAGAATAGGAAATAAAATAGACGAGAATATGAACGAAAGCAAGTTTGGATTCAGAAACATTTGAAAGAGTTAATCAGAGAGAGAGAGACAGAGTATGACAGAGAGAGATACAGAGCAAAAACAAAAAAAACAAGATGCTATTCGGTCATTGACAAATAAATGCAGGACAAGAACCAGGACCTGTATACATCTTTTGTAATTTGGGAAAATGGGTTTACCAGAGTCAACTGGAGTATGCTGCTGAGGATTTAAAAGCAAATTGGGAATAGACTCAATGGACAAAGGAATAACAAAACAACTGTTAAAAAAAACAGAAAGTGATGGTAAGAGTTGCAAATAATGAGACAGATGAGACAGGTATTGGAAGTGGTGTCAGATAAGGATGCTATGTCGCCAACTCTCTTCAATATTTATGCTGAAGAGGTTACTAATAAGGCTTTAGAAAAATCAAGAGTGTTTGTCTTGGGAGGGGCAAGAATAAATACCATGAAATATGCAGATGATCAGGTAATACTGTTGGAATAAGAATAGGAGCTACAGTATATGATGGAGAGTGTGGACAGAATTTGGAATTAACATAAATGCAGGAGAGACAAGCGTTGAGAGTAGTAGGCACGATTGATATGTGTATAGAGGGAAAAATGGTTAAGCAAGGGACAATACTTTGGCGTTTGAGAAGCTTAGTGGCACTAATTTGAAGCTGTACTGAGGAAATAAGAAAAGAGATATCAATGGGTAAGAAGATTTTGAAAAGGCAAAAGGGCTGATGATAGCAAATAGAATTTCAATTGAACAGAGAAAAGATTTGCTAAATGTTTTGCCCAGAATGTGCCATCTTACAGCAGCAAAACATGACTGGGTAAGTACTAGCAAAATTTTGAATTGTGGTGAGGAGAAGAAAGCGTACGGTAAAGTGAACTGATGCACTAAGGATTGAGGAAGTAATGATGAGGATAGGAGAGGGAAGAAAACTGCTGAAGAAAATAAAAAAGGAAAAGACATATTGGTTGGGGCATATATTATACTGGAATTGCTTGCTGAGAAGAGTCATGTAGTTCATATATTTTGGTCAGTCTCTCCATTTCCCTTAAGCATGTTTCCAAGAAATTATTCCATGCAAGGCCTACCTCTACCTAAGGAAAAAAATTAAAAGAAAACTCAATAATATTCAACTTACCACTGTTACATTAATATAACCTTGCGCCAATCACAAAATATGTGTAATTCCCAAAAGCCGTAGCCATTGAGGATAAATACTGTGGAAACCTCGGATTCCATAAAATAGTTATGTGTGTAAGCACCCAATTTTTAGGTTGAAGATAATTTTAACATTATATAACTATGATGTCTATGCCATACGGATGGCAGTCAAAATCAATGCAAACATCTAAATATAATTCTTTATCGCATGCTTTCTTTCCCCTATAATAGTACCTGTTACTAACTCAATTTATGCCTTTATGTTAGTTATAATAAGTATGTTTATAATAATAAGTATTTAGGCTAGGTAATGCCTTATTGTAGCAATAGAAATGTATACACTAGCCGCTGTCAATATGTACAAGGGATAATAATTGCCAGCTAACTGGAATCAAATCAGAAAGGAGACTATGCAAAAGAAGACTATGCAAAGATTTTCATGATCATAAAACCATCAAATTAAAATTTTCAATTAATAGTTCTGAACATGATTATTATTATGAGATCTCGTAAACAATAAAAATCTCACCTGTTTATGTCCAAACACACAGCCAATATTATCAGTAATTGATTCTCCTCCTTGAGTGGCAACGATGGTACTCGAGTGTGAGCCCTTGCTTTGCTTTTGATTGGTGCAGGTAATTCTGTAACAAAATTTGTCAACGTTTTAACTAAAACAGGATACAGTTAAACATGGCTAAGGGAAAAAGGAAGAGCTCCATATCATTAGGATTGCTACAGAATCTGAACATTAATACTTCCTGACTTCCTTAAGTTTTAATTTTAATATTTCCTAACTGCAGGACATGGTACTTTAATGGATAAGATCATTGGACTATTGACCGGAGATCCCAGGTTCGATTCCCACTTATCATGTAAAAACTGTGCTTTATACATGTATGATATAATGGTATTATTAAAAATGATTTTGATAAATATTTCTGGAGCTTGAAATGCATATTATACTTCTTTTACCTAGTCATTGACACTTGGAGTTCCAAACACTCAATGCAACTCAATGCTTCTGAATATTGTTGCTGGCTTATATATAGGAGCTCATCAATCACACACCCAATGGAGACCATTTTCAGCCATAGTCAAATATGTTTCAACTAATGGTCACATGCAATCTGTGATTATTTCAAATTCTATCTATGACAATCTGTTTAGCTATCTTCACACCAGCTGAACAATAGCCAAACTCAGGCTAATATCCTATTAATGTATTCATTTCTGTTTCAAGACACATATTCAGCTCAGGACCTGAAGATTATGATCTAAAAATGTATCCAACATCAGATTAAAGAAGTTTGCAGCACAAAAACTTAAAGGAAGATTCTGCTAATCGAGACGTTTTGGACTCAATTTTACATTGATTTAAGAGACGAAAGCATTTAACTTAAAAAAGATATGAAAATTTACAAAGCAAACACAATCATAATGTGATTTATCAGCAAATATCATTACAATATTGAGACTATATTAGTGAATACATTGAAATGAAAGCCCATTACATGTGTAGCAGAAACCACTCTGCCACAAACAACAGTTGCAATGTTTTCATAATAGGGTTTTTTCCATATTTTCTAAATTGATTATTGGTCAGTTCAGTCAGAGTGACTATAGCAACATTAGATACTTTCAATATACTATCACAAAAAAGAAATTGCTAAATCAAGGACAGTATATGTTACCATAACAGATTCAATAAAACCTGCCAAAGGTGGAATCACATAGGACCATGTGATTTATTTCTGAGATATGCGGATTTTCCATCTTCAGTTGAATCAATCAGCACAGATGTCCTTCCAGAAATTGAATAAATGAAACGCATTGCAATATATGTTTAAACTCAAAAATTTACCTTTAAAAGCATAACATTCCTGAAAAATAAGTAAATTAAAAAGAAAAGGTATTTTTATTTGCAGCTGACACTAAAATGTAAAGATCTCAAAGCTTATAAAGGACAAGCTGAAAATATTTTTTTCAAAATACATGTATTATTACTGCCTTTATTATTATGAGACAGGTTTCACTGTATTTAAAATGCCTGGCTGTCAACTGCTGTTCCCGGAATTTGTTACAATATGTGTAACAGAATATGCAGGACATAATTAACAGAACACAAGTTACATTAAAAGCATATGAACTGCCAGTGAATATACTTTAAATGCATGAAGGAACAGATACTCACCGAACTCTAGTTGAGACAAGGCAATATGCATATAGGAGATGTGTCATTTTTGTAAATTCCCTCTGTAAGTGGCGAAGGAATTCCCTGCGACGAACAGGCAATCCAGAGAAGAGCGACTTTAAGGAGACTGTTGTTCCTATCTAAAGCACAAAGGATTTCTATAAATTCAGAGCAAATATTTCAAATGGTAATCTATTTATTATTTCATCTTGTTATTTTACAATGGTAAAATATAAGACATGCTGCACAAAAATATAAAATGAATACATTAATTTTGAGAAATGGTTATTAAATCACCACTAGTTATACCTTGACGAAAAATATTCATTAAAGTCATAAAGACAATTCTTGATTAAAAAAGATTCAAATCTAGATTTAAATATTTGATATGAGTTGGTATATTTTATGCCTGCTGATAAATAATTATAAATTTTAATGCCAGCATAAAGATGTCTTTTTTGAGACAAAGAAGTGGAATGCTGTATTACATGCACCTTTTTTCTTTGTCTTGTGATGTAATCACAGTTACTCTCATTTTTTTTAAATAGACACATGCTTTTCTCGCCCTACTACAACCTTGACATGTTGGAGGAGCTTGTGCATTCCGATAACCCATGTGCTGACGGGAGCAGTGATAATTATTAATACCCATGATATTTATGATGGACAGTATAGAAAAAATGAGTCCTGGCTTTTATAGGACTAATCAACCATGTGCCGTGCCCAACAGGGGGAGAGGCAAGGCTTCCACAGTCATCATCTCATAAGAGGCTTGCAAAGCAAAACCGACAGAAGATGCAGAAGAAAACAACCAAATTAGTTAGAGTAGGAACTTGGAATGTTTGGACAATGTAAAGGACAGGAAAATTAGAGAATATAAAGAGAGAGATGGAGAGAGGAAAATAGATATTTTAGGCCTCAGCGAGATGAGATGGGAGAATTGCGGGGATTACAGGAGTGATAGGTATAGAATAACATACAGCGGAGAGGATGAGAGCTAGCATTTGATTAAACAAAAGGTAGGAAGAAGCATGGTCAACATAGGGCAAGTAACAGATAGAATATTACTAGTAGAGCCAATGGACTAACTTAGTCATTGTTCAGGTATACATGTCACCAAGCAATCATAAGGAGGAAGAAGTTCGGTTTAGGTATGAGGGAACTCATCTACGGGGAGAAAGAAATTGAGTTCTGCAGGAGAGAGGGGTTAATCATCACCAACACTTAGTTTAGACACCACAAAAAGCATAGGTGTACATGGAATATGCCAGGTAACTCAGAAAGGTATCAGCTAGATTATATTATGAGAAAAACAAAATTTGCACTTTTCCACAGATTTATTTGTAACATACAACACGTTCCAGTTCATCAAAATATCTTTAGGTACAAGACAAGATTCAACCTGCCATTAATAATGTATTTTGTTCATTTAGATTCGTACTACAACTTTAAGGAGAACAAAACTTTTTCAAAATAGTCCACATAAATATTGGCCAAGAGAGGGAACAAGAGCAAGCCCATGGCTAAACCATTGGGTTGCTGGAATATGCACCATTAAAAATAAAATAATTTTGGGAAAAACACGTCTTTAAGAATAACTAGAGTTCCCTAATAACTGGCACTGGGATGGATTTCCAGAGAAGGATGTCTTCGGCGAGGTTCACAGCTTCTATGGGTGGCACGTTGATGAAAAGGTTACATACTTGAAGGAAACAAGCATGCACTTTTATGGGATGACCTTTTTTATTAGTTTCCTGACAAGGTCCAAGGAATTCACTACACCATATTCTGTGGAAAATTTGGAAACCTCCCAGAAGAGTTCATTAAGTCTTTTCCTGGCATGTGGTTGGGAGCTGACATATTTGATACTACTTGTATGATCGGAATCCCATTTTTGTGAACTTTTGGTAGCCCAAAAAACCGTGGTGCTGAGGGATCCATTTGCACTAGTTTGAACATTTCACAGCTTTAAAATGATGTATCACTGGATTTAATCACTTTCTTAATTTATTGCTGAAACTTGGGGGTTGGGTCTGAACAAAGTACTTCAATATTATTGTCTCTGATGAAGTCTTTGCATTTTTTGATGCAAGTATTTCTTTCTAATAAAACCACTGCACTGCTTTTATCTGCTTTTTTGATGAACAAGTGTTTAGCCGTCACTGAATGTATAATGGACTTCAAGGCCTCGTACTCTGTAAAATACTTTTTCTTTTTTACTTCCGGTTGTGAGATTTTAAGGAGCTCCTGTGAAAAAACTTGTTTGACCGTGATGTTTCCTTTCTGAAGGGCAACTTCAAGGTCAACCACCAAGTTTTCTTTATCTTTAACAGAAATAGGAATTTTAGGTATGTACTTGAGGTACTTTTCTAGCAAAGAAATTTCACTATTAGAAAAGGAATGCCCAGAAAGATCAACAATTTGAGGTCCAAACTTATGGTCACATTTAGAACTTGTTGATTTTAAATTGTACTCATTTTTCTGTAGTAATTTTACCTTAAGGTTGATTTTTGCTTTTTTTTAAATAAAAGGAAATCTAACTGCATTCCTGGCAGACATCATTATCAAAGTATAGCCACTCGATGGAATGAATTTCATGAGACAATTCCACATACAACAGTATTAAATAATGGGATATAGCATCTCTTTTAACAGACCATTTGTGTAACTCTCTTTTTAGCCAGGCTTTCTTGGCTACTCCTCTAGCAAACTTTCCAGTCGAGGATTGGGTTTTCATACACTGAAGGTTGATGAATTTCAGGAAAACTCCCAAGGGATATGCAGCAATCGCTGAAGAAGATAATCAGTGACACAATCCGGTATTTGATGGAGAGTCTTCTGTAGAGACTTGCCTTAACTGCATTACTGGTGCACCTAATATGTGTTTTTAAATAAAGTGTGTGGAATTACAAAGTGAATAATTTTGTTTCAGTAGTTATGCAAATTCCATATAGTTACGTCGAAGACAACAAATTTTAGATTGGATGCTTTAGAAATGTAGCTGTGGAGAAGGATGGAGAAGGTGAAATAGACCGAAAGGAAAACAAATGAGTAAGTGCTAGGTATGGTGGGCTAGGAGAGAAGATTGTTTGGAGAAATCATAAGAGGCAGAAAAAATGGATAAAAAGCATATTAATTACGCAGGGGGTGGTTAAAGATTGTGATACAGGGGAGACTGTTGGGCAAACAAAGAAGGGGCAGGAATACGTTAGGGATGTTAGATGGAATGAAGGTTGGAAGGTAATATATGGAGATGCACAGAGGTTTGTTGAAGAGAAGGATGTGGGGTTGTGTTTTGTTGTTAGAGACAATATATTTGTTAGTTTTGTCCATCCAAAATCTACCTTAACCAGTAGATTACCTATAATAATAATAATAATATTTTCTCAAACATACACACATACATGATATATGCACAAACATGTTACAGGTTTCTTAGGGCTTAGGAAATTCTGGAAAGTTTACTGCATTAATGCCTAATATGTTCATTTCAGTTTAAACTTTCATCAGTTATTAAACCTAAAACGTCCATTTCAGGGGTTTCTTTCTTTTTTTTCTTGAATTGTACTTGGTTTTTCAAAATTTACCGAAAACTCATTGTTTGTGAATCAGTTTCCTAAGAGTGCTATGGAATCATTAACATTATACCTCAGCAATGAATTGTTCTTTTTACTTAGAATTAAATTTGTGTCATCTGTATAAGAATTATTTCATCTCTCTAAACATAGGTTGTTAAATCATTTATCTAAATAAAGAACAGGACCTTGTGTACTTCCTTGTAGTCATTATGAAAGACAAAGAAGAACACTTTGGAAATTCTAATTTATTTCTACATCAGGATATAGAAATTCCACTTTAGAGTCCCATGTAAAGGCACAGTGTGTCCCATCTAGTGTACCACACATCATGAAATCAAAAATAGGAACTATCTCCCACTACTATGCTGTCAAGACAGCATGGCAGTGGGGGACACCAGAGACCAGCTATGAACCAAAGAGATTATTAGTATTGGGTACTGAAGGTAAGGACGGTTTTCAAGGAAATTGGTTCCCACAATGCGACTGCAATTGGTTGAAGTTTATCGATTTTGATACTTCACTAAGCGTAAATTTTCAAACTGTAAATAAAATTGTGTCTATAGGATGATAGTATTTACTCTATCATTGAGTTGAAATGTGGCTTCACTGTTTAAGCTGCTGTAGAATCATCATATTTATGCTGTCCTATTTAGTAATCATATCTTTTAGCGCCAAATAGGAACTGCAATATATAATTTAAGATTGGACCAAAAACCTCTCCCAATTAAAGGAAGGTTCTGCATTGTGTTTGAACATTAAAAGATGGGACTAAATTGTCATTAAGGTAAACATATGGCTAAGCTATAAACAAGGAAAATGTGAAAAATTCCAAAGAAACTGCGGGAGATGCCGCAACAGTAACTTTTAACGGAGTCATCCGCTAATGTGCATTTCAATGCAACAATTTCAGAGCGTAAAAATCATTCGCCTTGACTGGGACTCGAACCCAGATCCCTCAATATCCGGTCGAGTGCTTTAGCCACTTAAGCTACCGAGGCGTCCTCTTAAACTCTGAAATTTTGGGGCTTTTAAAGGAACTAGATGTTATGACGAAATACCGTACATACAATGTCACATGTATTCGTAGTCGTGCGCGAGGCGCCACTGTCCACGAGGTTAAAGCCAACTTTTAAACACGTATGGTGTTTTCCCTTTGACAAATTCCAAAGAAACTGCGGGAGATGCCGCAACAGTAACTTTTAACGGAGTCATCCGCTAATGTGCATTTCAATGCAACAATTTCAGAGCGTAAAAATCATTCGCCTTGACTGGGACTCGAACCCAGATCCCTCAATATCCGGTCGAGTGCTTTAGCCACTTAAGCTACCGAGGCGTCCTCTTAAACTCTGAAATTTTGGGGCTTTTAAAGGAACTAGATGTTATGACGAAATACCGTACATACAATGTCACATGTATTCGTAGTCGTGCGCGAGGCGCCACTGTCCACGAGGTTAAAGCCAACTTTTAAACACGTATGGTGTTTTCCCTTTGACAAATTCCAAAGAAACTGCGGGAGATGCCGCAACAGTAACTTTTAACGGAGTCATCCGCTAATGTGCATTTCAATGCAACAATTTCAGAGCGTAAAAATCATTCGCCTTGACTGGGACTCGAACCCAGATCCCTCAATATCCGGTCGAGTGCTTTAGCCACTTAAGCTACCGAGGCGTCCTCTTAAACTCTGAAATTTTGGGGCTTTTAAAGGAACTAGATGTTATGACGAAATACCGTACATACAATGTCACATGTATTCGTAGTCGTGCGCGAGGCGCCACTGTCCACGAGGTTAAAGCCAACTTTTAAACACGTATGGTGTTTTCCCTTTGACAAATTCCAAAGAAACTGCGGGAGATGCCGCAACAGTAACTTTTAACGGAGTCATCCGCTAATGTGCATTTCAATGCAACAATTTCAGAGCGTAAAAATCATTCGCCTTGACTGGGACTCGAACCCAGATCCCTCAATATCCGGTCGAGTGCTTTAGCCACTTAAGCTACCGAGGCGTCCTCTTAAACTCTGAAATTTTGGGGCTTTTAAAGGAACTAGATGTTATGACGAAATACCGTACATACAATGTCACATGTATTCGTAGTCGTGCGCGAGGCGCCACTGTCCACGAGGTTAAAGCCAACTTTTAAACACGTATGGTGTTTTCCCTTTGACAAATTCCAAAGAAACTGCGGGAGATGCCGCAACAGTAACTTTTAACGGAGTCATCCGCTAATGTGCATTTCAATGCAACAATTTCAGAGCGTAAAAATCATTCGCCTTGACTGGGACTCGAACCCAGATCCCTCAATATCCGGTCGAGTGCTTTAGCCACTTAAGCTACCGAGGCGTCCTCTTAAACTCTGAAATTTTGGGGCTTTTAAAGGAACTAGATGTTATGACGAAATACCGTACATACAATGTCACATGTATTCGTAGTCGTGCGCGAGGCGCCACTGTCCACGAGGTTAAAGCCAACTTTTAAACACGTATGGTGTTTTCCCTTTGACAAATTCCAAAGAAACTGCGGGAGATGCCGCAACAGTAACTTTTAACGGAGTCATCCGCTAATGTGCATTTCAATGCAACAATTTCAGAGCGTAAAAATCATTCGCCTTGACTGGGACTCGAACCCAGATCCCTCAATATCCGGTCGAGTGCTTTAGCCACTTAAGCTAAAGCACTCGACTGGGTAAAGCACTCGACCGGATATTGAGGGATCTGGGTTCGAGTCCCAGTCAAGGCGAATGATTTTTACGCTCTGAAATTGTTGCATTGAAATGCACATTAGCGGATGACTCCGTTAAAAGTTACTGTTGCGGCATCTCCCGCAGTTTCTTTGGAATTTGTCAAAGGGAAAACACCATACGTGTTTAAAAGTTGGCTTTAACCTCGTGGACAGTGGCGCCTCGCGCACGACTACGAATACATGTGACATTGTATGTACGGTATTTCGTCATAACATCTAGTTCCTTTAAAAGCCCCAAAATTTCAGAGTTTAAGAGGACGCCTCGGTAGCTTAAGTGGCTAAAGCACTCGACCGGATATTGAGGGATCTGGGTTCGAGTCCCAGTCAAGGCGAATGATTTTTACGCTCTGAAATTGTTGCATTGAAATGCACATTAGCGGATGACTCCGTTAAAAGTTACTGTTGCGGCATCTCCCGCAGTTTCTTTGGAATTTGTCAAAGGGAAAACACCATACGTGTTTAAAAGTTGGCTTTAACCTCGTGGACAGTGGCGCCTCGCGCACGACTACGAATACATGTGACATTGTATGTACGGTATTTCGTCATAACATCTAGTTCCTTTAAAAGCCCCAAAATTTCAGAGTTTAAGAGGACGCCTCGGTAGCTTAAGTGGCTAAAGCACTCGACCGGATATTGAGGGATCTGGGTTCGAGTCCCAGTCAAGGCGAATGATTTTTACGCTCTGAAATTGTTGCATTGAAATGCACATTAGCGGATGACTCCGTTAAAAGTTACTGTTGCGGCATCTCCCGCAGTTTCTTTGGAATTTGTCAAAGGGAAAACACCATACGTGTTTAAAAGTTGGCTTTAACCTCGTGGACAGTGGCGCCTCGCGCACGACTACGAATACATGTGACATTGTATGTACGGTATTTCGTCATAACATCTAGTTCCTTTAAAAGCCCCAAAATTTCAGAGTTTAAGAGGACGCCTCGGTAGCTTAAGTGGCTAAAGCACTCGACCGGATATTGAGGGATCTGGGTTCGAGTCCCAGTCAAGGCGAATGATTTTTACGCTCTGAAATTGTTGCATTGAAATGCACATTAGCGGATGACTCCGTTAAAAGTTACTGTTGCGGCATCTCCCGCAGTTTCTTTGGAATTTGTCAAAGGGAAAACACCATACGTGTTTAAAAGTTGGCTTTAACCTCGTGGACAGTGGCGCCTCGCGCACGACTACGAATACATGTGACATTGTATGTACGGTATTTCGTCATAACATCTAGTTCCTTTAAAAGCCCCAAAATTTCAGAGTTTAAGAGGACGCCTCGGTAGCTTAAGTGGCTAAAGCACTCGACCGGATATTGAGGGATCTGGGTTCGAGTCCCAGTCAAGGCGAATGATTTTTACGCTCTGAAATTGTTGCATTGAAATGCACATTAGCGGATGACTCCGTTAAAAGTTACTGTTGCGGCATCTCCCGCAGTTTCTTTGGAATTTGTCAAAGGGAAAACACCATACGTGTTTAAAAGTTGGCTTTAACCTCGTGGACAGTGGCGCCTCGCGCACGACTACGAATACATGTGACATTGTATGTACGGTATTTCGTCATAACATCTAGTTCCTTTAAAAGCCCCAAAATTTCAGAGTTTAAGAGGACGCCTCGGTAGCTTAAGTGGCTAAAGCACTCGACCGGATATTGAGGGATCTGGGTTCGAGTCCCAGTCAAGGCGAATGATTTTTACGCTCTGAAATTGTTGCATTGAAATGCACATTAGCGGATGACTCCGTTAAAAGTTACTGTTGCGGCATCTCCCGCAGTTTCTTTGGAATTTGTCAAAGGGAAAACACCATACGTGTTTAAAAGTTGGCTTTAACCTCGTGGACAGTGGCGCCTCGCGCACGACTACGAATACATGTGACATTGTATGTACGGTATTTCGTCATAACATCTAGTTCCTTTAAAAGCCCCAAAATTTCAGAGTTTAAGAGGACGCCTCGGTAGCTTAAGTGGCTAAAGCACTCGACCGGATATTGAGGGATCTGGGTTCGAGTCCCAGTCAAGGCGAATGATTTTTACGCTCTGAAATTGTTGCATTGAAATGCACATTAGCGGATGACTCCGTTAAAAGTTACTGTTGCGGCATCTCCCGCAGTTTCTTTGGAATTTGTCAAAGGGAAAACACCATACGTGTTTAAAAGTTGGCTTTAACCTCGTGGACAGTGGCGCCTCGCGCACGACTACGAATACATGTGACATTGTATGTACGGTATTTCGTCATAACATCTAGTTCCTTTAAAAGCCCCAAAATTTCAGAGTTTAAGAGGACGCCTCGGTAGCTTAAGTGGCTAAAGCACTCGACCGGATATTGAGGGATCTGGGTTCGAGTCCCAGTCAAGGCGAATGATTTTTACGCTCTGAAATTGTTGCATTGAAATGCACATTAGCGGATGACTCCGTTAAAAGTTACTGTTGCGGCATCTCCCGCAGTTTCTTTGGAATTTGTCAAAGGGAAAACACCATACGTGTTTAAAAGTTGGCTTTAACCTCGTGGACAGTGGCGCCTCGCGCACGACTACGAATACATGTGACATTGTATGTACGGTATTTCGTCATAACATCTAGTTCCTTTAAAAGCCCCAAAATTTCAGAGTTTAAGAGGACGCCTCGGTAGCTTAAGTGGCTAAAGCACTCGACCGGATATTGAGGGATCTGGGTTCGAGTCCCAGTCAAGGCGAATGATTTTTACGCTCTGAAATTGTTGCAAGGAAAATGTGTATTATGACTGCTATTATTTCTTACTTGACGAGCACATGGTTTCTTCATGATGAGGGTGCCACTGGCATCAAACTCAAGGGAAGATGCACACGCAGATGACTGATGGCAAGTGCTGATGGTGAGACCACCACAGAGTGAACAAAGTGAGCTGAGGGCCTCTCCTCTGAATCCAAATGTACTCACAGACTCCAGGTCCGTGAAATTGGATATTTTTGAAGTGTGATGCTTTAATGCTGAGGGTGGTAAAATATCACCAAGATAAATGAGAAAGCCAATCCTTAGTACATGTACATACACTCATAAATACATAGCAAGGCAAAAAAAGTTAGCACACAATTATTAATAGCCAATATTTAATTATTATATCCAAAAAAGTCATCTCAAACATGCATAAAAATAGCATATGATATATTTTTTCTTGATCAGATGCGCACATACTTTGCCTCTTAGGTGTTGTCCACAGAAGACAAACAGTTTAAAGTCACTTTTTGATAACCCCTCTTTAGCTGAAACTTTATTTTAAGAAACTTAATAATTAAAAAGATGTCCAAAATTATGGTAAGCTCCCAAAGACCAAATAAAATTTTATATTGTACATGGGAAACCTATTCTTTTCTACAGTCAGTTTGAAAGTGCATGATAGCATTCAATGAGATACTTGATAATATGATAGATTAAGCAATAAAATAGCCATGCCAATACATGGGTACATCATTATTCATTAAATTATGATTGATTCACGGCAAATTCCCCCTCACAACTAGAGTGATCAACCTGAAGATAGATTTTGGTAGGTGTGATTAATGACCACTTTATGCTATAACCACATGTCAGTTTAATGAATTAATATCTTTAAGAAATGTGCAAGGAAGTTCAACTCCACTTAATTTGTTTTTCGTGTTACCTTTTTTAAATGCTATTAATCATTGTTACGATTATAACAATTTCAACGTAAAAATTTTAAAAGTGAATAATATAATGCTCAACTAGCATCCATATAAAAAATGCAACCAAAGGAATATTGACCAATTAAAATTATGACAAACTTTCAATAGATGACAATTAAAAATGAACCTACCTATTCCTTTAAAGTCTTCCTCTTTGATTCCTGATCCATTGTCAGCTACTTCTACAAGGGTGCTACCCTGTTCTATCAAGCGGACATCGATTGTTGTGGCTCCAGCATCCAAACTATTTTCCAGGAGTTCTTTCACTGCAACCGCCAAGGTCAGTACTACCTATTTTGAACAAAATTTATGGAGATAAGGTAATTCGTTAGTTCACAAGTAGGAAAAAATGTCACTCGACAAACCTCAAATACTATCATTAATTAATTTAATGGCATGCATGACTGCAGCTGTTACACTTATTACACAGGTATTGTCCAGGATACTAATAAAAATTATGACAACATAGACTCAGATACTTAAGGGACCGAATTCTTTTATTGACGTAAACTGCTCATACTTTCATATCCAGGATATATTTTCAAGGAGAATTGGAAATTTTCCATAAACCGGAATGACAGTTAGAGAGGTACTTACATGGAAGCTATGGATTGGTGATTTACAGGGAACATTTATTTTTGCTTCATGGCAATGCCCTGAGAATGACCGTGGAACTTATTCAACATGTAAGTTTCAATACTTTTTAAATTTTATTCGGACTTTTCCTTTTTCGTGATCTTTTATTTTATTTTAAATTTCAGCCCTCATTTTAAGACACGAGTATAGCAACAAATAACAATATATTTAATTCTTTTTACAATCGAAAGGGCACCAACGCACTGAGACATTTGTATATTGCTTGTCGAGACTAGCGTCTGACAAGATTCAACTACAGCGGTTCATTCAATATCATGGAAAAGTTTAAGAAATCGCCTTTTTAATACGTGAGCATTAATTTTGAGTCACCCACTGCATTGATCATATAAAATCATCATTCAACACAAACCTGTCCAGAACATATTTTGTGCACCACATCTTGGCTGATCGGCGTTATTCCGGAAACTTTCGCCGTATTTGATTGCAGGGCATTCTCCACACCAATTTTACCCATGTTATCCTAATATATTGTGTTTTATCGCATTATAACGACTTCAAAGTACGTGTTTACCGCTGTCTTCGAATCTTTTCACCTCCAAAAACATGCGCATCTACCAAATGAAGGTAGAAGCGCGGCGACGCCATGTGGGCGCGTAAAGTTTACTTTAGATAATGTAAAGTACGAGCTGAAAAATGCAATAGATATTCACCACCCAATCCCCTCAATGACATATTACCCGTCGAAACCTTTTTTATTAGTACAACTATTAATGGTCTGAATGAAATTGACATTAAAACTACCCCTAGGCGTTAAAGAATTTAGATATTTATTTACGGGAATAACCCTTTCACAAGATGAAAGGCAAAAAACTATATTAGTTTCACAAATAAAAGAAAACATTTCATACGGGTATAAAGAACATCAAGTTACATACTCGTTATTGAGAATTAAAATATCATTTAAAATTTTGATTTTCAATGCATAAAAGATATATCAGATGGTATAGTTATACAAGCATACCTAGTTACATTAATTAATATAGACAAAATATCAATATTAAATAATAAATCGCATTAAAAAAATTTAAATATTATAAATACAGTATTTGTTAGAGGCCAGTTTATGGAACAAAATGATAAATGTTAGGAGTAGTTTATTAACTAGACCTTGTGGCATCGATTACGAAAATTTTCCCAATGGGCTTTAGGAATAACTTATTGACGTGTAGAGATATCCACACGGCAATGAATAGAAATCTCGAATTCTTCAGATATTTTTGATTACATTTTTTTAAGGGATAATTGTGAAATAGAAAATAGTTCAAGATAATCACAAATGTTGGCACTAATCTGGCTTAAGGACGATTAGTAAGTGTAATTTCGTACATGATATCTAATTTCAAAGGGTGCTTCATACCTTGTGTTACGTGAAGGTACTCAGATAATATTGTCCCTAGGAGTTCTAAGGACTCAAGCTTGTAATGCAGTAATTTATTAAGAAAAGTTTTGTTATTAATTTTTCTATCTTTATGCAAGGAAGGAAGATTTAGTAGAAGTAATATTTCATGATAACAATAAAGATCTTTGTGAGGATTGAATTGAATGCAATTTTGCGCACGAATTTTCTTTGAGCACATTCGATTGTATGAATATGGAGTTTGTAGTAAGGTGACCAGAGAGTAGAGCGGTATTTACAGAGTGACATAACTAATGAGAGGAACATAACTTTAAATAGCTCTACATGTTTCAAGTTTTTACTGTATCAGGAGATAAAACCAAGTGATTCGTAAGCTTTAGATTGGACATAGTTATAATGTTGATGAAATGTCAACAGTGAGTCAAATATAACTTAGAGGTCTTTTATACTAGTTGATCGGGCCATAGGATAATTGCTTAGTCTATATTCATGATACTGTGGACTTTCCAGCTGAATGTTACAGAATAGCATTTTTTTAAATTGAAAGTTAGATAGGTATGCTCACACCAGTTTTTAAACCTACAAAAGCAGTTTTGAAGAGTTAGGTGATCATCAATTGATTGAGTGGTTAGAAAAAATGTAAGTTATCAGCATATAAAAGAAAAGGAATTGGGTTGCCATTATATCATTCCGAGTCCAATTTCCAAGCCAATAGTCCAATTTCTCTGCTGAACCAATTCAGCAAAATATTTGAGAAGGCATTCTATGCTAGGTCAATTTCTTACCTAGAGGTTTCCAATCTCCTTCCACCATCTCAGCATGGTTTTAGGGAGCATAAATCTACATCTTCCGCTATCAGTTAATAACCCAGACTTTAAATGCTCTAGATAAAAAAATGGAAGTTGCTGCAATATTTTTTGATTTCTAGAAAGCTTTTGATTGTGTTGACCACCAATTACTTCTCAAGAAACTCCAAAGGATGGGTATTCGTGGCATACCTAATGCTTGGATTAAATCCTACCTATTTGATAGAATACAACACGTGGTTGTTTCTAAGAATAGTACATCTTTTGTTTCCCCAAGTAAAGTCCTTAATGTAGGTGTCCCTCGAGGCTCTATTCTTGGGCCTGTCTTGTTTCTTTCTTAGATAAATGACCGTGTTGATAGTTTTCAACACATAAACCCCTACCCCCTTGTTATATGCTGATGACACCAACATTATTCTTGTATCACCTACTTTTGATGAATTGATAGTTAAGTGTGAAAAGGTTAGTCACACCTTACTCACTTGGTGTCATAATAATTTCCTAGATTTGAATATAGAAAAGTCTTACCTAATATATTTTGAAAATAAAAATAAAGCAAGCAAAGTACTTCCTATTGAAGTTGATCCCACAGGTACAAAATACCAAATTTTTGGGTTTCCACATCAATTCTCAAATCTCTTGGAATGAACACATCAGTACTTTATCCAGTAAATTAAGATCAGCTTGCTTTTTAATAAGGTTCATTTGATCCACAGTTTCAGTGGCTGTTCTCTGTGCACTATACTATGGTGAATTTTATTCTCACATAGCCTATAGTATCCTATACTGGGGTTCATCATCTAAGGCCTTCGCTATTTTCAGGGTCCAAAAAAGAGCCATTCGGCTAATGAGTTTTGCAAAACACAATGCCCCTTGCCATCCCCAGTTTAAAAAATTGGATGTATTTCCAGTGCCATGTATTTATATTTTTTTATGTAGTAGTACATACAAAAAGAAATCTGAGTAAGTGAAAAATTGTGACATCCACAAATATTCTACAAGGCAGAATGAGCAGCTGCACATTTTATATGTATGTACTAAAAATGCAGGTGCTGGCCCAAATTTTATGGGCCTTCAACTTTATAATAAATTCCCAGCTGAGATTAAGACCCATAAAAGTGTGGCTGCATTTAAAGTCAATCTACTTAGGTTCTTAAAATTAAAAATGTTTTACTCGATTGCTGAATTTCATGATTATGCCTGATATGTCTTGTATCCACCAATGTATT
This sequence comes from Hetaerina americana, assembly GCF_022747635.1. NCBI lineage: Eukaryota > Metazoa > Arthropoda > Insecta > Odonata > Calopterygidae > Hetaerina > Hetaerina americana. The sequence goes on along the minus strand of NW_027286874.1, from coordinate 65,684,596 downwards.
ATGTCACTTTCCCCTGATGTGTCTTATATCAAGTGTAACAGTTGTAACTACTTGATCGCTGGACAAATAAAATATATTATTATTATTATCATTTATAAATAAATTAAATAATAGTGGACCCTGATGCCTGGGAAATGCCTGACGATGGATAGAAATATTTAATTTTGAATGCATTAATTTTTACTACAACTTCTCTGTTGGTCAAATAACTTTCCATCCAGTTACGTAAGGTACCACTCATTCCCAATGCTTTCTAACCCGGATGACATTCTGTGACTTATTGTACCATGAAATTAACTTATCTTTTTTAGAAGAGCTCTGCTGTGAAAACAACCTGACTTCAATGCTATGTAGATAAATTGAACTATACCACTCATTTTTTATTGACCACAAACAATGAAAAATATTAAATAGTACCTCTACAAAACTACCACATATTCTCAACCCTGCATTAGCATGATTATTTTGCTCCCATGCGAAAGAAATAGCATACCATACTTATATCATCATTTAGTGAATAGTATTTAGTAGGGAGCAGAATTATTGTCTGATTCAAGTACTTCATTAAGATAATCAATGCAGGTAATATTAAATAATTGGACATCATTGCAGTTGGGAACGTATTGCAAAATAGGATTTCATAAAAACATTTCTTTGAAGAAAACAGGTAGATTATTTCAAAATTAACACTTTATTTATTATATATAAACTTATATAATCAATATAGTTTAACAAAACTAAGATATAATAGCACATAAATGAATGCTAATTGACATAATAATAATGACAGTGTATTTACATAAGTACAGGAATGCATACACATTTTTATTTATAAGTACAAAAACTGTACTAATTAGCAAATTTGATACAAAGATATTTCTAATTTGTTCATGTAGTTTTCTTTTAATCACTTGTATATGTATATATATATATATATTTATTTATTTATTTATTTATCATTTATCGGTTGGCAAGAAAAAAGATATGATGCCTACCCATTCCCTGACAAGTCATGATTTACATGTTCATATCACTCTCATTAGTCACCAGGAAAATTTAATCACTTCCATTTATAAATTTATAACAGCCATCAGAAATATTATTTCCACTTCCTCAATCACAGAAAAAAGCAAGTCATTGCTTATGCCTCAAACTGTTTTCACTGAAGAGGAAAAAAACATAGGTAGTTTTATTCACATTTGAATTTTATCTTCAAACTAAAGGAATAATGCACTGCATTTGTACGACATCTCATCACATGTCAGGAAGAACATCACTTAAGTCTTCACATGTGAATACCCTGTCACCTCTTCAAGTTCTTACTGAATTTTCCTTACTTCATTTGACCATTAATTTCAGTTGCTTGACTAGTAACTTGAAAGCATTTACCTGATTTTCCAGCATCTGAATTCACTTGCCCCACAATTATTCTTCAGAGGAGACGATCAAATAAAAATAACTTCACAGATTTGTAATCAGCTTGGCCATCCCACCCATCAACACTGGTTTATAAAAATGTTCCAGATAATTACTTGTAGCCAAAAGTTTACGTAGCACCTATTGTTGGCAATTCTGAAAAAGTCAAAATCACCGCTGAGCTCCGCCATCAGATAGAGTTGTTGTCATCATCTCTGGTGTCTAGAGGTGGGGGTGCATCTGGCAGAGTTTTTGTTGTTCCTTGAGTCAAGTAACCAGCTACTCCAGGTGGAGCCCCTGCAGTTAAAAGCATATAAGTTAGCCACAATTTCTTTGTCAAAATTACATATGCAGAAAAGTCCCACATATCTGGACACCTCTAATCCAGACTTCTTCCAATCTGGATACGAGTCCACCTGTGTACGGCAGATGGCTTCTTAAGGATTAATGAGAAGCAGCACTGCTGTAATACATGAACAGGGTCTATACAATAGGTATCAGGACTGGTTTGCTGTAGCCTCACTGGAGTGGTTGATGGGGGTCCGACCGGTCAGCTCAGTAGAAGGGTACCCTACCACTCAGGCACCCTTAGTTCAGTCGCCTCCGGGCATGTGTTGAGACAAGAGGTGGATTTTTGTGACCTGTGATTGTTTGTGGTTGTCGCACCAGCATGGAGTGCACCTTCGAGCAATGCTACGCTGTGAAGTTTTGCGTTAAACTAAGGAAATCTGCATTGGAGACCCCTGGACTTATTGAACAGGCTTATAGGGATGATGCCTTAAGCCGCACACGAGTTTTTGAGGCGTACAAAATGTTTAAGGGAGGCTGGGAGCTCGTCGAAGATGAGCACTGCATCGGATGCCCAACGACCGAGCTCAGGTGGCCAAAGTGAAAAAAGTTTTGGACTCTGACGCATTTAACCATCGCCCTTATCAGTGATGAGACCGGCCTTTCAGTCAGAACCATCCACACCATTGTAACAGAGGATCTTGCGACAAGGAAATTGTGCATGAAGCTGGAGCCAAAAGTCTCGAGTGAGGAACAAAAACTGTCGCGATTGTTGTGCGGCAGCTGCTGACAAAATTTGGTGTGGCAACGTTGCCTCACCCTAGCCCCAACCTGGCTCCACCTGACTTTTTCTTGTTTCTGCAAATAAAAAGGGAGCTCAAAGGATATCGGTTCAACTCCATCGAGGCGGTTTAAGCGGCGACAACAAAGGCTCTCAACAGTAATCTGAAAACCGACTTCCAGCAGGCTTTTGATGAGTGGCAGATGCGCCGAACTAAGTGTATCGATGAAGGAGGAATGTATTTTGAAGATTATTAAGTAATTGTAATGATAACTGCAATAAATTTTGATTTTTGTAACCAGTCCTGATACCTATTGTAAGGACCCTGTATATGTTTAGGTTGCACATTTCTATGAATATGGTTGAAAATAATTATAATATTTCACTCAATATTCCAGCAGTACACTTAAAATTATGAATAACTATTTCTACATGAATATGATTCATATGTTCATCAAAATGCAGCATGTCTTGCCGATATGACACATTCGAAGTTGATGGCTAATTCTTTAAGTGCAATTTCATCTACCACCTCGTATACCTACGATTCTAGGATTGTGGGATCTTGTGAACGAAAAACTTAAATAACTTTAATAGCAGCACCAAAAAAGAATGACAGTAAAATAAAGGGCAACTTATCGCATTAAAGACCTCGTCCTTTACATTCATAAAAAATTGGATACGGAGGTTTCTTTTCGAAGTTTGGTATCACTTTACGCACCATCTGATCTGAAAAAGAAGTAGACTAACATCCATCTATTTGTTCATAGATTAGAATAATCCACAAAATGGGAAGGCAGGTTCTGGAAATTGTAACTTAAATTTGAAATATAACGAGAGGCCACCCACAGGTGGTAAGTGCATAAACAATAAAGTAAAGTAAAAATGCATAGAACTGACATACAAGACACAACATCACAAAAAAACTTTCCCAACACTTGCATACAGTGAATTTCAATCCAAGTAACAGTTGGCTATGGCTGTTTAGGAGGCATATCACATTCAATACGGGTGCATCATGAGTGCTGATAGTGATGCCATTTAATCACATTTACAGAACATTTGCAAACATTGATGACTGAATATGATCTGACGATCCTGAAGAATTGGTTCTTCATAGGTTTCCCATAGAGCAAGGTGCTGGAATTGGTTAAATAACTATGCAGAAACAGCACCTGATCAGGGAATCTATGGGTTACCACACATGACAAAATTCCTATCACACCGATACTTTCCTCTCAATTTCTTATTCAACATTACCTGTGAGATATGCAGGCTGATGTCCACCAGAAATAAAGAGATCATGTCTTTGGTCCCTGTAATCAGCCCACACAGGAGAACGGGCAAGAAGATTAGCTACTTTTTCTCCATGCACTTGACTACGCTCCATTGCCTTTAATGCTTTCACGACTTGAGCTTTGGCTCCACCACCAACAAGAGTTCCTCCACCTCCTTCTAATAAACTCAAAAGGAATGGCACCAAATCTGCATGCAGAGCCTGTAAACAGAACAACACCACATATTCCTTTTTCAGTATTTACCTCTACAATACATATAAAAATGAACTTATCTAAATGAAAAATAAAACATTAGTGCAAATATATAATCAAATGTTAGTTAACGAATCGAGACCACCATGGAAAACATTTTAATTCTGGAGCGAGGAATACTTATGATCATAGGAAAAGGATATATAAACACAAAATGAGAAAATGAGGGCTTTTTGGGGCAAACTTAAAATTATGCACAACCAATGCAAAAAATAATCATGCCCCAGTTCCATCTGGTCCCTGGGAAACATTATAGATAACCTGATGTAAAAATTGTACCAAAAGTGCAAGAACCTAAGATTAAAAAAAATTAAGGATTTTCATCAGGTTTACTAATGCCAAACATGAGTTTTCTGTCGTATGATGCCGTGAAAGGGATGATCTTTCTTTCAATGAGAAGAGAGAATCTCTCTGATACACATTATAACAACTCCACTGTATTGTATGAGTTCCATTTTGTCATTATGTTCATTCATTAGCTTCTGCTTCTCAATTTTTCTTAAATATTTGAATAAGGAGTACATTACCAGTTCATTCAAGAAGAAATTCAGGTAATAACCCTAGTAAATGCCAGATTGTAGGGGTTATTTTGGAGACTACATGAACCTCTATTGAATTTTAGAGAGACTGAATGACATGCACATAAAATCAATGTCCTCATATTCCCAGTCCAAGAACTCCTTATAAAATTAATTGACATCTAAATAACGCAACTCTCCTCATACATCTAAAAGCATGAATGGAAAATTTATGATGCAAAAATGTTTAAATAATAATAAAATATACAGGAAATAGAACATTGAGACATTTACATTAGATTATGAGCTCTAGGAAATGTGTGAAATTTATTGACAAGTATCTTTGGGTTGCAAAGAAATTGACCACCATATTTCCCAGCCCAAAGATGCACTTTTTTTTACTCCTAAATGTACTCTAAAATCAGCCTACATTTTATGCGCAGGTGGTATACAGATATAACTTCAACCTAGAGGCACAAGCTGATTGGCTAAAAAAATACTGACAAGTACGTATTTTTCCCCACATCTGGCATTGAAAATAGTTTTCTTGATTACTAATTTCAATAAAATCACTAGTTTGAATCACTATTTTGAGTAAGCAACAGAATTTTAATATTTTGTTGAAAGTACTCCCTAAATAAAAATCCCAAATAAATGGTAAATTTATACAATAGCATGTTAAGATTCAGCTCACACTTGGTACTGGTACAAAACTTAATACAACTTGAGCTGAGGATGATGCCCTTCTCCTGATACATACATTCATTGTACCTCTCCCATTTACCTAGGAGGCTACAGGCATTAAGACTACATTAAGTAGTATGAGAGTGCTGCGAATGCTTTCAATTCAAATTTGATAATAACAAAATAATTACAGAAGCTAAGCATGACATAAACAGCTAAAATGATAATAGGCATGGGTCTTAAGATAGAAGATAGCCATACAGTATTAATTAAAATTTGAAGTCATGCATTAACCTACAGAATATGGAAACAAGGCAGCTGAATAACATTTTGGCACACATCTAACTGAGAACATTATGTGAGAATAGAGGGAGCAGAAGGTAGATTTTGTAATTGCAGATAAAGAGTAAAACAATAATGTTCATGATGTCCTAAATGCCCTAAGCTTCCACAGAAACTCCCACTTTAATACAAAAGAAAGTTTATGAAGCATCAACCCATGACATCATACCTACGGGGAGAATAGAATAATCGTCGATTTCCAATGTTTGTCACACTGAAAACCTGGCGGAGGTCAAAAGTGAGATCATCATAATGCCTTTTTAAAAATGTGAAGTTGGCAATGTGCAACATGGAAGTGAAGATGACATTGTGGAGGAGGAAAGTGACAACCCTAGTGAAAATAACTGCGGAAATGATTTAACAACAGTGATGTCGAATTTCTAGGATTCAACTGTTCTATTATAAATGAATGTTGACATAACTCTAGCTGCATCTTATCAGCCGGGAAATATGGATCTGTGGCTGCAATTTGAAAAAGAGCCATTAAAGAGTGTGAGTTAACCCTTTTACAACTTGCCCAAATGATGTGGGGTACACTCAAAGAATGACAACAGATTTATGAGGACAATGCTCAACTTTGAAAGAAATTTGACATTAGTATCTCTTTTTGCATCAACCTTAATTTTTTCATAAACCACTCACATACTTTAGATATTATTAAAATTATTATCATATAACTATTTCTTAAAATATTCTTGACCATTAACAACTATCGCTATTAGCAGGACTTGGCGAAGGGTATCCACCAATTTCATTGTTGCACAAATAATATGGGTTGTTGTAACTAACTGGACTTTGACAAATTCCAAAGAAACTGCAGGAGATGCCGCAACAGTAACTTTTCACAGAGTCATCCACTAATGTGCATTTCAATGCAACAATTTCAGAGTGTAAAAATCATTCGCTCGACTTTCGTTCGACTGGGATCCCAGTCAAGGCGAATGATTTTTACACTCTGAAATTGCTGCATTGTAACTGAACTTAAACATACACAACATTAAAGCCTAAATAAAAGATATGATTATACGATAAAGAGAAATTCATTGGACTTGGGAAACATGTTGAGATAAATCTGTATGTTTTTACAATGAAATCATGTATGACAGACACATGACAATGAATAGAAGCGATTGCTAAAAATGGTGAGATATGGTATTTACAGGAACATGCCATTGTAATAAATGGTGGCACCACAATCATACACTGATGTACACTTAAAGAGTCTAACAATAAAAGAAAAATCGTACAAACTAGCAAGTTTAAAAGGAAAATGCATTATGAATACCTTCAAGATGATTCAGAGGAATTTTCACCCTAAGGAGGTGAATTATAGAGTAAACATTCTTCAACTGTTGAACCACTCAAAGACCTCAATGGCAATACAGAAACAGACAGCACAAAAAAGTAATCATTTAAAAACTTCTTTCCAAACCTTATTAAACCTTGGTTAACTCAGATGACCTGAGTAAACCAAATGTAAAGTTCCTCATATCCAACACTCTCATCTTGTGTTAACGTATTTTCCTTAACAAATCCTATGCACTAAAGCAAACAAATTTATCAGATGAATGGGGGCCATAAAAGGAGTTTTTAAACAGCTTTCTCCTAATGCTACACATTCCCTTGAAAAAAATACTTAAAAATTTTATTGATGAAGCAAAGTTTACCAGGACTACCACCACCACTGTTTTCAACTCTAATATTAGGTTGCAAGCTAAGGGTAGAGCCCACCTAGTACTAAGCCTGGAAGCAAGTAAAAACACACATTAGGGTAAGGGAGCCAATTTCTTTCCCTGTACTGCCTGTGGTTTCCCAGGAAGACCTCGTACCCAAAAGTAACAGGGCTTTGGTGAAGCTAAGGGTCCCCAGAGATATCCTCAGGAATCAAACCAGGACCCAGGATCATTAAGTATATTTAAAAATGCTCAATTTACATTGAAAAGACACACATTACATTGGAAAATTTGTGTACAAATGTTCAAAATTGTACGGAGTTTTATCAAAAAAAAGTTGAAGCTGATATTATTTTTGTTAATAAAAATTGAAAAATTAAAAAAAATATTTTATGGTGAATAATGGAGATTAATTATGGCTATTAAACAATGGTTCAAGAAAAAACTATTTTAATGATCTTTAGAGTTGTTAAAACAGAAAATTTCATCATTACTCCAGCAAAAAAGAAATTTACATTTGGGAAGGCAAAAATGATCATAAAAAATGATAGCCAATTTCTTACCTGTCGCACTAGCTCATCAAAATTTGCAGAAAATAGGCGATAGAGGGTTTCACAAGCAACTGCTGTAACATCACCCCCTGTAGGATCCCCAATCACTAAACCTGGTGACCGAAGAGCAGCACTTAGTGGGGCTATGCAATCTGTGTGAGAGAGCGCTTCAATGCACACCTAAAAATGAGAGGAAAATAAAAAAAACAGATTACAAAAGGAGTTCCATCAAGTATGCAATTAAAAGAAAAGACAAATAAATTCTAACAATGCAAACACAACAATGAAAATAACAGGGCTCTCTTAAATTTTAATTCTAGTAAAAAAAAACAAAATTTACTTAATAATCACGTACTGGAGAAATTATTGGTTATCTTTAAAATGACTTAATCCAAAGAACATGAAACCACCACCTAACCTGGGATGCTGACACTTGATGCAATATTTGGATGGCTGCTTTTGGCACTGGATCTTCCCTTTTGTTTTGGGCAGCAGATGATTTTGGAACTAGGGCTAAGGCTGACTTTCCCATGAGTTGGCACAGGCGAGGTAGATGCCCTAAAGCTGGAACTTGATCGGCCAAGGCAGGCTGGGACTTGAGGAGTGCCACAATAGCATTTGTGCATAGATCTAGGAACTCAACCTTGAAGATGGAAAGTAAGCACAAAATGATAATTAAACAAACAGATTTCTAAGAGCTTAAAATCAACATGTTAGAATAACTTGATTTCACATCTTGATTAATGATATATCACCACCATCAAAACAATGATTGATTATGATAGATACGATAGCAAAAAGGGTAGTTTGTTTGAATACCAGGGGTACACTTGTTCAGGGCACCTTGGATGGTGGCTAGTCGAGGAGGATGGAATAATCTTGGGGATTTTTTCACATTATATATAACTACATCTCCAATACTTAAAGGTGCGTCTAGTAAATACATAACCTTTTGGAAATAAATATACTTTCCAAGTATACTAAAAACAGAACTCAAATCGGAACGATGGGAGCGCCACACGGTGGTTATTCCGGGAACTTTTTGATCAAGGTAGTATTACCCAAATGTAAGTCTAGTAACTATGTGATGTAGATTTAATCAACTGCAATAATTGATAAGCCAACATGGGATCTCAATACAATGAATTTTTCTCATGCACAGGTCTCAAGGGTTAAGTGCTTAACAATTTTCTAACTTAATCATTCATATAATGGTTTCTTTGATCCATTAACTGATAAAATTTAGGATATATTATATGATACAAACATGAGTTTTAAAAATTGGAAGGAAGGCTAATCATATGTTTCCAGTCACTAAAAGCATTTCCAGTAAATTTGCATTATATTTTTATAAATCAATGTAAATTCATTCCAATGGCCATAAGTGAGTTAAATGTTTAGAAAAACATACTGAAATTTGATAAAGCAAGATTGACATGCATTCACATTCTCATTTAACAATTATTTTTCTTTATGGCTGCCCTAACAGTACCAATTGATATTATGAACTTAGAATCCATTCCAGCTGAACTCCGTGATTTTTGTTACTAATTAATTACATGACCTCACCTTACACTGACAACATTACCCTTGAAACAAATACAAGTACAACTAAATAGATTAGTAGTTTTAGTGGAGGCGACCGACAGCTAAGGTCATTTGCATCATTAGGGATGGATTGGAAAGGAAGGGTGGAGAGAAACCCAACATCGGCATTAGCCTGCTCTTAATGAAAGGTGCCAAGGGGTGTGCAGTTTAACATACCATCCAACGGACAGCATATACTCACTTGAAGTGCTCTCCACAAAGCACCTCAAGCAGGAATTGGGATATCACTGAAAAACATCTGCCGTCTCAATGATTCGAACCCAGGCCCTCTTGGCGGGAAACAAGCATGATAGCCACCGCACCATCCCGATCCCCATTAAACTAAATTAAAGCAGTTATCACTAAATTAACAAATCAAGCCATCATAAACATAAGCAACTTACATCAACAGTCTTAGGATCACGGCTCATTATTCCCAGACATGTATCAAGCAACTCTGTTAGGAATTCTCTTGGTCGACGGAGTTGCCAGTTTGGATTTGCCACATAGAGACGAAGATAAACCCCTCCAACTACAGCTTCTCCTCCACCACTAACTGTTGAGGCACTACCAAGCATCTCAATCAGAGTACTCTCCTCTGGAAGTCTCCATATTGTTGAAAGATTCTCCCGCTGAGCTTTGTAATGTCTGAAAAAAAATTAAGAAAGAAAACATTTAAAAAAATGAGAATATGTATTTTAAACTATATAAATTGAAGAGATATGATGAGAAATGGATTGCTAACTGTGAAGCAGTAACTTGCGGCGCTATTTCATACATTGCATTTATATACATGCATTCATATAAACTACAGTTATTTATTTGAATTAGTGGGGTTTCTTCTACTGAGTTAAATGATACTCTTGGTAGTATGCTTAATTAATGCCTGCTACCTAGCAACAGTGTATGAATAAAAAAAGCTAGTATCCATTTGTATCTTTTTTATTTTATATTTTACCATTGTGAGGCATAATAGTTATTTATTTATAGCTCATTAATTTTGTATATTCTAATCATGAAGACTAATGAATATACTCCTGTCTAATGCCAAACAAGTCAGATGGATAGTGTGCTCATCTGCATGGCTATTAACAGCTGAATCATCATTTCATTATTTAAAACAGGCAAAATATTAGTAATAAATTAACTGAAGAAAAATTGGTATTTTTATAGTCTGGATCATAATATTATATAGAGGCAAATGCTGCACACCAAGAAAGTACTGAAGTACTTAATAATCGCCTCAGTGGGAGACAACTTACCCTTCTGCCAAATTTCCTATGGCTGAACAGAGCTGTCTTCGGGCGTCATCATCCCAAACTAATTCAGGATTTGCATGACGAGCTTCAAAAGCTTCAACACAAGATGCTGCAGACAGCGTTGATCCCGTATCACCCCGGAATGAATCAGCCAGAGCTGCAGGAAGCAGTTTTCCCAACACAAGTCTAACCTGATTCATAAAATTGTGTCCGGTGAGCACAGTCATAGAGAATTCCCAACAATATTCATCAATATGAATTTCAAAAACAGAGTCATTTTTATACATAAAACCACAAGTAGAACAAAATGTCCATTAAAATTTTGAGTCAGCAAATCCACACTGGGTTAAATCAATGACCATCAACCAAGAAATAGAATACATAATTGTGAGTTCATGGTAAACAAATGAGTAAAAGTGTAGTTCAAAATCAGAAGTGCTAGAAAAGGATAAGGGGTTACCAACACCACAGTTATGAACTCGAAGGTTGGTTTGATAGGAATGAGTATGTAGAGCTCACCTAGTACAAAGCCCAATGGCATGTGAAATTCACACATCAGGGTAGGGGGGCCAGTTCCTTTCCCTGTGCCGCCTATGGTTTCGCAGGAAGATCTGGTACCCAAAAAATCACACATCTTGGAATAGGGGTTAATATGGTAATATTTAACATGACTTTGCTAGATACTGATTGTCTGAGCAAAATTATAACAAGTAATCATGAGCCATGAAGGATCAATGCTACTTCTGGGAATTACCGTCACGTAGGTTGATTTTTGGAAAACTGTTTCACCCCCAGTCCTGGAGGCGAAAGTTGTCTAACAATCAACCTTCACAACAGTAATTCCCAGCAGCATGGATTCTTCATCAGATAGACATCGCGGAAGCCTTAGGATTCATCATAAGCTATGACAATAAAGAAATAAAAAAGCAGTGTCAGCACAAATCAGCTGTATAAAGATAAATACAGAACCCCCTGATTTGCACAGATCCATGTTACATGAATATGTGAACACATTTTGCCTCAAATGAGTAAATTGAATTTCCCCATGAACTATGGGTATTCAGTTAACTAGTTATATAATACAAGGCATTGGGAACTTGTAATACGCAGGACTTTGCATAACTTGTACTATACAGCCAACAGTGAAAAAAATCTTAACAAAAAACATAAATATTACAAATGTGAATATAAAAACATGGTATGAAAATAAGATAATTTTTACCAAAGCCTATAACCAGTCAATTTTCTGAAGATGTTCCATATGATGTATAAGCAATTTTACTAGCATGACAGTCAGCAAATAACTAGTGTAATAGGTTGCCCCCATATGGTAGTAGTAGTTTTAGGGGAGGTGACTGAAAGCTGAGGTAATTTGCGCTACTAGGGATGGACAGGAAAGGATGAAGGTTGGAGAGAAACCTAGTGTCGGCATTAGCCTACTCTTAACGAAAGGCACCAAGGGGTCCACAGCTTAACATCCAATCTGATAGACGGCGTACTAACTCAAAGTACCCTCCCCACAAAATACCTCAAGTAGGGATCAGAACACTACTGAAAAATATTTGGCAACACCCTCAGGGTGGGAAGCCAGTACATTAGCCACTGCATCATCCTAATCCCCATACCTCCATATGTCAGACTTGCTTAGTCATTTTGTTGACCCTGACAAAAAGGTCTTCAATTGCCTCTCCATTGATTTTCCCTTCTTTCCTCACCAAATACAAGAACAAAAATTATAAGACAATACCACTAAATTTACTTTTGAGTTCATAAACTGATACTATACACTATATATGGTACCAAACAATATAATACATTATCAGTAATAAGTAATTTATTTAAGAATTTTTAAAACAGTCCAGGGATAAATGACTTTCTATATAGGATTACAAAATAAATCTTAGCAGTGGTCCAGCAGCCAAGTAAGCTTTTGATGAAACTAGGCATCAAGCAATGTAAGAAATCTCAGGGTTACCTTATAATACTTAAAATATTCGAACTCCCAAAATTAACAATAAACTACTTTTCAGCTAAACATACATACTAATTCTTCATGGAATCCAAAACACCAATTATTTTCCTCACTCTACCTTAACTGCTCAACATTCTCCATTCTATAAAAGTCTGCACTATTAAACTGCCTCCCAACATTTCTTCCCTCCACTTTTCCTGCATTCTTTGAATCTCCTCAAAAAAATTTCTCTATTCTCATATAATACACATTTCTTCATTTTTTTCTTTTCCATTAATTTGAGTGTTTCTATTCTTTTCCATATTCATATCTCCAAAGCCTCACCTGCTCCATGCTAGTTCTCTTGCCCAAACAACCATGTTTCACACTACAAAAGATTATGCTCCAAATCATACGTTGAAGTAACATTTTATTTACATTTTTGCTAAATTTCCTTATCATCATCAACTTCTTCTTCATAAATGCTTCTTTAGCAATTGATCCTCATAATGCCATTTCTACTTTCACCACTTTGGTTTAAAATACTTTCAAAATGTGTAAATGAAGTAATTCACCTGCTTAAATTTATGCACCTAAAACTTTAACATCTGATTTAGACTACCTGTTTCTATAGAATCACATTACCTTCATTTTCTTATGGTCGATTCTTATCTCATCCTAGTGAGATATTCTGTACTGTACCCTCTAAAAGTGAGCATGGAGCAGAATTTCCTTTCTTACGTGCTGATATTTCTTCAGATTCCTATAGGGTTGGTTCCAAAAATATGTAGAATAAATTAAGGAAAAAATTTACTGCAGATCAAAGAACAAATTACTAAAATTCTTCAAAATAGCACCCTTGTGCATCGACATACAGCTGCCAACACCTCTGCCAATCGCAATATGCTTCCTGGAAGGTATTAATGGGAACCTCATTCAGGCACCTTGTCACAGCCTCTTTTATATTAGGTATTCAGCATTCCCTAATGGTTTGCTTTCAAGCTCCTTTTTATTTTATTGGGTACAAAAAGAAGTCCAACGGCACCAAATCGGGGCAGCAGGGTGGCTGGGGGCAGCATTGCCACCTTGTGCTTGGCAAGGTATTCGGTCATGAGGAAGGCAGTGGTGTTGTAGTGGTGCAGCCTCCAGTTGGCAAAGATCTTCTTCCTGACACGTTGCATCCTTTTGATTTGACATAATACTTACTGTCTATGTCCGTCCCTGAGGCATAAACACTTTGTAGATAATGCCTTTTGAGTCAAAAAGATGATACATTTATACTTATTTTTGGGACAGACCCTGTATGTAGCACACCCATTTCTATGTTTCTGTAAACTCTATCTCCCTGAAATCCTCTTTCCACCATTCTTTTTGTACTTCCTTTTCCATTACTCAATTTATGCTCTTCCATTTCATTCTCTCATCTCAATTCTTAACCCTCTATTCTGTAAATTCCAAGAAACTGCGGGAGATGCTGAAACAGTAACTTTTTAACGGAGTCATCTGCTAAGTGTGCATTACAATGCATCAATTTCAAAGTGTAAAAATTATTTGCCTTGACCATGATTCAAAAAATTTCAGAATTTAAGTGGATGCCTTGAGAGCAAAACTGGCTAAAACACTCGCCCGGACGTCAAGGGATCCGGGTTTGAATCTTGGTCAAGGGGAATGATTTTTACTCTCTGAAATTGATGCACTCTATTTCGTAATCGGTGGCTTTTAAATACTTTCCTCCTTTCTCTACCAATTGTTTTGTTTGTAACTTTCATTATTCTTTTATTATGATCTCCCTATCTTCTTCTACTGAACCTATCTCCTTGCCTGAAAGAGAGCCGTTTTATTATTATACATTTAAAGTCAATGCGCTCTCGGATTTCTCTAAAAAAAATGTAAATGTACACACATCTGCAGCCTTTCAGTTGAAAAAAGCTGGTAACCACTCCATTTTCTTAAAAACTCTAGATACACGTAAAATCAAAATAATCCTCCAAGGTAATGAAACTAGATTTTATTTTAGGTGAAGGTAGAACTCACCTTGAGCTCCTTAAAGTGAGTGAAATTCATAAAGCATAGTAATAGGGTCAGTTTCTTTCCTTGTACAATTTACAGCTTCCTAAAAAGATCTAACACCTAAAATTCACACTGTTTGGGCAAACTTTGGGGTAACCAGGCATCACCCACAGTCAAACCAGGGCCCTCCAGTCCTATTATCTTTAACATATATATAGAACTTCATTTCGTTTGCCATATATCATTTCCTTCTTCAGTTCTTTATATCTTCTACTTGCCCTCATGTATTTAAAAAACCTATTCCCTGCCTTCCTTCACCCCGTTTACTCAACATTCAGCTTACTTTCATGGCCCTCAGCATCCAATATTTACTTGATTTGATTTCCTTACTTTATTGAATTTCTCCCAGCAACTTCCTCTCTTCATAAACCCTTTTAAAAACTTTGTTGGTAGTATTTCTTTCTAGCCAACTTATTTTCATCATTTTCTCCTTAACCATGTCTCAAAATCTCTTATCTCTCTGCATCCTCCAAATTAGTCCTTTAGCCTCCAAGGTCAGATTTTGGATCCATAAAGTACTATATCCCTTTCTGAAGTCTTTACTAATCTATCAAATTACAAATGCATCCATCATCAATTCTGCTCTCCTGGTAAATACATGTACTTTCGCTAAGTCTCTTCTCCTAATGACCAGAGTTATAATGCAAATTTATTTCCAAATTACTGTCCACATTTGCACATTGATTCACCTGCTACAGTTTATCCCTTCCTACTTACATGCCAGTGCCTTCATACTTACATGTATACATTTAACTTAGATTTCCCAATCCTCAAGAATTCAATTACTTTAGTTTTTTCTTATCAATCATCATCTTACACTACTCACATTTGTCCGGTAAAGCACTCAACAATAACTGCTTTCCCTTGGCTCTCTGACTAACTATTGCTTCATCATCTGCAAACCAAGCTGACTTAATCACCTTGCTGCCCATTTTTATTCCTAGCTCAAGCCCTTCACTTGCCTCCCTTAACATTTGCTCAACGTACATATTTAAAAGTAGTGGCCATTATGGGAAATACTGCCTCATTCCCAAATCATTGACTATCGAAGATAATCTCAATAGTTACATTAAAACAGTAGCCATTAACTTAGGAAAAATCAGATCAGATAACTATAAAAACAATTTTATCACCTTGTTTTTCAAAAAAAGGTTACAACTTGTACATACCTTTCCCCCAACCAATTTATCAGCACTCATTTTTCCTAAAAGCTCAGCAGCCTTCTCCCGAAGAGTAATGCTAGCACCAGCACGGCCAGTAACACCACCAGACCTTGCTGTACCTCGGGCAACATCACAAAATATGGCCAACAAATAGATGATCGCCCCTGTTGAAATGACGTTAAATTAATCTTTCAACAGAGACAAAAATATAATCATAAGTCATTAACACTTTCAAAATAGAAAATATATCATTTTGATTTAATATATACCATTCACTTCTCAGTTTCTGAGTATGGGACAAATATTAGGGTTGGAAGGTTACCATAGTGAGTACTTCACTAACCAGGTAATTAACACTCAAAAATACATATCCTCACATTAGGAGAGGAGTACAGTAAACTTACTGCTGTAAAGTGTACATCAATCATTAACACTCAAATAGCATTCTTTTTTAACTATACGGGCACCAAGATGTGCACAGGAGCCAAATTTCTTTATACAATGATGTCACAATAATCAAATGCATATAAAATGTGTTATAAATGCTTAAAAAATTCAATATCATTTCAGAGTATATAACTTAATCACCTCAATATTTATTTCCAACTGCCATGGGTTGAATTAACTTTATTTTACAAATACATACCATATATACAATCTTCCATGCATTATGTTCTTTCTAGTGAAATGAATTTCTGCAAATTCATTACATCTCCTTCACAATGCTCTTGCATACACACATATTACTTTGGGAATGCCAACAAGAACAAAGTTAACCGAATTTCAGTTTCGATTATGACCTAAATTTTCAGTAAATAAATATTTTTCCTAAAGTAAAGGACCCTCATACATATAGCACACTCATCTGTGATAATTTATTAATTGGAAGCTTGATGTGGCATTATACAACAAATGCCAAAAGTATATGATTTTGGATGATAAAAATTGAGTCTAGGAAATCAAAAGTGCAGATTCAAAAGCGCTTAATATTTAAGGTATGAAGAAAAAATATAATGCTGGTCTTTATCAAATTTTTGTGAAGAGTTCCAAAGAGGGGAGAAGGAGTTTCTGCTTCACTGATATCAACATATTTGCTTACTATTATTTATGTAAATTTGTATTGTACTTCATGTAATACATAGTACTCAAGCAATATTTTCAATTGCCATAACCATAATAGTATTGGTGATTTTAAAGGATTGCAATATGTATGTAGCATAATTAATTCTTTCTTGACAAGTTCAAGACTCATTACACTACAGTATGAATTATTATAGCATATTTAAGAGTAGAAAACCCAAAAAATACCAAGGAAACCAAAAAAATACAATGCCGAAATAGAGGAAATGTATTCATAGTAAACAAATACACACACAAAATGCTGTTAAGTTCAGACGAAAATGCTTTGCTGAAGCACCACCTCCAATGAAGAGTATTTTGCTGATGACTCGGCTCAAAAGTGAGTTACAACCATGTGACATAAGTTAGGGAACAAGCACCCTGGAAATGGAATTAAAACACCTAACAGCCACATTCCAGCAGAATAGATATAGCAATCGAAAGACTATTTCGGCCATGAAAATAGCCTTCATTAAGAGAGAAAAATATAAAGTGGAAGAAGACAAGCTGATTGCCAAAGCCTGGCTTTCCTCATGTCTCTACTATATCTAACTGGATTTCCAGGATACTAGAAATGTATAGGGTGGGAAGCTATCCACAAATGTCAAGGGGGGCTCAAAACATTCCTCACTGCTGCAATGCATAATTGGGCAGAAAGCATTATTCTATAAGGTTATATTATATAAGGTGAGCTATGTGAAAAGCAAAAAACGTAAACACAAGGTCGTGTTCGGCAGCGGTGCGTGCTCAAGTGACCAGCAAAACTTTTCCGGTGTCCCCCGGCGGTCCCTTCTCTACGTGGGACGAGTAGAATTAGCTGTAGTAACTACTGATGATATCACCAGATATCTTCAAAAGAAATTTCCTAATAGTGATTTTGTTTGTGAAAACTTATATGCTGGTGAGAAATTTCGTTCCTTTAAAGTAGACGCACCACTGAATTTACGAGAAGATTTATTTAAATGTGAAATCTGGCCCCAGGGAGTGAAGATAGGAAAATTCTTCCCATCGAAAAGGTTTAGTCTACCCTCCTCACCTGCGATGGACACAGATGTGGTAGTTACTCCTAATCAAACGTCATATGATATTGTAGGTACCCAGACCGGAATGGTCACACGGAGACAAACGAACTCTATGAAAAAAGGCTCCACGAACCTGTGACTATACTCGGAAAATTTCGGCGAACCCACCAAAAGGTTAACCGTGACGAAAGACCGACCTGTTTCATGTAAAAGTGGATCTGAGTTAAAAATCTTAGTGCTAAATATCCAGTGCTTAAGTAACAAACTTGTGGGTCTTGAAGCTGTGGCTACAAGTGAAAAACCTGACATAATCTGTATCTGTGAACATTGGCTAAAAGACGTGACTGTATCAATCCCAGGTTATGTAATTGGTGACGCTTTCTGCCGTCAAAATCTTCAACATGGTGGTGTTGTTATTTTTGTCAAAGATAGCCTAGTTTTTAATTCTATTTCACGTAACATAAGTAAACTCAATGATGAATTAACGTTTGAATGCTCGGCTGTAAGGCTTACAATGGCTGACCATGCTTTGGTTGTCCTGGTTATTTATAGGTCTCCCCTGGCTTGCTATGTGTCATTTCTCGAAAAACTCGAGAATTTATTGTATAATATAACTAATCATTCGTCCAGACCCTCAATTATACTTACTGGGGACCTCAATTGCAACCTGATGGTTGATGGTAAAGATCAAAGACAACTACTGCAAGTTTTTGACACATATAACATGACACCACTAGTAAGTTCCCCTACCAGGATAACAGCAAAGAGTAAAACTCTGTTAGACAATGTCTTCACAGATTATCCTGAAAGCAGTACTGAAACCAAAGTATTTGATCCTGCAGTGTCAGATCACTCCGCGATTTTGTCTACTTTTTATTTGTGTAAAAATGCTTCATCATCATCCAGGGCCTTTAAATACCAGAGGTACTTCAGTGAGTCGAATGTTAACTATTTTCGGGTGTTGCTTAACCAGCACAACTGGGTGGGGTCATTTCAGTTGGCCAATGTTAATGAAAATTTCGAAGTCTTCTACAGTTACTTCATACATTACCTAAACCTTGCTTTTCCTTACGAGCCAGTTAAAATTAGGAGAGGTAATAAGAAAAGCTGGCTTACGCCCGAAATCTGCAGTATGTCAAAAAAATTGAAAACAATGTACTTACAGATTGAATCTTCTAGTGACAGCACAACATACCAGCTTTACTCCCAGCGAAAAAGAGAGTTCAGGTATTTAATAAAGCAGGCAAAAAAGGAGTATAATGATAGGCGGATTAGGAATGCCTCTAATTTCTCAAAAGTAGCATGGGAAATCATAAAAAGCAACAGCAACTTAAATTCCATGGTTTTGCCTCTCCAGGTAAATGATAACATTGGCAACTTAATCACGGAACCAGGTAAAATAACCAATGCTTTTAACAAAGCTTTTTTGTCTCTACCTAATTCCCCACATCCTGTGCCTTCAGGGCCCATGTCAATCAATAATGCAACTTATACATCAATGTATCTTAAACCCTGTGATGTGAGTGAATTATGCTATTATCTCAGTAAGATAGGGAAAAAACACTCTGCTGACTTTGATGGTGTGACTGGAAAGTTATTAAAAGACTGTGGAGATCTCATTCTAGCACCACTGCTAATGCTGGTGAACCAGTCCTTGGCTGAGGGCATTTACCCGAATTCCCTTAAAATGGCTAAGGTTTTACCAATTTATAAGAACAAAGGGGACCGAAACGATTTAAAAAACTATAGATCAATATCTATCATTTCACAATTTGGTAAAATTCTCGAGTGTGTTTTCTGCAAAAGACTGGTTGATTATCTTGAAAGCCAAAATGTGCTATCAGACAACCAGTTTGGCTTCCGCAAGGGAAAGTCAACTAATCTTGCTCTTTTTGAAGCTATCAATTATATAATCCAAGAGATTGACTCTAAATGTAAGGTTTTGGGAATTTTCTATGATCTGAGCAAAGCATTTGATACTGTAGACCACAGTAAGTTGATATCAAAATGTGAGCTATTGGGCATCAGGGGAGTAGCATTGAGCTGGCTAAAGTCCTATCTTGCAAATCGGCAACAAAGGGTGGCCTACAAAAATGATGGAGAAATTTACCTCTCCAGCCCCCTGGAGGTTAACAGAGGGGTACCACAGGGGTCAGTGCTTGGACCTATACTTTTTCTAATTTTTATTAATGATCTTCCTGGGCAGCTGCAGTTAAATGGTTCTAAAAAATGTGTTATTTATGCTGACGATGTGAGTGCAATGACACCCAGTAAAAATCTATGGGATCTGGCTGTGGCTGGTGATCTTCTGACGAAAACAATGTCTACATGGTGCAAATGTAATAATCTGGTTCTCAATGTTGAAAAAACTCATGCAGTGGTCTTCTCATCTCTGCACAGCACAATTGATAACTCTTTTTCAACATATGGTAGTAATTTAAATTTTGTAAGTAATTTTAAGTTCCTAGGACTTCATGTAGACTGTAACCTCAAATGGAATTTCCACGTTTTGAACTTAATTAAAAAGTTAAATTCTGTGTACTACTTACTCTCCATAATAAGACACACTGTAAGTCAAAATGTGTTGATTATGTTGTACTATGGATTATTTCATTCAAGAATTTCATATGGAATTGTATTGTGGGGACTGCCATCTCACCTTCTCAGTGTTCTAAAGATACAGAAAAAGATGGTGAGAATTATGTGTAATGAAAATTATTATGCACACTGTCGACCTCTCTTTAGAAAGTTAAAATTGTTAACTGCTCCCTGTGTATATATCTATCAATCTATAATGCTTGTTAAAAATTATAGTGCAGATTTTGAAACGAACAATAGCATTCACCTGTACAATACAAGACAATGCAACAACCTGCATGTAAAATCAACAAACTTAACCATGACTGCAAATGGTCCTAAGTCAATGTGTATAAAATTATATAATAACCTACCTATATGTATTAAAAAAGAAGAGCGTGAACCAGTATTCAAGAAAATGGTCCGAGAATACCTCTCTGATAAGTGTTTTTACAGCATCAAAGAATACCTGAGACCTAATTCATAAATGTTCATTCCTTCCTTTTATCCTTGTAACACTTGTTTCTTGTAATACTTTCTATTTTTGTAAACCATGACATGTCCTATACACTTGCTAGAGCTAGTACTATGCACTGTGTCTCTTGGATGAATAAATATTATTATTATTATTATTATTATGAGTGGGTAGAGCATAAGTGGGGGGAAACAAGCTGAAGAATTGAGAAGAGAATGAAAGAACATTTTATTTATTTATTCATTTAATGACTTTTATTGGGGCGAGATTGAGACTTCATAGTCCCTTCCTAACCCTTGTGCATCATGTTGAAAACAATTACAAACACCTAAGGCCTACGTGGAGGACAACCCACCTAGGTGGGAATCAAACCCATGACTTCTGAGTTGGAAGGCGATGACGTTACCCTGCAACCACCAGGACCGGCCAAGAGAGGAGAGTTTTCTACATTGAAAAATCTATAGTGGCATAACACAACTTCAACAATGTCCAAACAATATATTTTAAATGCACCAAGTTGCTCAGTAGCACAAATGGCTGCTGGGATCAAATTGTGACTGAGGCCATTAAAGTATAACTGAAGAAAAATAACTTCAATAGACACAGGGGCTTCAGTTTATGGAAATGCACGGAAACCTATGCTGAAAACAATATGGATGATATGAAAATCCCTCCACCAGGAATCTAGCTAATAAGGGCACACCTTATCAAAAAAAATAATGACAACTTTTCGCACATGAGTTGAACTATTTCAATTCAAAAATGTAATGGTTAAATAAAAAAGTTCATATTAACTCATTTCACTATTTGTCAAATTTCAAACATCAAATAAATGGAGAATCACAGAATTATTACTCCCTTGTTTGGGGCTAGCCCAAGAGATTAATAAATAAAAAGACCCAATTCCACACCACAACTTATTCAATAAAAAGCAAAAAGAAATGACTAACCTCTTGCAAGAGCTTCTTTCACTATCTTTGGACTGGACATGAGAGCATGGAGGGTGTCCAACGCAACGACAATATTGGCACCTGCAGTGGATCCCTGAGCTCCGATTGGTAAGGAATGAATGGCCATTAGTAAATGAGGTAAGACAAAAGCTCCGTTTGCTGCTATGTCCTCCACACACTGCTGGTTCCTTGAGGCTATTGCTAGGACACCAAGCGCCCCACACTGCACCTCTGGCCTACACTTAGACCAACTCATTCCAGGGCTTCGCTCCTCAGGACGTAATAGTGAGAAGAGTAGGGTGAAGTGGCCAATGCACTGAATATCCACACCTACAATGGGGAGAAATTAAATTTGATCTGTTACAGTAATGTATTTCATAAATCAAAGAAATACTGAACTCTCCTGGAAATAACAATTAAATCAAACCACAGTACATAAAATTTAAAGTAGAAGGACATTGGATAATGTTGGAATTGATCAGGCTTTTATAAGCTAGTTCATCAAGGAAATGCAATAATAGCTGAGCACATTACAGAAGCAGTGCAATAAGCATGGGATGAACATCAATCACAAGAAAATTAAGGTATTGAAATAGGAAAAGGCTGTCCATTGAAGGACCTAAAATTGAGTAGGTAGAACATTTCACTGATTTAGGAGGTGTTTTAGATGAAAATGGACACATGAGTAAGGATATCAAGAGCATAGTTGCATTAAAAGAAGAAGCTTTCACTAAGAATAGGGAGTTGATGACAAGGAAGTTCCAGAAAGTAGTAGAGAAAAGAAGAGTGAAAAGTTTTGGTATGGAGGGTGGTTTTATACATCACTAAAGTTTGGTTGTGCAGGGAAGAGAATACATGTAATTTAGTCTTCTGAAATGTTAATGAAGAAAATAAGATGGTCTAATAGGAAAATTAGTGAATTTATAGGGGGAATGGGGTAAAGAGAAGGTTGCTCGGATCATTGAGAAAAGTTGATTAAGGAAATATCGAGTAGCAATACAGCAGTGTTGAAAACCAGGGGCTGATGACCAGTAAGAGACATTAGAGTAAGGACTAGGCACACTGGACAGAATGAAGAGTGGTCATCAGAATGTGGGGATAAAAAAATGCTTGATTTATACGTACGATTTTTAGTGTATTTTGTATTGTGTTAGGTGGGACTTAAAAGAGTAACAGCGAATTGTTCTTTAATCCATCAAAAACCTATCTTGACCAGAATACTAAAGTTAATGAGTACCTAATGCAAAGGAGGCCTTAATGGGTGATGGAAAGCGAAAGAATAAAGAAAATCACTTTGTACAAAGGTGGATGAAATTCAAATACTAAGATAGGGGAGTTAGTTTCTTCCCCTTTCCCACCTGCTATTTTCCATAGAGATTCAGCACTCAAAAAACCCACACAGCACAGGCTGAAACTGGGGGAGTCAAAACGTGTCACCCATACCAAAAACCTCAACCAAAATAAAATTCACCAGTTTCAGTCAATAAAATGGCTACAATTATTAACAGGGAATGAAAGTACAGTTTACTGCTACATGTAAAATTTATACACAATGAAGTATGTTCAAAAAATCATGATGCAGTGCAAACTGCAGAGCAGTGAAAATTTCTTCTCATGTCTTTCATGAAACTAGCCTTCTGAAGAGATTTACCTGGATTATTCTTTATGACATTTTCCAGCGACCTTAGTGCCATGATCACATGTTGTACTCTTTCTACTTCACTTTCTGCCCCTGACACTGCATCATAGCCAAGTTCAATTAATGAACCATCTTCTTCAGGCTTTGATGGCAGTTCTAGCTGACTTTTCTTCCGAATGAAATCAAGAAGGTCTATGGTTAGTCCCTTAGGATTCTGCAAGGATAAAGAGAAAAGAACAGAAGCAAATGAAATAAAAAATTAAGTAAATGCATGTTTATAAAGATTACACAATTCACAATAAACAAGAAATAAGCGATTCATAATCATTATGCATTTAATAAAACTTGAATTTTCATAGGCTAAAACTAGCCACAAACAATTGTGAACCACATATCTGCATGGCACATTTTGCGACACAATGAGTCATGTGCATTGTAGACTCTTGATTGTCCAGGATCAAAGGGAAATAATTACACTGAATAATTCTCCTACTACACTTATGTATTATTCCACTACTCTACACATTCAATGGTACATAGTGCATTAATAATTTGGCCTAAAAATGCTTCATGAGTTCTTGTATACTCTGCAGTGGGTATCATGATCTTGTATGAATTTCTAGTGAAGTAAATCACTTTGTAGGTATTAATATTGGTTCCAGAAAAGATAGTTTTCCAATCTAGTTCAAGTAAAAAAGAAGCTGGTCAAACTGAAAACTGAACCGAGACATAACTTAACGAAAATCTTGATCCTTAAATGATTGATACTTCATTTGAAAGTATGTTAGCGTGCATTTGCCAACATAGGTACATACTTGGGCTGATATCTACGGATCAGATTAGTTATCAGAACAAAAGGGATTAAATTATGTTACTCTCAAACTTCAACTATTAAATAATTTTCATGCAACAAACTCCTGGCCCAATGCATAAAAAAATGAATCTATTCAATTTAGCCATAAGCTGGTTTTACTATGCACCACCCTATGTATACCCCGAAGAATTTTGAATGACTGACCTCAATAGGAAATGTAGGCTGCTCGTTGTAGATTTTCAGGAACACTTCCCCAACCATGAGCTCTTTGGCATGAGCTGAGTATTTAAATGATGAATCTGCAAGCAATGCATGGTCTCCCCCACCTTCACTGCTGCCCCATGATTTCTTGCCTTGTTCTTCTAAATGCTCACCCAACTCCGCCCTTGTACCATTATTCCATATGAGATAAGGATTTTCTGTATTGCTAGTTAATATTTTGAGGAGCTAAAAAGATAAAATCATAAAATATATCATAAATGTGGTAATGGCAATTGAAATATGTAAACTGTTTGAAAATTTTTTCAAATTAATAAAATATAGACAAACATTTTCACTCAACCCGATGGGCATTATTGCACAGCATAACCACGATATGGGAATTACTTTTATGAACAAAAATTAATCTACGTTCACAAAAATATCACTTTCTATTATTTTAGTGGGAAGAATTTGGCAAGATACAACAATGAATTTTAAGATAAATATCCAACCTCTTGCGGCTGATCCTTAGTCAATTGCCGGGCCAGATAAGGAGTCAAAAGAGCTGAGAGTGCAGCTCTTGCAACAGGATTAGCTGGCGTTTCTCGTGGCAAGTAAGAATCAGCATCAGAACTTCCTTCACTTTGTAGATAACCTCCTAATCTAGCACATGCTCCCACAGCTAGTTTGGCAAGACGGTTTGACACCTCCTGAAAATTGGATTAGAGATAAGTTAGTGGTGTCCGACGACAATCCTGAAGAATTAGATATGAGAGTGTGCAGAGCATAGTTACTACCATTTATGAAGCTAACCAGTTGAACTTCTAGTGAATTATACACAAACAAATTCATTACCTAAAGTTGGAGTTACATGCATGCAAACTATCTTGCATTTTGACTGCTTATGCCAGAAAAAAATAGTAATTATGCCAGTGTTTGCCTACAACATTAACGCAAAAGGTTGTGACATATGATTGAGAATGTTTCCAAGAAGATATGTACATGCTTATTATTTTTAATTCCTAGAACACGTAGTTCAGAACATTCATTTGGTTATTTCACAAACTGACCCCCGGACAGATAAAATACCTTCTTTCCCTGAATATAGCATCCCCACTTTTGATCAAATATTAGTAAGAAAAGAAGGGAAGACATAACATTGCAAAAACAAATAAGGAACAAAAAATAACAGCATCAGCAATAAATAGAGTTACTTCTTAATATTCTCAATTCATTTAAAGTTTAAATAGCTTCTAATATTCTTTTTACCCTTATAATGAAAGAATTCCACAAAGTTAAACCTGGAACTGTTATGTTGTGTTTTATAGAGAATACTTTGAGTGAGTACACCATCCATCAGATAGGACATTGAACTGTGGGTCTCTTAGCATTCTTCGTTAAGAGTAGGCTAATGCTGGGTTTCTCTCCACCCTTCCAATCCATCCCTAATGGGGCAAATGGCCTTAGCTGTTGATTGCCTCCCCTAATAAGAGCCACCACAATACATAATTTTTCAACACATGGGACATAATAACTCAATTAATTTTATTCCATCGGTAAAACTACATTCACTCTATAGAACTATGTCATGAAAGTATGAAATGTTTTTTTTACCAGGGCCAAAAAAGGCAGCAACATTATTTCAAGTCGGGACAATATTTTTACAACAAAGGTACTTAAACATGAATAACTTCTTTAAGATGATGGCAAGACTCATCAACGTTATGCTTTATATCTGTTTATATAGGTAACACCAGTTCATTACTGACTGATGTAAAGCCTTTTAAAAGCCTTTCAGAGTTTCCAAATTTGATTTATTTAGATTTCACCTAGTGCAGTTGTTGAAGTTTTTCTTTTTCTAGTAGATAACTGGAAACCTCTTTCAAATAATAATTACACAATCTGTTATGAGATTTAAACCTTTTACCAAAGCTTAAGGTTTCAGCAATGGGGGGCGCACTATGTTCAGGGAAATATAGTACATTCATTGTAAAGGTATCATAACATACACATAATAATAATAAAAACAGCCAGCAATATTGCCTACAAAAATCACAGAATTATATTTTGTTATTGAAGTAAGCTTCTATTTTATTACCTCATACACAAATTTAGGAAGATTTCAGTTTGTTAATTTTGGATACTTATACGAGATTTATGGACAATATGATCAAATTCTTATTTTATTACATTATACACTCAGAACGTTAATATGACTTTGCAGATAGTTTAGTGATTTCTCCAACTCATTATTTAATAAACTATTACCATAATTTATCAAATAAAAATGAACGAGAAACAGAAGTCATATAAAATCTTAAATTTACAATGTAGAAATTCAAGGGAGAGCAATTAGAAATGAGTAGAATTTAACTTAAAAAAGGTTAAAGTATATAATTTAGGAAAAGAGTGAATCAGCCCACCTGTTGGTTAGCATTCTCAGAGCGAGTAACACCACCCTCATCAAGGGTATAATCATATACAAAAAAGGTTGGCAGGAGTCGAGCAAGGGCACCCCACTGCAAGAGCTGCATCTGTAGGATGCCATCAACGCTTAAGGCACTGATGCACTCCACAGCAGAGGAACAAAGGCGGAACAAATGCTGAAAAAGTGTCACAGATAGCAATAAGACACTCACAATCAGACACAAACATGGACTTCAAATAGCTAAATTAGTTTCAAAATGAAAAGAAACACAATGCCTTCCCGCTATATTTCCGCACCATGAATATTTTAGATAATGAGGGTCTATCCAAGGCCCTTTACTACTAGATATGAACATTGATCATGTGTGAACATTTCACAAATAGAATTAGTACTTTAACAAATAATATATATAAGATGGATCAACTTCTAAAGATATCTTATATGAACAATTTTATAAGTCTGGCATTGAAACAAAAGAAAAATCTCTTAATATAAATTTTAAGTTAAAGACTGTCTACAGTTTGGCTCAAGAACAAAAACTGATATTTGCCATTTTTTTAGGATGGGTTTCTGTAAACTAAGTAGTTGTATTTGTTTTTGTGCAATGAAATGATTCCCTGAACACATTTAAATACCAAAATGGCATATCAGTTTACATTACTCAGCATAAAATTTACATAATATTCTCCATAAAATAAATGGAGAAAGCATTAACACCTTGAAACGAAGAACTCTGCATAAATCAGGTACTAATCCAGTCATCTCAACCATCTTATCTCTGCAGGCTTGGAATCTTGCAGCAACGGTAAAACATCTTATTGCATTATGACAAACATGAACGGCAGTCTCAGCTGGGGCAGTGGAGTCACCTATCACTGATACGCATCGAGAAAACGCATCAAGCAGGGCCTAAAAATTGAATTAAACATGAATTAGCCAAATAACTACCGTCAAAAGTAAAACGGACATACACAGTCATAAGATATTAAATTACATGCAATATACAATTGATTACTTGTGATAGCCAGTAGATAACTGAAAATGATGGATGAATACAATTTCCATGTTCTTTGGGCCTTGTTTTTTACGGGACATTATCTTAAGGTCTCAAGCATAACTTGAAGCAATTTATTCAAATTTTCTCGATAATTTCCTTTACCCAATTGTTTATTACATTCACCTTTGTGAATGGAATAAACTCCCAACCAGTTCAACATATTAAAAAACATTACATAACAAAACTGTAGATAATTTTTAATGTTAATTGATAAGATGTGACTTCTTTAAAGATTTTCAACATGTATTAGATAGCTCATATGATTATTATCATTTCAGTATTCCACTTATCTCCAGAGAATTCCTTCTGACCAATGAAAAGAATCAAATTATGCCCATTAAAAATCCAGGGCCAGAAAGGCAAGAATCCCTATTTTAGTTTTAAAAGAGTTAGTTAGCAAAGTTACCTAGGAAGCATTTCTCTATTATCAAATGACAATTTCCTTTGGCAAAATAAATTAAATGATTTAATGTAATATTTCAGTTCAAATGTATTATAGATATTTCAACAGAGCTTCAATTAATATTATTTAACCCTGGTTACGTTAGAGAAAGGCTAATATTGACGCTCTGTAATTGATCACGAGGATACCTTGAGCTGTGTACCCTCCATACCTTATGATTAAATAATAATTATCAATTTAATTTGGCAATCTAAATACATGTTAATAACCAACCCATGTCACAACGCATTGATTAGCATTAACCAAGTTAATACCTTTCAAACAAATGGACTGAAAGCAAGAAAAATTTCCACAACATTAAATTTTAAAAATTATTGTCTTACATCCAATCCCCGCTCACGCCTTAATTCTTCAGCATTAATAGCAGAACACTGTAGAGTATGGTAGGCAAGTTCAGTGGCTGCAGCCAATAAGGGTGCTTCCTTACAAAAGAGTCTGTCATCCGATGTCTCTATTCGAATGGTCTTTATTAATTGTGGATAGCCAGCATACTTGTAAGGATGCAACTCTGAGAATAAAGACATTAATACTTAGACATGAAGTTTAAATGAAGAAATACTATTATAAATTACATCTTAATAGGAAATACAGCAAACTTTCAACCATCCATGTGTGAATTAACCATGCTATTCTCTTCACAGCACCTCAAAATTTCCAATAAATTCACAACTGTAAGGATAATTTCAAACTTAGATACACTTTTTAAAAAGTATAAGTTTAAAATGCATCGGCTTGGTCAAAAGTTTTTAAGGCCAAAAAATCAAAAGTTGTCAATGGTATTTAATGTTTTCATTTTAAAATTTTTGTACTGTCTGTATTTTGCCACTATTGTTTCCCATGAATTTATTAACCCTAAGAATTCCATATTCTCCTTTGCAACAAGCAAATACATAGTTTTACTATGCAACAAATAAATTATAAACTATCAACACTGTGCTACAAGAATCATGAATTCATAGGATGAATATTTCTTTTCCACAACCCTTTGTAAATACTCATCCTTTACCATTTCATTTGTTTTTTCCTAGCTAAGTCATTGGTTTAGCTCTCTGATGAAAATATGTCCCACGATTTCCTTCCCAATAATTTTAAACTCTTATAAAACTATAATTTCACCCTTATAAAAATGGCTGAAATATGGAAAAACTGTAATTTCAATTGCTAAAAATCTTGAATTAATCACATGGAATAAAAAGTAGTTTCCATAAACATACATCCATTTATATCACATTCATATTTTCTGCATATTTTGGCTATCTGTCTTTTAGAGTCGAGAGTTTACCGTAGCCTTGCACTTAATTGCAAAATGATGTTTTTGAATTTCCAAAAATGTTGGAGATAAATCATTTTACAATTTCTTTTTATTTTTCAACAATAGATAAAATATTTGTTTAGTAAAAATAGTAGAATTTTGCTTAGTTCTAAAACAGCTACAAAAGCAGCTTATTTTCACTGCCAACATGCATTCATTTGCACCAGTTAATGTAACATTATCAGCCCATCTCACTTTCTATATTTTACATCATCATTTCCAAAGGCAATCAAAATTACAATAATTAAATGTATAATGGCAATAAAAATACATATATGACCGCATGGAAAAATTTGATGGGAAAATGTCTTGTCACTAAATTAATCTGATTTGTGTATATCTGTGATGCTAAGCAAGAATTTTTAGCAGCAAATGCTCAATTAATGGTAGCACCAAGTTGGGAAAGTTTATGAACACAGAGAGCTGAGGAGGAAGCCACATTTTCAATCAAACTCTCCAATTGACAAAGAGGTCAAAAGCCCCTTCTTCAGTGACGCAAATGTTGATCGATAGAAATATAATCTGAATCAAGAGGAAGAGGTCTAGTATCAGCTGCATGGATCATTCTCCTATTCCTGTCACCACTATTTTTAAATGTTACCAATTCTACCTCCAACATCCACCCTCTCTCCAATAACCAGGCTTCAACATAAAAGTGACTCTGTCATATCTTTTGCCTATCTAATCCACTGACTGAAAGAAAACATTAGGAAGAGAATGAATTCTTTGCATCAGGACAATTAAGTTATATGGCTGATGCAATCTCTTCTCCTCACATTCAAGGAGTTTCCCTACATTAAAAGATCAATCAATAGCATTATACACAGGCAGCATATAAAAAAATGTATACTAGAGATAGTGGTTTAAGATTACAATGTTTCACCTTTTTCTTTCATATTTGATATTAAATCATGTTGACTATTGACCTATCAAAAAGAAGTTATGTATATTTACTGTGGGGACAGTGGAATTCTTTTCCAAGAAAATGAATAACAGAAATACATTGCTTACATAATGAGCATAGGTTATCCATTATTAAAATAGAAAGAAAGACTCGTACTTTTCCACAGATTTTCCACGAGTCTTTCTTTCTATTTTAATAATGGATATTAATTACTTTCACGAAGTGAAGCCTGAAACAATAGAATATATGAGCATAGGTTACTTAATAACATGAAAATGCACAGTAACATGCAGTGTCTTGGAGAAAATTTCAAAATAAATTACATGCTCGTGAGTCATGGGGTCAGATCTTCGCTTTGTATTTTATTGCAGATATATTTTCATTTACCCATACTGAAAAGCACACAAATTATTGCACTTTTGTTCAGAGACTAAAATTAACAATCATATAACAATGTTTTAAATTATGTAGCATTGATATAATGAAGTTTTGCAATATTTGGCATGGATTCTGATGATTATGAATTATTTTTTTCCACCAAGCTCATCAAATAGTAAAATTATTGTGACGTGAAGACACCGGAAATCAGGCATCCAATTTATAAGATTTTATAATTTAATGCGAGGAATAAACTCAGATGATTACAAGTAAAAGTTTTTTTACTACAAAGGAAGGAATTTTAGTTCAAAGGTAGCAAAAAGTTACGATGGTAAGCCAGGATTTACGGAAAAATGTAAAAACAGAAATGAGAAAAAGATAAAAGGCCATCAAGAAGTTCAAAACTTTATAAATAAAACAGGAAGCACTATAAATTCAATTTAGTTTTGAATGAAATAATTTCGACTTACCTTCATTGTAACGTTCAAAAAGAATACTTTGAGCTTTTAATATTAATACAATATTGTTAGGGTCGGGTCCATCGGATGCTGACCACGCAGAACGACTACAAAGGAACTCATATGCTTTGTTCACGGCCTCAAATTGATCCTGGAATAATTAATTAAGAATTGTCAGAGAAACAAAACATAAGTTAAGATCTCACTAAATTTGAGAGACATCTTTTCAATGTTGATGGTGTTGCAACAGGAATCTTAAACACACCAAAAATATTCACTCGAAACTGTCACATCAAAACTGCCATTTCCCAATTATAATGCACACCAGTCATATAAAGGACTAACGTTCTTACATTGAAAATGTTAATACTGTGAATAGTATTAACCATATTTTAAACTTTAAACCGATATGAACTCACCCCTTTCACTTCCCTCATCAAACATTTATATTGGTGAGAAACTTCCCCTCTTCCAAGGCACATGTGTTTATCCAAATGGTAAAGCATTAAATATTATAAAATATTCTAAAAATGTACATAAAATTTCTGTTACCCTGTGAAAAAACGTTGCATTTGCTTCAATGCAAAAATTTCAGAGTGTAAAAATCATTCACCTTGACCAGGATACGAACCCGGATGTCCGGCCTTTAGTCAGTTAAGCTATTTAGATGTCGTCCTAAACTCTGAAATTTTGGGGGCTTAAAAGGAACAAGATGCTGTGACAAAATACCATACAGACAATGTCACAGGCATTCGTAATCATGTGTGATGTGCCACAGTCCATGAGGTTAGAGCCAACTTTAAACACTTACGCTGTTTTTACCTTTGAAGAATTCCAAGAACCTGCGGGAGATGCCACAACAGTAACTTTTAACACATTAATACGCTAATATGCATTTCAATAAAACAATTTCAGAGTGTAAAAATCATTCCCCTCTCTGAAATTGTTGCATTGAAATGCATATTTGCAAATGACTCCATTAAAAGTTACTGTTGCGGCATCTCTTCACCCAAATGTTTTATCTACATAAGTATGAAACTTACTTGAAGGCCTAAATCTTCGTTTTTTTCCATAAAACAAATTTTTAAATAGCTGACAATTTGAGGAGTATTTGTGAACTCTAACGTGAATATATTTAATACATATATATATACATATATATTTTTTTGTACATAATTTTATGCCCATTTCCATGGGTCCACCTTTTAAAGCTTTGGTTCTTATACTTTTGTAATGTATGCCTCTTATATTAAAACCATGCACATCACTGTTCAGCGTGAAGTAGTTTATGTTTCGTTTGGCATTGATAGTCATACTTGGAAAAAGATGCATGGTAGAGGAAGTAATTTGAAGTCCTTGAAAATTGGCAGGGATGAGGAATCATATGGTTTACCAGAGACCTTTTTTTGCAGTTTAAACACCTTCTGTGATAAGTATGAATGTCTCCAGAAGGGAATACTATTGAAGACATATTAATATAATTCACAATAAAAATTTCTAATAGCATTGTTTTAGTAGTTGTCTGTCTTAAGTTGATTTTGAAGATAGCATGTGGAGGTTAATTTTTTACAAAGAGATGTAATATTTTCTTCCCAAGTAATATTTGAGCTTGATTTGAAACCTAATAATTCTATTTTAGAGACTTGCTCTTTGCATTTACTAGTAAACTTTCATCAACTTTTTTGTGGAAAAAGTGTATCATTTTACCTTTTTGCATATTGAGGTTAATGAGATTATCATTGCACCATCTATTCAATCAATCTAATACCACTCTTGACTGAAATTGGCATGGGTCATAAATTATTATGTAGATGAAGGATTACATTTTTTCCACAGTTCACCATTAATTTTATTCCACAAAAAATTCATAAAATGTTGTTAACATGAGGACTTTCAGGTATTCTGCCATTTTGAACGCAGCATAGAAACCCCATAGGCTCATTCTCTATTAAAGGTTGGTGCCAATTCTATTCCACACAAGAGGAAAACATATTTCCAAGAGAAATACATATGTAAGAATTATCTGCATGAGGTCATATTGGATACATTGCTATTCCTTCATTTTTTTGCCTTTAGGAGGCACACAGAAAACACTTTTAATTGTCCTGAGTAGTGCAATTTGCTACCACAATTATTAAATACCATTCTTATCTCCGCTGATAAAAATGAAAATTGTATGGCCACAGCAATGTCCTCACCACATCAGATTTTAAAATGTACCTTTCTATTTCAGTACCTTCTTAGACATACCAAAATATCTTATGGCAGCAGAAAAAAGTAATATTGAGTTTCACTGTGAACTGATGATTGAGGTCATACTCATTCTAATAAAATCACTCATAAGACAGACAACACAGCATTTGCACCCTTGGTGGTATTGGAACCAACTGGGTTCAAGTAGATGAGAGAGCTAAATGAGTGTCTACGTACCTCTTGATCTAGAGAGAGAACATGCAACTGACTAAAATGTCAATCATTTTAAGGAATATATCCTCATACTGCCTGCAAGAGAAACCAATTGTAAATACTACTTACCCTGCCCTCAGGGTTCTTGTCTGGATGAAATTTTGCAGCAAGACGATAATACGCCTTGCGGACGGCTGCTTCATCATAGCGCTTCAAGGATCCTTTCACGTCATCTTTCCCTTCCTTGGCTTCAGAACCTTTGTCTTTGCCTTTGGAAACGTTTACCCCAAGTCCTAACACCTTGTAAGCCTCCTCTATTGACATAGTTGGAGGTTTTTTTTCAACCTCTGCACGCCATGCTTCAAGAATTTCCCTCAACAGTTCCACCTTCATGAAATAAACAAAGTAATTAAGAGCTATTCACTAAATGAACTGAACTAATAAAGGGACCAATTCACAGATTAAAATTACGAAAAATAACAAATATTTTGCTAACACATTTTATGATACAATGCTTAACTTGTTTCAATGAAAACTTATATTTTAGTGAATGCGATTAGTTATAAAACACTACTATGCCCGTTAAAAAAATACTACATTCATACAGATGCTAAGAGCATAAAATATTATTCCACAAAATTAAAATTGTAATTGAAAAAAAATTACTTTCTATACCAATTTTAAAACAGTATTTCAATATATTTATTAATTATGGCTGAGGATTTTTTTATCAAACTCTGATAACAAAATACGTCATTGAAAAAGTAATCAAACAAAATAAAATGCATCAAATCTACGGTAATAAGAGTGGAACTTGGAAAAAACAGATATCACATTATAAAATTTGAATTCCTCAAACACTAATGACAAAATATTTCATCACAATGTTTTTCTTTGAAAAACTACAAATTATAATCACATGTTTTGGGAGGTTAAAATGTTTCAAAAAACTCAAAATATGATAGTATTAATACATGAAAATAATACATCAATAAATCAAATAATACATCCAAAGTAATAATACATCAAAAACATGAAAATACAATAGTAAACTAGAATAAGATATAAAATATCAACTGAATAATTTTCATTCAATTAGCATGGAGATATTTTAAAACTATAATAGAAATTACCAGATATTATACAAAATTAAGAAAAATTATTCTACAACATTCAATTCTCACATTTGCAGTGTAATATGTAAAAATTCAGGGCACTAAAAAGAGTCTAACATCCCATTTAATACATCATTACTGGGACTCTCCATTTTTTAACTTTGGATCTACTTTCCTTAAGCAAACAATACAAACTTGATCAGGATTACTTTTTTGGAAGTAGAGAGTATGTGATTTGACAAGTTTTGAAAGCAAGGTTCAGTTGTACGAAGAAGGCCTGATGTCTTCAACCCCTAATTGGAACAATATTATGACCATCAATCTCCCATAATTTTCTACTATCTACATTCAGAAGTTGGCTAATGACATCAGAGTTCTTGTAAATAGTACATACTCCTTAAAATATATTCAATTCGGTGGAAAACATAATAAAATTCTGTGTATATAGTATGAATTTTATAAAAATTGAATAATAAGAAAAATGTTGATCAAAATGATTTATCCCCTTTATATATATTATGGTTGTATTTTGTAATGGGTGGATGTATTAGCATTATCTGTAATGAGATTGTGGATATGATGTTCAACTCTATGATTTGAGCATTGACAACAAATACAAATTAAAAAAAAACTATTTCCAGCTCAATGAAAAGACCCTTCCTCCTCATTAATTTTTCTTAGGAAAATCTTGTGGAATCTCTCTTGTTCTTAGTTTTACCTCTCATCTATTTCACAGTCTGTCCCTAGCGGGGCAGCACGGTAGCATGCTTGCCTGTCAACCTAGGACTCGCAGGTTAGATTCCTGTCTAGGAGGGTTTTCCTCCACCTGAGCTTGGGGGTTCATGATTGCCTTCAGTGCAATATTTAGGGGTTAGGTGGAAGAAGAGACCTGTCAATCTTGGCCATATTAATTGGTTAAACAAATAAATACAGTGGAATGTCATTATATGAGCAATATCCATTCTGCCATCTTTCTCGCAAAGTGGAATACTCATTTAGTGAAACAACTTTTTGCATATAAATTAATGTAAAATAAATTATATACAAGGTTTGTTCAAAGAAAATTATGTACACATGTGGTCTGTGCACGAACTGGTGCAATCTGGCGGCCATAACGTGGACTATAGCCCTGTCCACTAGTGGTGCTAGTTGCCTGGGACCCATTGAGCTGTCTGTGCTTGGCGGATCATCAAGCGGTGAGTATGGTACCAGTTATGTTAGTTTCTGTTGTCCTTGTTTTTACTGTTTGTCGAAAATGGAAATTGACGAAATCTCGGAGCAACGAATCAACATCAAGTTTTTAGGTGAAGTGCAGTCAAAAATATCAAGAAATTACTGAAATGTTGAAAGCTGTTGATGGTGATAAAGCTCTGAAGATATCATTCGTTTTCAAGTGGATTATGCATTTTAAAAATGGCCAACAAGATGCCATGGATGATGCAAGGCCGGGATGACATTCAACCACCTATGTTGACGACAACATTGATGGTGTGGAGTCCCTTGTCCTTACCGATTGTCAGAAAACTGTCCAAATGATAGATGATGAATTGAATTTTTAAAAATCAACAGTGCACACTATTTTAACTAAACATTAGGGTTAAAAAAAATGTGTGCGAAAATCGCGCACAAGCTGCTGACACCAGATCAAAAGAGACGCCAGTTTCTGACAAAAAATTTAATCACCATCCTTGATCACCCTCCTTATTCACCAGATCTCGCCCCCCTTCGACTTTTTCCTATCCCCTAAATGCAAAAATGTGATGAGGGTACATGATAGGGAAGATGTGGACACAATAAAGTAAGAAACGACGAGAAAACTAAAAACCCTAACTGCTGAGGACTTCCAAGGGTACTTTAAACAGTGGAAAAGAAGATGGAATAAGTGCATAGCAACAAATGGAGAGTACTTTGAATGAGACAATATAGATGTAGACTAAATTTGTCAAAAAATAAAGTTTTAATGACCGCAGTTCATGTATTTATTGTGCAGACCTTGTCTTGTTTAGGATCGTGGATCACGTTCACCTTTTTTTCTATCGTGGAATGAAGCAACCAGGAATGCAAACTCAATTTGTAAAAGCAAAAAATAATTTTAATAAATGGTTCATTATTTATGATAAGCACCAAATTCCTTTTTATTACAAAGCTGTCTAGGAATAAATTTTTGGCTGATATTTCAAAATTTTGTAAAAAAGTTACTCAGAATTATAATTTAATAAATGCCAGGCATGCATCGCCAGTGCCTTATTGGGGCAATGCCTCGTATGCATTGTAATATATCACATTTAGCTAGCTTTTTTGGACTTAACACTTCTTGAAAGGCTCATGGACTTTCTGAATGGTAAACAAGTGGGGATTTAATTTTTGATGCTTAAAATTGTACAAAAAGCCACAAGAGAGATGGCCTTTCATTGGCTAGTGGTTGGGCGATGCATTCTCTTCTAGCGTTAACTGTAGAAATATAGGTTTGATTTGGCATCTTCTTCCAGGTGGCACCCATTTTGTCACAATTAAAAAACTTTTCGCCCCGGTAACCCTCAGAATTCAAAAGTTTTTTTAAGTCACCGATGAAGTTCTCTGCTACCTTTGACTCTGAGCTTGCAGCTTCACCATGCTTCACAACATCGTAGATGCCGGTTCTTCCAGTAAACTTCTTAAACCTTGCATAGCTCCCCTTAAATACTTCTTCAGCCATTGATGAACCTGACATCTTACTAACATGGTTGGCGAAAATCACTTTCCCCTTCTCAAAAATTATATCTTCATTTATAATGTCGCATTGCAATTGCTTTACATTTATGCATATGAGAAGCAACCTTTCAACATCGTTGAGAATACGTAGTAGTTTTGAGGGGAGGCGACCGACAGCTAAGGTCATTTGCGCCATAGGGGAAGGACAGGAAAGGATGAAGGGTGGAGAGAAACCCGGCGTCGGCATTAGCCTACTCTTTACGAAAGGCGCCAAGGGGTCCGCGGCTTAACGTCCCATCCGACGGACGGCGTACTCACTCAAAGTGCCCTCCACAAAGCACCTCAAGTAGGGATCGAGATACCACTGAAAAATATTCAACACCGCCGGGATTTGAACCCGCGCCCTCAGGGTGGGAAGCCAGTACGTTAGCCCCCGCACCATCTCGATCCCCTTGAGAATACGTAACCGTTGAATAGATACTCTAGTAACTCTATATGAAGCATCTATCTCCTTAGTCTTGCCCGTGTTATTGAAGAAAAGGCTGACCATTGATGTCGACCTATTGTTGATGTGCATACTAGAACAGCCATGCTCACACCTTGTTCCTGATTTTCAATGGTATTTTCATTTCTGCTGATATTTTTTATTTTTAATCTCTAATGGATATCTACTCATGAATTTTTCTTTGAGTCAATTTCAAAACTATGCACAAAATATTGTAGAACTTTATTGGAAAAGGAAACACTTTGTTTTCCACATATATTTTATCATGCACAACTTAAGTTTCAACTAACAAAGTCATCATCAGACCTGATGATGACTCTGTAAGTCAAAAGCTAGGTCATGCACAATAAATTTTACGTGGAAGAACAAAGTGTTTTCTATTCCAATATGAATCCTGTCCACAAAGAGATGCCTAAAACCATTCTAATATTAAACTTAGCACAAAAAATCACTAATAATATGTATGAGCACAACTTTGGAAAAATGTGTAATCACTAACAATGCAAAGATCCTAGCAGAACGAATTCTAGAGACAAACTGCAATGAATCTGAGAATTCCTCACTCCTTGTGCCTTTTTATGCGAAAAGTCATTTGTTAAGCAAGTCATTTTCAGGACCAATATTTTTGCTCGTTATGTGAATAACTTGCTGTGCTAGGTGCTCATTAAGTGAGGGTTCACTGTATTTATTGGTTTATTTTAATTAATATTTTCCAGGTTTCCAGCTAGCATAAAGATAATATATTTGTAATATTTCATACTGAAACAAGGTCTCATCCATAATATTACTATCTGCATTGGAAAATCTTAGAACTCTGGATTCAAAAGAGTTAATTTTCCAAGCATATATAATCAATGAATCTAAGTACCAATATTACAAAATTGTGTGACAAAAATAATCTTAGTGAAAATCTTAATCTTTCTAGTGGATTAAGCTAAATAAATTTAGTGCTTCCATTCTTATCATCTTTTAAGCATTATAAAAATTCCATTGTGTC
Organism: Hetaerina americana; assembly: GCF_022747635.1. NCBI lineage: Eukaryota > Metazoa > Arthropoda > Insecta > Odonata > Calopterygidae > Hetaerina > Hetaerina americana. Next base: position 65,645,252 of record NW_027286874.1, on the reverse strand, counting down.
ATCATTAACTGATATATGGAATTCTTGAGAATTTTTAAACAGTAAATGAAACACGGACTGTTTTTTTACAAATTCAGATTGCGAATTTTTACAAATTCAGATTTACAAATTCAGACGCATGAACAAATATGGCTCTGTGAATTGAAGAGATATTTTTCAAAAACATACGTCCATTCCTTTTCATTTCTCTCTCTCTCTTTCCGTCGGTCAAACTGAAAATTGGTTGGGAGCATTTTGGTTCATTGGCATTCAATATTCTTCACATTTCTTCATAATTCCCACATCCGAAATTTATCATACTCTGCTTTATAAACTGAGTATTGATTTTTCTCTGGATCTTTTCCTATTTACATGTCCTCTAAGTATTGTCCAATAGTTCTTTTCATAATTTGTTCAATTAAGGATACCTTGATTAATTATTTTTTGGATCAATACTGGGCGATTACTGATCTCCATACCAACACTATACATTTACTTCTTCTAAGAAGCATGCATATATTTTTATCTTTCAGGCATCTAACTAGAACTAATCCACTTTCTCCCTATTTCTTGGCTTCATTTACAATGATTTACCATATTTCCTGACCCACAAGATCCATTTTCATGTTTCAAAATGTGCTCTAAAATTAGTCTGCATCTAATGGGCGTAAGGGTATAACTTTGCCTTATAATATGCCAGCCAATTTCCTTGAAAAATATTTTATAGAAGTATTTTTTCATGAGGCATAAAAAATGGTTGCCTTCATTATGAATTTCGATAAAACCACTGTGTTTGAACCAGTATTAGGCAATAGAGTTCCAATATTACCTTGAAAGTATTGGCTAAAAAAAAATTCTTAAATAAATCTGCAGGGATGTTGCCCCTCGGCTAATATATTGTCTCTCTCTCTCAATAAACTCACACTAAAAAATTTGCATTCATGTGCTCCTAATTGTCTTAAGTTTGGGGAACATGACCTGCACTGGATAATAGATCACAGAAAGAATGGGATTACTCTTTCAACAAAAATGATTTCAGCTGAACTAAGAAAATCAGTGATAGATACTTCAGAGGTCTGTTCAAAAAGTATCGTGAATTTTGAATTGCCACGAGTTACATATATTTGATTTTTGATTTTGTGGAGTTATGTTGGTACTGATGTCTCCCACTTATGCTGAAAATTTCGGCCATTTTTAATGTTACGTTAATTTTTGACAGCTGTTTACCTGGGACATTTTTCGCTTGTCTTCGATTTTTGCTTGTTCCAAAAACTGGATCAAAGAATCTGTATCAAATTTTGTGTGAAAAACGAAATTAAGTGCATGGATGCATTCTGAATGTTGACTGTGGCATATGGAGAAGCTACCTTGGACCGAAGCAACGTTTATTGGTGGTACAAAATGTTCTTAGAGGGCCGAGAAGATTTGAACAACGAAGAGCGTGCCAGATGCCCGAGCATGTCAACAACAGATGAAAACATTGATGCAGTGAAGAAAATAGTATTGGCCAATCGTCGAATCACCGTGAGAGAAGTTGCTGAGGACCATAACATTTCGATTGGCTCTTACCATTACATTTTTACCAATGATTTCAGCATGACATGGGCTGCCATGAAATTCGTACCAAAATTGCTCAATTTTGACCAAAATGAGGTGTTGGACTCTGTCCGCGACGACCCAAATTTGCTCCAGAGGGCCATAACTGGTGACAAATCATGGGTCTATGGATATGACTTAGAAACTAAAGCTCAATCGTCCAAATGGAAGCTGTAGCACGAGCCAAGACCCAAAAAAGCGCCCCAAGTTCGGTTGAATGTGAAAGTTTTTCCCACAGTTTTCTTTGATAGTCGGGGCATGGTGCATCATGAGTTCTTGCCACACGGAAGAATGGTAAATAAGGAATATTACCTGCATGTTATGTGCAATTTGCACGGAGCAATCCACCACAAATGCCCGGATTGGTGGAAAACAAATATTGGCTTTTGCATCATGACAACGCCCCTGCTCACACATCGTTAATTGTGTGCGAATTTTTGGCCAAGAACAACACACTAATGACTCCGCAGCCACCATATTCCCCAGATCTGGCCCCCAGTGACTTTTTCTTGTTCCCGAAACTGAAGAGAACCATGAACGACGCTGTGCTACGATTGACGAGATAAAGACTGCATCGAAGGAGGAGCTGAACAAGATCATAAAAAATGATTTTTTGAAGCTTTGAGGATTGGAAAAAACGTTGGCACGAGTGTATAATATAAATGGGGATTACTTGGAAGGGAACAAAATAGATATTCATGAATAAATAAATAATTTTTGAAAAAACACTAAAGTTGCAATACTTTTTGAACAGACCTCGTATATTGCTAATTTTTCTGGGACTCATTGTGCGAATGATCCATGAAAATAAATGGTCTGGGCACACATACCAGTTTTAGAATAACACATTAACTGCCACTTGAATATGAAAGATACGTTATAAAGCACCAATTCATTAATTCACAACAACAGGAAGAATGAAATGGCTTACGATTTCTACTGTTTGTGATTCATTGAAAAAGTCCTCTCAGAAAGTTAAAAGTGAAACTACAAAAATATGAAAAGCATTTATGAACAATAAGAAAGAAAATAACAATACATATATAAACACTCTGCAGGGTATATTTCATACCGGATAATCAAACATACTGGAAAAAAGAGAACATATTGCAGAAGTGATATTTTTTCCTAGATGATGCATATAATATTTCTTAATTGTTACTAGAGTGCTTACACATTCATATAGAATAAGTGTAATGATAAAAATGTAAATCAAAGCAAACTCATACAAAAGAAAAAGATTAGGAAGTGTACAAATGGCGTTAGTGTACAAATCCTTGAAAAAAATAAAGCTATATTAAATGAACACCTAAACCTCTAAAATGTGCCATCCAGGGTAAAACTAGCAGACCTGACATTTGCAAGAAATAAACTAAGACTATGAAAAAAGGTGAAGCAGAGCAATATTATGACACACAGGCTTTAAACCTAATAACAGAACTTTTCTCTTACCGGCCTTGCTATGGGCCATTCAGGAAAGCGAGTAGTATCACACAGGTGTCGCAGGTAGTAAATACCACAGAATAACTCCCGCTCTAGTTGTGGATAGCGCACAGCCGGGATGGCACAATAAACATACTGAGCACGAATATTGCTACGTAAGCGGGGACTGAAGTCAGCCACATGCGCAGCAATCCTCTCAATCATCATTCGCCTGGAGGTAAAGTGATGTGTGAAAGAGTCAACTTTGGGTGTTACAATTTTACAAAGCAGAAATAAAAAAAAACAATGAAAACTTGGTAAGACTAGATAGATTGATAAGGAATATGGATGACTGTGGTATCACAACTGAACAGACAAAATGCTATAATTAAGCAAATGTAAATTCATCATGACCCTTTGATTAAGGGAATCCTCAGGGGATGAATATTTTACACAAGGAAATATCTATTACTAAAAATCAGAGGATAGTCCTAATGATGCAAGTCTAGTTATTAAAATAAAAGACAAATTAACAGAAAAACCTTTAAAAATTATCAGACCTGTATAATATACCAAGCCAAAGATCATCCTTTTGTCTATACAAAAATTAATGTATTCTCATTTACCAATTTTTGATATCTTTCATCAGAATTTATACTATAAGTTAAAAATTAATTCAAGCAAGGAATGATTCCAGTTGATAAATTAATAACCTCATTTCAGCATTCCAGATGGCCTCTGGTGTATCAAATTCCCCAAGGAAAATCTCTGCAAACCTTTCTGGTCCATGGTTTTCCAAATAAGAAACCATTGCTTCTGGAAGTAACTGTCCAAGCATACTACCTCCACGTGGCCAACCTGGATCCTTTTTGTGGCAAATGAAATAAAATAAAAAGGGAATTAAACTGAAGAGGAGACAATGTCAGTGTTTCTCTCTTATTTTACTTATGAGGCTAAAATTTACATGGTGAAAATTACAAACAGCTGGCTTGGTGTCAGAGTAGGTGAGTGGTTATTAGCCAGCTTTCCAATTACAGGTTGTTTCTAGATATTAAGATTGTTTTCAACAAAATATATTCTAAGGATATTTTGAAATTTATTCATTGCTTTGATATTTCAGTATAGAAATAATTAGGGAAATTATTATATAGCATATTTTAAATTATTTTTTCTAGATAAAAGATTACAGTTATGTTTTTCAAAAAGTTTTGCAATGGTAATAATAATAATAATGCCTTATTATTCATAATGGTTAGCTATATGCCTTCATAGAACTCATCACATTAAAGGATGCAACAGACAAAGCTTTACATAATATATTGATATTACAAAACAACATGTATAATATTGCATACTTTTAATAAATTAAGTATTAAATACCGTGCAGTTCATTGATGAATAAGGTTAAACCTCATATTAAAATTAAGAGTACTACATAATTTCAGTGATGCTGACTCAAATAGTTCTTCTCATCCTGCAACTTTGAAATGATTATAAAGACAAGGCTAATAAGTCCAATGTAATCACCATCAGTATAAAAACTTTACATCCATAGATTTATAAGGATGGTGTCATTAGCACAAAAACTATGATAATCCTGATTTTAGAGGCAATCCCATTGATGCATCTATTATAGCATAGTAGTTTACAAAAAAGAAAAAATACATAAATCCATACAGGATTATATTTTAGATGGCTGGAAACATGCACTTTTCCGGAGGTTGTCGGCTAGATCGAGAAATATCCAGAACTATGTGACTTCACCTCTTGATGTTCTATGTTTGGGGCTTAAAATTACTTTCTAGATTGTAACTTAAAAGGTTATTACCAATTATTAAAACAGTCAAATATATGATACATGAACATTTCAGCAGAATAGTCAGTACAAATGCACTTTCATGACATCAATACCCTTATAAAAGAATGGAAAATAGAGGGTGCCAAAATATCTACAAATTCATAAAATAAAAACTTGAAAATTATCATTAGGAAGAGAAATCATTCCATTAAAAAGTTATGGACAACACAATCATTTTATTATGCTCCATTCAATATTATGCTGAGTAAATACAAAAGTAGGTGACAATTCAGGAATAATTTTTCCTCTCTAAATAAGGAGTTTGCTTTCTTTCTATGGAGATTTTCTTTACGGAGGTTTGACTGTATTTAGGGAGCTCTCATCTCAACTACCAAACCAAACTTCATGCTGATCACCATGGTTTTGATGGTATCATATATTTCAACACAATCAGTCATAGGAGAGTGAAGTTTAAGAGTAGCTACAAAGTTTTTAAATTAGAAAGCAAATATCAAAAAGTTATAACAAAAACATGCTCAACTTAGTGAAAATGAAAGTTTCGTTAATGCTTGCTTCATCAGAATGTAAAATCCCCAAGGTGAACAATCTAGTGGTCACCCAAATTAAGACTGGACAACCAAGAACTATAATATACAAAACCATCATTGACAAGAAGAAAGGGCATATTCCAGTTTGAAGCCTAACCAAGGCTCCAATGGAAATTTATTATATTCTACATTTGATAACAACAAGTTAGCTTTTCAATAGACTTGACTATTTTTCATCACAGTAAAAGGGCATAGAAAACTTAATTTCATAGCCCCTGGAGAAAGATGAAGTTAATGATACCACTAAGAACAATTCAGCTAAGGAAGAGAAAAAGTGCCATGCCCTATCCTATTCTTCAAAATGTAGGGCAAGCAACGAGTAATTGCATAAGTTTGGTGTCTAATACGAAAACATTACGGCTCAGAGAAGCTACATTTTTTGGCTAATAGATATTCATTTCTTTCTTGCTAGATTTCAGTATACTTGGGTATAATAAAGGAGAACTTCTGCTAAACTTGTGCTGATAAAATTATTTATGCAGATTTACATTTTAAAAACTTCTATCAAACAGATGAGAAAAGAGAAATGCCAATTACCTCATTTGGGTTTTTACTGGCACCAAGCCTTGCATGAGTCAGGTGAAGTAGGCGAGCAACAGGAAGAACATTTGATCCAGTGTACATTAAAGCAAAATACACAGCCCCGGTATGGTGAAGCAGAGCAATTGCAGAGCCAGGATTGTCACGCAGGGCCTCCCAAAGGAGAGTGCACACCCTCTCCACCAGACTAGGTTCAAATGTCAGCAGCAGCTGAGAAAGGTGGGGCAGGACCCCTGGATCTGATATTTGTCTTTTAACTCTTGGAATGGGTCGTATGACAGCTCCATCACCATCTCTGAAGGGAGAAAATATCATATTTACTACTTGAGCATTAACATATAAGGGATCTTTTTTAGAAAAATAAATCAACCTATAATACTTGAGGTGCATTGATTCATAAAATAGTATGACATTTTAAGGAAAATTAACACAGTGGAATTCGCATTGAAGGATCACACACTTTGAGAAATTTCCCAACAGGTTGATGATCTTTCAATTAAAAAAAAAATACATGCACACTACTTTCATTAAAGTAGGCCTGTGATTTAAGGCTATTTAAAAAATCCTGGCTTGAGGATTCTGTAACATACAGTCATACCTTATGTAATAATAATTTCCCTGGATTTATTAGGTTTCAGTTGCACTGCTATATTATAGCAAATTTTTCTTGATTCCCAGGTAGATTTTGAATTTTCCCATCTCCTTCAGGTTTTCTACATGCTGCAGCCCAGAATTACTTAATGACAAAACAACTACGTAATGGTTTCAAAGTGGAAAAGCATGAAAATGAAACTTGTGAACTCCTATATGATGAAGCATGCATACACAGACCAGGCTAGAAAGCAATAATCTTCATGCTAAAGGAATGAATGCTAGAGTACCAACTTTTATCAATGAAACATTGATTATATCAGCCAACACCCAGACAGGTAACTTGGATGCTTAAGTTGGCCTTATTTTTATCATCAATCTTATGATTGGTGACACCCATGACTTTCCTCTTTCATTTAATAGTCTTTTCATTTTATATAGGTTACTATTAGTATTTTCATCCTCCATCATAATGTTTGGTATGTTTTTCGATTACCCGTACTTAGCATCAAGGTTTTCTCAGATAAAAGTGGAGGCAGTAACTCTGAAAACTTCACAATTTTGTCAGCGGTAAAATAAACGAGTAATTCATTAGGTGGCAAACCTAAATTTATGAGTAGATAAGCAATATCTTACTAAGATGGATTCATCATACCTATTATGTTATTTTTTTAAAGTATTTTAGTTCTGTGATCATACAGGGAAAACATTGCTTAAAATATGTATTGTCATACCAACATCAAAACAACAGAGTAGAAAAGTGAAAGACAATAGTTATCGTTATAATATGGCTTTAATGAGTTCAACTACACGATTATTGATCAAGTTTATATCATTTTGTAATATCTACTCTAGCGATGAGCAATGTGAAAATGATCTTTTAAGTAGAAGGCACAGGATACGAGTACATACACTGGAGCTGAATTGCAGAAGACATCAGATAAAAATTAGTAGTAAGCCTCAAGCAACAGTCCCAGCACTACACTCCTCAGCAATCACTGCATATTGACATAACAGGGTTTGTATTGAATCCTCTACTTACATCTACAAGGCCATTCTGGCTAGCTATTACATTATCTTCAGGATGATTCATCTCAGTCTGAAGCCATTATAGGAATAAAAAAATCAAAACAGCCATGCAACCAGTAGATCCATTCCTACCCATTAAACACATTATATATGACAGGTGCTGAATTTGCACATTTTTTTGAACATCAAGATAATGTGAATATTACATTACCTGCTTGGAAAAAAATTACACATTTGTATGAGAGTATCCAGAACGAGCATGGCTAGGCGACTCTCATCCATTACAGGGGGGTTACTATTGGCAGCAATAAGGGTCCAACGCAACTGAGGAACTTGGACTAATGGCCTCCACCCATCCATTCCTTGGGCCCAACAACGTGTGCGAGCCGTCAATTTGTTTTCATTCCATAGCTTCTGCATCTGCAAGGGATATCAAAGTTTATGAATAACACACACATTTTTCATCAGCACATATTCTAGGCATTTGTTTCAAAAATTTTCAGCTAATTGAGGGCAGCTACAAATACTTAATTTAATCAAAACTAACTCCCAAATGGAAAGTATGTACCAAGTTTGCCATGAAAAATCATACGTAGGTATCTTGCTAATATTTTTAAAGATTGATTTGCTTTCCAGCAAAATTAAAACTTCAAAATTGTAATAAAATTATTCAAACATGTGGCCACAGACACATATAAATGACTACAAATATAAGAGAAGAAGAAGATTGCTGTTTCCATGGGGAAAACTCGTAGATACCCATTCTCACCACCACCATGGAGATTTGGAACATTTAAATGAATCTTTCATGAGAAAGCACATAAAATTCAACTTAGCCACTCTCGTGACATCAACTGTAGAACCTGCGATAATTATCCATGGTCATTACCTCAGGGAATCGGCTCCTTATTTGATGAGTCCTTATCATCTCATCTACGGTGAAGAATAACACCTTTCAGAGCTACAGAATTAATAGGGTGACAATAGGTGAAGTGCTATTACCAGAGTTGGCTCAATCTCCCAAGTGAAAACAGCAACAGAATGCGACTCCAGGCTGCGATATGTATGGCTGGCATAATTATGATTTTTTTTGTTAAAATTACAGTGGAATTGAGTGTGAATGCATATATGCATGAAATAGGTAGTCCTCTGTCACCTTGCAATTACATGGGTGGCATTCTGCAATTGGCTTTCTTTGGGCTTGGAGACAATACGGGGTGAAATTTTGAACCCCTTGCCCGTTGAAAAAAATTAGTTTCATATTTAGGTCAAGAAGCAATATGTTGGTAATTACCAAAAACAAAAGAATATAAAACAAGAAGAATTTACTAACCTCGCGAAATGTGATTGGTCCTTTCATTTCTTCAGAACTTCCTCCATAATACCACTCTTTTTCTTCCTCCCTTGTACTTGATTCACCTTGACCTTTCGGTGCAGCTTCAATGGTATTACCAGCTAGAATAGCAGCGGTTGGAAGAGTAGCCCTTCCTTCATGGAGATGAGCAAGCGTCAGGAGGTCAACCAATACCCTGACACCATTGGCATCTAAAAATTCTTTCACATTACGTCGAACTAGGGCCAAGTTGGATATGAAGATCAACAGCCGATCCCTCTCTGTCCGATCCATACACTGCAGTCAGAAAATGATTAAAAAAAAGCATGAAAGCTGCTATGCCTACTTTGGTATTTCACAGACTTAGTGTAAAAATAAATAAAAACTACTACAAACCCGAAACAACATTTCAACAATATATTTAGTATCCGAAAATGGTCCAATGTCATCATGATGTCTCCCATACACTATTGCCATTGCCTGAAGGCACATGCACTTCATTTCTGGTTTTGCACTTAGTAAGAATCGGTGGTAGAGATCATTGAAAAATTCATAACTGGAAAGTAAATTAGAAGACTCTGTTTAATTTACAGAGGACATTCCAGCGTAAGTAATAGTAAAGATGATTGTTAGAGCACTACAGACTTACGATCTGCGTATTGGAGATGATGATGCTGAAGAGGTTTTGTTACTTTCTTGATTTGAATTATCACTGGGAGCTTTCAGAGAGCCAGTGTTGACACCATCTCGTTCTAGGAGGAGGCGGAGGTAATAGTCACCAATACGAATTTCATCAGCTAGGCACTGATACGTCACTTCAAACTCTGAATGATTCCAAGATACCGAGAGTGTTCCTCCAGAACTTGCCACTTCTCTATCTGCTACAAATGATTTGACTTCATTGTCCAGTGCATCTCTCAGTTCTTCTCTTGTCTGCAAAGAATACTAATTCTTATACAAAGAATAAGAAGATAATTATGGATTTATGTCAGCCAATATTGGAATTAAAGGGAAATATCAGAGTGTAAAAAGTTACCACGAGAAGACAAAGAATTAACTGAAGACAAGAGACACAATATTTACATTATGTTAAGTTGGAAAGAACAGATAACTCAGGATTTAATTTAAAAAGTCAATTCAATTTATAGATATAGCTTGAGTGGTGAATAGTAAACAATTTTAATTAGTCCTTAAAACTAGGAATATGAAAGGAGAACAAGAAAATGTATTCCAATCGGATTACTTCACTTGTCTAGCGCAAAAGGTATGAAATGGCACCAAATATAATATTTTTTCAGCAATTTAAATAATGTCTTTCGTAAACATTTTCTTTCTTGGTTTCTTTCTCCATTATGTTACTTCTTAAACAAATATCTAAATCACATAAAAAGTACAACCATTGATATGCTTTTTATTATTTCAAATCTGCTATTTAATTTTTATAAAGAAATTCAATATGATACAAAATTTACCAATGATGTAATTTTAGATATTTCACATGGGAATAGTAAATAAAATTATATTTATATGAATGCACACCAAATTTTAACTTCATGAAATAGATTCTTCTTTTAGCCACACTCGAGGATGGCCAGAAACCACACAGGCTGCCAGCTTACCGCTCACCAGTTAGTCATGAATTTAGGATGCCTAAGAGATATGGCTGAGAGGAACTCTTGAAAAGAGGTCAAGAGAAATTATTTAAAATGAAATGAGGTACTGTGTGAAGTTAGAACGAAAAAAAATCAGACAAATCTGCAAATTTCAATGTGCCAGTAAATTTTATGTCACTAACCACAGTATAATGCAACAATTTCCGAGGGTAACAATCATTTGACTTGACCAGGATTTGATGCTAAACTGGCTAAATCACTTGGCTGGACATTGAACCAGGGATCTGGGTTCAAATCCTAGTCAAGGCAAATGATTTTAACACCCAGAAATTGTAGCACTGTAATGCATACTTAGCAGATGACCCCGTTAAAAGTTACTGTTGCGGCATCTCCCGCCATTTCTTAGAACCATAGTATATTTTGTAATCACAATATATTCAGAGATCTGTCCGGAAAATATCCAGCTATTTTAAATATCTGGAGGAGTGACCTTCAAAAAACTCAGTAGCCAATCACATGAGATCTTACTGTATGTTCCTAAAAAGTCATACTTCCATCTGACTAATTCATTAGCGAGATGCCATTGAGTAAGCTTATGTATTGTCTTATCTTCAAATTCACAATGACTGAGAAACTAGATCAGTGAATTTGCATCAAAATTTCCTTCAAACTTGGACATTTATCAACAGAAACTATTTGTATGATAACATGCTCAAATTCACGTGTGGTATTAACACCTTTAAGTTGATAAACATAACAGTTTCAGGTTTAACTTTGTGGAATTCCTTCAGTATGAGGGCAAAAAGAAAGGGAAGTGTGGAAGTGTTAAGTTTCTTTTTACCCTCATAACCTTAAAGTTGATCGCAAATCTGTAAAAAAGGAATTCACACTCTGGAAGACCATAAACCAGCCAAACCCCCGAAAATGTCAATCTCATGCAAGCTGCAATCAACAAAAATCGATGATTGACAATGCCAGAGTTAGAAGATTTAGGTACTCCAAAAACCATCCTCTCTGAGATGTTTACGGAAGATATCGGCATGAAATCTGTGGCTGCAAAATTCCAAGTTTAAAATATTCTGAAAGCTTAGCAGCTTGAACTAGAGTTGGCACAGAATCACTTGAGCAAAAAAAAGGCAGAGAAATACAAAAACTATGAAGTACGAAAATTAAGGAGTAAAGGAATAGTTCAGATTCATCACTTTTTCTAAGGTTCATAATCGGAACAACTGCAACTCAAATAAACATCTAGATTTATAGATTCCTGGCTGTTATTTTTACTATGGATGTCATAATATCAATCCTCTTGCCTTATGATTCCAAATGAGATTTGGTAATCCATGATCTCTCCCAAACTGGTAGTAAAATAGAGGCCAGTTGGCTTCACTTTTGATTCTTTCCCTTCGTTTCCTCAGCACAATGGGTCGAGAGCTTAAGTCTGCAGTTGCACTCGTGGACTTTGCACCACCCAATCCTGATTTAGAAACCCAATCTGGAGAAAATCCAACTCGAGCACTCCAGTGCTGAAGGGTGCGCTACAAAAAAATAAAACAATTACGTTACCTTTCATTTCATATGCTCCTTTTACCTTGAGTGAATTTGATATACTAAAATAACTTTCATATTTCATAACATTTACTTTTAATTTTGAGACTTTTGTTTCCAACTATTTAAGTCCTGGACCAAAATCTACATAAATATTACAGCATGAGTGAGGACTAATATTTAACCATTCTCACTGACGATTTTCATTTTCAAATCCTACTACTTCAGGTTTGAGTTTGTATGATCCAAGGAATAGGGATAGAAAACCTGAATTGCAAGATAATGAGAGAGAATTATAGAAGTAAGGAAATAAGTTATAGTTTTCAAACATAAATTGTAAGTTGATGGAAATTCTTTGCTTGCAAGAGCTATCTTTCCTAAAGAGAGAAAACGAATGCTATCATGCTGTAATTTCAAATGAAATAATATTTCTGACCTTCCCACCTCCAAATATTAGCAAATTTAGCAAAAATGTAACCCCTTCTTAATAATATAATTCTTCCATTAATTGCCCTTAAAACTAAAAACAATTAAATGCTTGTTCTGGGGAAGATCAATGACTGATAACATACAAGTATAATGTCTATAACAGATATATAAAAAACAAGCTTGTAGCAGATGCTCAATTTGTATTTGCAGGCCTGAAAAAGACATATAAGTGTTCCCTTCAACAAATTGTACATGAGAATGCAGAAAAATTGACTGAGGAAACTGCATGCAAATACAATAATTAATAATCAAAAGAAATAATTAAGAGCAATTACACAAATACAAGCAAGTGCATTAAAATTAGAATTCAAACTACTGATCTTTGTATTGTTAGTTCAGGACTTCAGCAAGGTTGCTGTATTTCACCTACATTTCCAGTATCCTTAAATGAAGCAATTAAGAACTGGTCAAAATAACAATAAATAACATTCAAATATATACAGATTACATATGCATTTTTCATAAAATATACATGCTATCTATATTATACGGAAAGCCAAAAATTAAAACATAAATTACAAAGAAAGAGCAATTTTAGACTTCACAGAAAATTAATGAGAAAAAGGCATTAAAAAACTGAAAATGGAACATCTGTACTTCACATAAATTGATTAGGTCTCATTTGAAATTCCCAGAATGCTTGTTTCTTTCATAAATGCTTTCATGAAATAGTAATCATGCCTAACATATGGCTATATATATATATATATATATATATATATATATATATATATATATATATATATATATATATATTTCATCAAATCAAAAGACAATGCAGGCTATGTAAAATCAATACTCAGCATATTATGGAATAACATGTTACATTAAAAGTATATATGTTGAACTCTTTACATCATCAATTGTTCCATAAAAATTTATTAATTAAAAACATTATTCATTAAATTTACACATAGTACTAACACTGGAATTCAATTTCCTTATCCACATACTGATATAATTATAAAAGTTATATGATATACTGCATTCAGTGGCTTACCCATTTACCGATTCTTCTGCCCCAGTTACCCATATATCCACCAATAAAAAAATATTCTACACTGTTCTTTAAATAAGCTAAGATATTTGGAAAAAAGTTAATGTAAAATGAACAGGAATGATGATCAAATTGTACTGTTATGCTGCTATGTGATATGATATCACCAAAGACTTCATTAATGAAGAACAAAGTTCTCCTAATAGTAAAACCATTAAGAGCTACTATAAAAAATGGGTCAATTCCATCCTAATGATAAATTATTTAATTTACCTCAACTTGCTTCTCTACAAGACGTAACTGGCGCTCCATATTTGCCCATTGTGCAGCTGTGGGTTTCCGAAAACTCCAACTCCCACTCCTACCTTCACTTTCAGCTTGGGCCAATTTTAGGTTATCTCTTTCTAAAAGATGCTCCTCTTCATGAGGGGGGACCTTTTCTTCTGAGTCAAGGTATGCAAGCAACCCAGCAGGCTAATGAAACCAAGAACACAAAGACTGAAAAGGTTATGTCCATCATTCAGGAACTTAAACAGAACAAATATCTTCTATTGTTTCAGGCTTCACTTCGTGGAAGTAATTAATATCCATTATTAAAATAGAATGAAAGACTCGTACTTTTCCACAGATTTTATCATACGGTACAACGCGTTTCACCGACTTGCGGCATCATCAGGTACAAATTTGCAAAACAGACAGAGCAAGCATATATACCCTCAGGACAGAGTGGGGGCGGGGAGGGTTGGAAGGATTTGAGGGGGGTGGGGGCTCGCAGGTGCGTTGATGGATTGTTTTGACCATTTCCAGGCTAATTTCTCGGAGAGGAGTGGGGAGGGGTATGGGAATAATTGCTCATTACAAAGTGTCGTGTTGGGGTTCACCAAGTGCCTTCTAATCTCTAATTGCTCGAGAGCGTCCATTTTTAATCCTTTTGGGAGTGTGTGTAATATCTCTGGGACAAAGTCACTGCTGTGGTTGAATTCTAGTAAATGCTTGGCGAAGAGAGAGTTGTTATTCTGATTTTTGTGACACCTAGCGTGTTCCTTGACTCGTAACTTGATATTCCTGCCGGTCTGACCGACATAAACGCTGTTGCAATCCTCCCATTTCAGTTTATAAATGCCTGATTTGAGAAGGCTATCCTGGGTGTCTTTTCCATTAGCTAGAAGTTTGGAGAGGGTTATGGGTGGGTAGAAGGCTGCTTTGAGTGAGGTGGGTAGGCAGTTGGAAATCCTATATGAAAGATCTCCCAGAAACGGGATCGAGCACCACTTAAAATCTTTAGATACTGCGGGCTGAGATACGAAAATGCTTTTTATGGCCATTGCTTTTTGTTTTTTCCGTGGTAATGTGTCAACTAGTTTGGGGTTGAAACCATTGTTGGTAGCTATATTAGTGATATTCACGAGTTCAATTTTGAAGTTTTTGGGGGAAAGAGGGATGTGTAGGAGGCGGTGGATCATGGAGTGGAGGGCTGCGTGTTTGTGAGAAAAGTGGTGTGTGGAATCATTAGAAATTATATGGTCTGTATATGTGGGTTTCCTATAAATTGCAAATTCGTGTCTATTATCCCTAATTGTGATTGTCAAGTCGAGGAAGTTGATGGTGCCGTTGACGTCTTTTTCCATGGAGAAGGAGATATTCCGATGAAGAGTGTTTAGGAAATTAAGGAAGGAGTCTAACTGTCGGTTGGTTCCGGTCCATAGGCATAGTATATCGTCAACGTAACGAAACCAATAGCCCACGTTTTTGTTATGCTGGTTGTCAGCATTAAAAAGATGTTCTTCTACGTTATTAAACGTCTATTAAAGATGTTCCAGTATGAGTCTTTCATTCTATTTTAATAATGGAGAACAAATATCATTCAAAGGAGGTACTTATACTTAACTTAGGTGGCCTAACAATCATGCAAAAAGATCTAGGTTTAACAAAATCACAAATTTTGCAATTCAACTCAAAGACAAAAAAATCTTTTCCCAGGACATCTAAGGAATACAAGTAATGACATAATATTAAAATACTCTTCGTGTGTGAGCAAAAATTCATTAAACAGGGACTTGAGTGTCATGAAAAGAATATAGCCCACTTTCATGCGGTGTGTCCTCCTGCACTTTTTGAGATGGCAATATCAATTTAACCCTTTATCTGTTTTAATTAACGCATGAGAAAAAATATTCTCATCTTCTCTTGCAATACCATTTGATATACAACAGAATCCCGACATAACAAGAGCTCAGGGCATTAAAAGTCACTCATTCTGAGGTCTCATCATCCATTAATTCCCGTGACTATCCCAGAATAGTAAAGCTGTCAATTGGGATATTTTATGCCACAGTTATACCAACATCAATCAGGATATTAATAATGATGATATTTAATACATTTTATTCGACTTCGGTTGATTTACATAGAATGAATTGTATTCCATAATATTTATTTTGATATTTGGTGGTTGATCTTGGTACTGCACTAGTTTGCTCGAGCTAATAAGGCATATCATTGGTAAATAGTTATACAACACATAATGGAACAGAATGAGAATACAATTTGTTCTTTTAAAGGCTCTAAATTTTTTCATTTTTTTTATAACTTAAAGAATGCACGTTTAAAAAATTTTCATGGGAAAGCAGATGATGTTGATTTGTAATAATATTATGGCATGACATGGACTTGGCTTTTGCCTAAATTAGAAGTTCACTTGAGCTGCTGACACAACTGAAGATAACGGTCTTATCCAGCTGCCAATCTCTGCAGACAAAATCAGTTTATGAGTAAACCTACTGATAAGGGATAGCCATGCTCACACCCAGTTCTTGTTTTTCAATGACTTCACTTTTTATTTCTACCATCATTTTTATTAATTTGTGGCTTTCTTTCCACAGATTTGTCTTTGGGGTCATTTTTAAAACTATGCACAAAATATCATTTAACTTTGCCCCAAAGAATCACTAATAATAAGTCTGAATACATATTTGGAAAAATGTGCAATCACTAGCGACACAAGATGCAAGTGGAATGAGTGCTAAACACAAACTGAAGTAGCAGGCACGCAATCATTCCGAGAATTCCCCTCTCCTCCATACTCTTTGTGTGAAGTCACTCGTAAAGCAAGTTGTTTTTGAGACCAACAATTTGGCTCATGAAGCAAATTACTCGCTATGCGAGGTGCTTGTTAAGCAAGGTTCCGCTGTACAAGGATTCCACAGCAGCCATTTAATGCGAACATCATTGCTTCTATCTATCAAATAAAATGAAATGAATAATATGGTAAGGTCAGTCAATGGAAGAAGTGTTTTTTCAGGTGATTAAAAATAAACAGCTCCTGCTGGAAAAACAGAAGGTTTCACCTACTTCAGATTAATTTCTCTGATGATCATTTTTAAAATTGATCAACATATACCTTAATTACTAACTTATAAGTCAAAACTAATATTAACAAATCACTATGCCTAATGCAGATATTAAAACTAATTTATTGATGAAATTGGAGTAAAATACAGGAATCAGCTTGTCATATCCTTGGAGAGGTGAAAATTTATGTTCATGGAGGTTCTAGAAACATAATTTTCAGGTCCTTACTTCACTGATTTAGTACAGTGAATTTGAGGGTTATGAACATTTACAGTTTGTAACTTCAAAGGTTTTGCAGCATTCAGATTCAAATTTAGCAGCAATATAAAAACATTATCTGAGAGATGAAGGAAAGCATGCCTTAAAATATAGAACACAAGAATTAAAATACTTCTGTTGCAGCACCATGGCCAAGGTGATCTCTACAGTAAAATTCATGATGGCAAGCAGCCTTCAATTATTTTTTATTACAATTTGTAAAATTTCAAAAGTAAACTCACCAACTATTCCCTGATTTTCCCCTCCCCAAACAAGTTCCCTGACTTTTCCTGGTTTTCCGAGTCTGGAGCCACCTGGTGTCTTTACAGTGAAACACATTCTTTGAGCAATGCTGTAATATGCCCAATTCCCACCTTATTAATACCATTCTTAAAATGTACACATTAGAAATCTATTCATTAGCTCCTCAGTTGGGTGCTCAGTTGGAAGTGGTGATAATAAAATGGAAAGTGGTAACAATATATAAATTTGTAAAGAAGTTTGAATTTATTTGTTTTAATGTTTGAATAAAACATTATTTGAAACTGAGCTCTGTAATGAGCTGCTCTCAACAATCATGTTTTCAGATGTTTTCCTTAATATTTGAGATGGAATAATTAAAGAAAACATGTGAGTAAAAACACTTATTGCAATATTCAATCTGATAAGAAACAAAATCAGTTTTTAGTTCCAAATCAGACCAAGTTTGGAGTTAATCACTTTGGAGAGCATTTATAATTCTACAATTTCCAAGTGTTGCAAAAGAGAATTAAATTAAAGCTTTGATTAATTGGCAGGTTTAAAATAAACAATAATATGCCATACCATAATTCTTTTCAGCAGTCCCATAGCTGTTGGATGACCTGCCACCCATAGCCCAACCAGATGCCTTGAGAGTTGTCTATGGGCTAAAAGTCGGCTGTCCACAACAAGAGGTCCATTTTTATTGGAATTTTCTGCTCTTGATGCTATACCTCCCTAGGGAAAGTCAACGAGAGCATTGAGTTACTACCAAAGATCTCTTACTCTGTCAGCAAACAGACAACTTATTTGGTCATTGTCATAATTAGCAGTTTTTAAATTTGTTAAAAAATTGTTATATTTAATGATAGTTAGTTAATGGTAGGAGAACAATATTTATAGCCCAATAACGGTGTCAGAAAATCTTACGGAGGTAAGGACAATTCATCAGAAAAATTTTTTTTTGGTCTGTATATTAGTCATGAGGGGAGACACACAGCTGAAAACTTTTAAAAGAACAAGAAAATTCTATTTTTGTGAATGATACAGGCTTTTTTGCTAAATATATTTCTTAATCAAATTAATCCTGAAATAGTAAATGTACACATGAACATTTTTATGCCAGGGGCAATTATTGTGGGGCAATATACTCAGTTATCAATAAAAGGGTGTGATTTAAATTCTATCACCATAGGTTTTCTCCTCGAATGTTAATATGATTGAAATTGAAAATGCCCAATTGCAGTTCTCCAACATAAAGGAAATAAAATTAAATACATATCAAACACTACATTATTTTATTCAGACTGGAAGAAATAAATTGGCATCACAGACGACATATGCTCGTATTTTCCTGCAGTTTTAAAAGCAATTGGGGGGTAAAACAGATGTCATATAAACAACTTTAAGTCCCGATTAACTTGATAAAATTTACTTAATACACTAAGATTTCAAAAGGACAATTAATTTTTCAATGATTAAATTTCATCATGCACATTAAAAAATTGGTACATCAGAAAATTATGCCTTCATCCTGGGTCCTTGACTTTAACATGTGTAGTCAATTTCGACTACAGTGAAGAGAAATACTTCAGAGAAAAAGTTGTGATTAACTCCTTGAGAAGATATGATGAACTGAATATTATCAAGCATAAAAATCTCAATAAAAGCTTAACCAACAACTTACCAATGATGGTGGAAGAGTAAATAATGCTGCGAGCAAATGTCTAGGCAAGGCCCCTTCTGCAAGTGCCAGGTCTTGCATACGCGCTGCCACTTCTGCCTCTCCCTCCTCCACAACAGCACGCATAACAAGACCAGCACCTTTTACTATTGCCAAGGAAGGATGCTGCAATCATTCAAAAAGAAAAAAATGAATGCACACATAAATAAAAAACATCTCAACACTATAATTTACCTGTATCCTATATGTACCTTTTCCCAAAAAAATTTGCCTTTAGACAAGCAATATAAAAGTTATGTCAATCGAACAAACGCAAAAAAAAAGATACTATTCACATAGTCATATTCCCATGTTTGTCTTAAAGCCCTGTATTCAAACAGTCCTAAGTTTTTGTCCTATTAGAAGACAGTAGGCATCAGAATTGTTTTAAGCCAGCCACCTAGGTACAGGCATTGCAAAATTTGTTGACACTTACCCACACAAAGGGCACATTTGTAGCAAAATGCTCATGGGAAGCACACATGTGTATTGCAAGCATAGCTAACTTGCGAACCATGTGGCACTCTCAACATATAAAACCAATATTACTGTTGGCCAGCCAACTGCACTTCATGCATAAAAAATAAGTCTCTGAAGTCATGAACCACATTACACACTATCAAATGAGCTCCATATCAAAAAACTTGAAAAATCTGGTACCTTTAAAGTCATTAATGAGAGATTTTATTGAAAATGTAATAGGAAACATTATAAATTTACTATCATTTCACCAACAAGTTTTTGAACGAAAGAAACCAGGGTTAGAAGGCAATGAATAGAGGCCATTCATGAGCAAGTTTATGCCTAATAATTTAATTAATCAATTACCACATTTGACTAAAAGTAGCAAACCCCTTATTTTTTAGTTCAAATTTGATATTGTTACTTCTCTCCTAAGCCCTCTCCAACCATTGCATTCCAGCTGCCCCTTATTATAGTTTCCTTTCCCTCTAACATTGCTGACATCTAGCAGCTGTTCAAATACATCTTTGCCCTCTTCAATTGACTGGATATCAGGATACAGACCTGCGCTAACGTTGTGCCCATAAGCTGGCTTTCTATCTTCGTCACAGTGGCCCTCTTTTATTACTGCAAGCATGCCTTTACCCTTTTCTCCCATTACATCTTCATCATAATGTCTAATACTGCTCCTTCATCTTCAGGTAATGTCTTGAATACACCAAACCATATTTGTCATTCCAGTTGCTTGCCCCAGTCTACCAGATTTTGCTTGTTCCAAATAAACTTAAATCACACCTATGAAACTTAACCCATTAGATTTACAGCTTCCTAATCACTTATGTCCCTCACCAAATTATGTTCATCAACTTAGACTGATGTTCCCTTCCCAGCAGTTCCCACTCAGAGAGCCATTTTGTGGACCAATTTACCTCAAAAAAATTTAATAGGAGGAATGTAATTATATAATATTGCTTATGAGAATAAAAGCTTCACTCTTGCCCACAGCTGTAACAGCTAATGCTGGACCAATAATCTTTTTAATCTGTGCCATCACAACCTTTTAGCAAATTGACTACCTCTCACCGGTGTTACAGCTAAGCTGGTAGTAGGTTCAGTAACATTCCCTCGTTATGAGAAATGATTTTTTTCAAAGGCTGAAACATGTTTGGCCTTGCTGTTATCTGAAGTAGGTACCACCAGCTTTATATTCAAACTTGCTTCTCCAAGGTTCCAGCTGATCGTTAATCAGACTCTTCACTTGCAAATGATGACCAAGAGCAATGACCAGCTACAAAAGGTCCCTTCCCAAATATTGTAGAAATAATTTGTTGCTAGGTAAACTGTACGACTGAGCAGGTGGAATAAACCAAAATATGTGGCCTAGTCCTCCACCCAGTTGGATTAACAAGTATCCTCACTGAATAAATAAACTTGGTATTTTTTCACAAAAAACTTTATAATACTACCGGTTTTGACACAGTATTAGATATGTATCCTCCACTGTATCTCTTCCATCAGCAGAATTTCTGACCAGCCAGCTGAATGATATCCCCAGGTGGTCAGTCATTTTATAGATTCCTATTTTCCAAATGAACATTACAGTAAACGCTCGATTGTCCGTTTTGCAGATTATCCATGTTATTCTATACCCAGTACCTCAAAATGTTCATAGCATTACAATTGTGAAGATGATTAAATGCTTTGAAATTTTGATATACCGTATTTTCCCATCGATAACCAAGGCCGGCCAAATTTCACAAATTCAAAATTTGGCCGGCCTTGGTGGTGGCGGGGTAACGTCCTCGTCTGCCAATCTAAGGGCCGCGGGTTCAATTCCCACCTGGATGGTTTTTCCTCCACCTAGGGCTTGGGTGTTTGTACTCTTCTCCATTGTTTCACAGTTAATAGTCCAATGCAAAGGCTAAAAAGCACTGTTTTCGGACTTTGGCTAAATAAATAAAAGTTGTCAATTGCATCAAATGCTATAATTTAAACATTTTTGTACTATCCTTACTTTCCCACTATCATATCCCTTACATTCACCTGGCAGCCCTGAGAATTCCTTATTCTCATTTAAGTCGAGCAAATACAGAGCTTTGCTATGCAACAAATAAGTCATTTACTATCACACTGTATTATTTTAATTGGCATCATAAAATGAACATGAATCCATACATCAGCAATCCTTTGTCCATATTCATCCTTTCCCAGTCATTTGTTTTTCTTCCTTGCTACGAGATTGGTTTAGCTTTCTGAGAAAAATACATTCCACTATTCACTTGATTATAGTTTCATGTTGTTGTACAACTATAATTGTACCACTCTTATAGATATAGCTGAAAAATGGAAAAAATGTACTTCCCAGGGTTAAAAAATCACAGAGCAATCCCAAGGAATGGAAAATGAGAGCCTCCATAAATATCACAACCACATTTTATTTGGAATTCGATTACAAATTTTTTTGCAAATCATCCCTGAAGGCATTACCTGCCACTAGTATCAATTAAGTTAGTCCAACTATAGTTTCAGTTTTTTCTTTTTTTTCAGTTTTTGAAGGTCTTGCATCCACAATGGTCTATGGCAAACCAGAAGTAATCTCAAAACTAACAGGAGCAGGGAATTTTTGATCCCCATATTATATTCCTGATTCCCAAATCAAAATCCCAACTTTTTCAAAAACTTTGGCCCCTTTCCACATTTTATCTCAAATTCTTTTGAGAAATTAAGCAACTGCTGACTCTCACCAGAGTTTCTCAACTGAGTGGTGTGACAACTGACTTGGAAATAGAAGCTTCGTATTAATACTAAAATCTATACTTTGTGACCTTTTTGGAGTCTATCATGAAATAATTTCCATTTTTATGTTTTAAGAGTCTATGGTTTCCTTAAGACATTATCATGGTAGGCATTTAGCAGGTTATAAAATCAATATTGATAAGAGAATGATGGACCTGTATTAAAATTAATGCCAGCATCCATACCAATTATGTGATGCACTTAACTACACCGTGATTCTTAATTTTCATTATGAAATTAAATAGTTTAAAAATGTTTAATTTATCTTCAAAGAAGAGACCGCAAAATATAAACGCTAACAGTCACATCCTGAAAACTACTCACTAAGTCCTCACCTTGGATGGCAGCGTTGTTAATATTGATGTTTGGCCAAAAGAAGTGAAATGTGTTTTGACAGGCACAAGGATTTTGATTTGTTTTGTGTCTTACTTTTTCATCAGCTTGTTTGATGTGTAATCATATCAGGCACACGTGAGTGTCATGGCCCAACGTGCATGCATGGAATGAGTGATATAAAAAATGTTGTCAATGCATCATATTTCCACACGTTATCACTGCTATAATTAATTTTCCTCACATAATCTGCTATTGCATAGTTGACCATACCATTTGTCTTACTTTACACAGTGTTCCTACCTAGCAGGAAATATTCTTAATACAACTTTTGTTCACCAGTTTTAAAAGAATATCAGAGGAATATCAACCTTATCATCAAACTGAGAAATCACATAATAACAATGACCTTTTCCAAAATTTTGTATTCATAAATGCTTAAATGAATACACCCACAATACCACTCAATTTTTTCACCCTTCTTGTAATTATGGAAATAGTAGTTTGATTTTATTTGTATTTATTAAAATTTTCAGACAACCATATTTCTTCAAACAATGCCTTAACAAAAAAGGTGTTTATTATTGGACATAACCAGAATACAAAAGGAGAAATGGTGGTAGCTTACCTGAAACAAACGAAATAATGAGCGACCCCTTTCTGCCACCATTTTAAGTAGAACATCAAAATGTGTTCCATCGGTGGTCTCACTATAAGGCACACAGAGGGCAAAAGTCAGGAAGTCTAATACAGCAGCAACTACAAGGGCACCAGTGCCCCGACTCTGTCAGGAAGAAAACAAATTTAAAATGAATTAATATTATTTTCAATACGTCATATAACAGTGAAAATGCAAGAAAGTGGTTTGCATAATATCTATCAATCCATACTGATATTTTATTTCAATTAGCAATGGAAAGGATATTTTAACTGAAAATGAAACAAACTGGGTTCTAAAATATGACTTAGTCATCCACTCGGCCGTAAAAATTTCATGCAAAAGCAGTTAAATGTATAAAAGAAATTACCACTGATATCACAATGATAATGCAGCACTAATAAAATCTCAATTGAATGCCTAATGGCATACATTATATCTGTACATGCTGCATTGACCACAGTTGCACACAATAAATTAAATATTTAATTAAGAGGAAATAATACCACAGTCTGAGAGCATAAGGCTTGTTATCAGTTTAAAATAATGCAATTATGAAACTTAATGAATCAATTTGCGAAATCTAAAAAATAGCTTGGAATTAAGACCTGCTTATAACTTTATAACACACATCTGCATCTATAGCACCAATACAGAAAAAAAAATATTCATGGGAGTTGCTTTGTTTAAACTTAACTTTGAGAAAATTACAGGGACATATGAACATTTTGTACGCCAAATACCTTTCATACCAAGTAGCATAATTTTCAGAATATTACATAAAAATTAGTAATTTACCATTTAATTAAGTTCTAATTGGTAAATTTCGATTAATCTAAGACAAAGAAAATCTTTGAAGCAAGAGGTGAAGTGAGTATGATAGTGAACAGCAAAATACTCTCAAACTTGGGATAGTGCACACAGAATTCAAATGCACAAAATAAAAAAATAATTTACAAACCACATGGGATGTCCACATGTCTAGTAAGGATCCAAGAAAGGTACGTGAGGAAAGCAATGATGATTTATTGAGTTGTTCTTGACGAATATCCTGAGGCTGATGCAAGTGAACATGCTGGCAGTGCATGGGTTGCATTAGAGCACAGGTTGTGTCCAATGCTGCTTGCGCAACTCCCTCCTCACCACCACGCAAGGCATATACAACTTTACGACCCATGTATTCTCGGAAGCTGAAAAAGGATCCATAACCAATGTGTAATTTGCTTCCAAATGCATTGAGGAAAGAATGCAAAAAGAGAATGTGAATGAATATAGCTCATTCTGTGCATTTATTCACTTATGGAACGATTCATAATCTGAATTTGCATTACTTTATACATTATTGAAATTATGAAGTACATAGAATAACATAAAATGAAAATGGTAAACTGTGACTGCCCTGAATTTTAGTGCTACATAATACAATAATCCAGTAAGTAATTAACACTACACAAAACCTATTATTTTATTATACTTCCAGTATTCAAAATAAAGCAGGTATTTTACTAACCTCATAAAAACTCACCATTCATTCTCAGAAACTATGAATTAAATACAGCTGAGTGTTGTTCTCAGCAATGGAGGGGAAGGAACACGTGGATAATTGAAAATCATGGATCATTATAAACATAAAAATTTCAAGGCTTCAGTCAGAGACAAATCCTATTCTGGCAGAAACCTTTTAGTGCATTATTTAGCTTTTTTTCTTCATTTTGATTATATAAATAGTTAATTCTTTTCACTCTGCCAAAAATTTCACAGAACTGATAATCAATTATCTACATTCTTGCACCTCATCATTGTGCAGAAAAATAGTGTGAAGATTTATTAAGTTTGAGCATTCACCAATATTCGTGCCAATATAGTTCCTCCCTATTACATTATGCCTGGCAATAAAAGGTGGATTGACTAAAAAGATCGAGTGACCGACTCGAGAGATACTGTAAATAATTTCATAAAATTTTGTATATTAGCAAGCGGAACTAGGTACTGCACTGTGAAGCTACTTGAAAAAGGATCTGGCATAGGAGAAGGCCTAAGTCAGCAATACTCACTGCCAACTTGTTGCTAGGTCAAGGGATACCCTGGTTGACATACCAAAAAAACTGTAAACAATTGTTGTCTTAGAATAAAGCAACAAACTTGGAAACTGTTTTTGAGTAAAGCACTTGAAGACAAATGTGGAAGTAAGACATGGTGAACACAATTCAATGCAATCCTATTGGGCTAATATATCCTCCAAATTCTTTCTCCTCAGCCTCCAGAAGCAATCCTAGTTACATGATTGCTTCTCGATGCTGAGGAGAATGCAAACAACTACTTCCCTTCTATGGCCAATAACTGCCGCCTTGATCTCTTTCAATTATCAAATACACTTTTAGCAAAATCATTTGCATTCACTGAAAATCCCTCCATGGAAAAATTCATGTTGAATAGTCACAATCCATATATGACAACTTGCTGAAGCATAATGAACAGACAATAGGGCACAATAGGGAATATCCAATGTCCAGTTATCTGAAGGGTGGATTATTTGCTGGTCCCTAATGGAGACCTTCCCTCCACTCCTATCCACTTCAATTTCTTCTCTCACCTAAATGCAGCTCATGACATTTAATCCAACAAAAACGTTTTTACTTCTAAAATCGATTAATTTACTTGGGTAACATACATTCCACTATAACTCTTCTGAAGCATTGCTCTGTGTCAGCACTATCCAAGTGGGTGAATGCATACATTTATTTCTATATCTATTGAATGCCATTCAGAAAGATAGTTTAAAAAGGCCTGTATTTATTGTTTACATGCCCTATCCCATTTTCTGAATTAACAGCACCACCAATAAACCAATTCCAAGCATCATAGACTTGAATCATCTAGATGTGTATTTGAAATTATCTTCCAGATAAAAATAAATTTCTACCTAGATAAATTTCCTCACTTTTCAAGGTTTTCCATATTGTCTAGATAGGTGGTAGCATAGATATGTGGGTCACTCAATAAGTCCTTGGGGAAAAAATAGAAACAAATTATTCTGGGTAGTGTTTGAAAATTTTTCAATAATCTCCTTTAAGCTTGATGCACTTTTCCCAGCATTTCTCCAGCTTTATTGAGGCACCCAAAAAGTAAGATATTGGAAGGTCCACAAAATAGGAATCTATGTTGGCAAAGACCTCCTCATTCAATTTGAATCATTTTCCCAGGCTATTTTTTCAAGTTTGGAAAATAATAAGTCACTGGTGGCCAAATCTGTTGAACACAGTGGATGTTTCAATAATGCAAACTTTAATTCCATAATTTTCACCAAGTAAATTGAACAGGTGTACCTGGGCAGTGTCTCGATGGAAGATAGTAATTTTTTCTATGTCAAATGACGTTTTTTATTGATTTCTTCGCTCACCCCGTGCAGTAACGATGTATAATACTCTCCACTTATCATTTGTTTCCCCAAGTCATAGATGTTGATGATTCCACATGCATCCCAAAAAACCATGACCACCACCAAATATTGGCTGATTTCACCATCTTCACCCTGGACCAAACTGCCCTTAATCTACAATGCAAGTCCAAATCTGTGGGGCTGTTTTTTCTTTTTTTAATACTATAAATTTTCTGCAATGATCACCAGAACTTCTGATAAATAATTTACTAATATTTATATATATTTATTTATTATATATAATATTTATAATATTAATAATAATTATAATAAATAATACTACCACTTGATTTATTTTAAAGCTAAGGAAACAAGATTGGCATGATTTTTGCAGTGATACCACGTATGAATAAACATTCACACCTAACTTTCTGCATAATGATGAGACATGGGTACTTGAGCTAGCAGTAATGTAAATTAATAATCTTAGAGGATATTTAACAGACATATAAAACATACCACTGGAAATAGGCCAAAATAATCCAGACTGTATATATCTCTGATTATCCTTCACTTTCAATTATCCACCAGCACTTTCTCCTCCATTACCATGGATAATTGGCACTCTGCTGTACCAACGTCAATACAGCTGGAGAGATTGCCATATATACTTTGACAGCTATACTAACTGCTATGATGAACATAGTCGAGCCATGAGAAATCTTCAGGTAAGTGAGTAAAGCACAAAAAATTTACAATACTCGATAAACATGAATGATTTCAAGGTTAACGACATGTTTGTGGGTCAAGGGCCATTGTGATGGTTTAGGATCTCATTGTAAACTTATTTTAACTAATCTGTACAGAAAATATGCAATATTTTGCTTTGTGTTTCAAGACAATTAGAATAATATTATGGGAATTATTTACACCTAATAGGGATCAGAATAAGACAATTTTTACTCAATAAATCACAGAATTATTAGTTTTCATTTTTGCAAACGTTTCTAGGCTAAGCGCATTAAGACACCTGGTAATAAATAGCTAAAAATATTTGGATTTCCAAAAAACAAGGCGTGGAGAAGACTGCATGTTACACATGGAATTATGGTATGTATTTAGTTCAGAGTTGACACTTTAAAATTGATCCATAACAAAGGTGACTGGTTTAACATGGTCGAAATCCACAGGTCTATGCTTTTGAATCCAAAAGGGGTATACTATTTTTTAATGAGCAATATTGTTAAAATAGATTTTGTGAAGATAGAATAAAGAGCTTACCCTGTAAGATTAGTAAATGCTGCAAACCCAACCTTAGAAGCAGCTAAGCGACGAAGGGCATGAAATTGGGCCTCGAGCTCCATTAGGGCTGCTGGGTCTGACAATTCTGCAGTATTACTACTTCC
The DNA here is from genome assembly GCF_022747635.1 of Hetaerina americana. Lineage (NCBI taxonomy): Eukaryota > Metazoa > Arthropoda > Insecta > Odonata > Calopterygidae > Hetaerina > Hetaerina americana. Next base: position 65,617,106 of record NW_027286874.1, on the reverse strand, counting down.
ACCAGGACTGCTTGGATTATTAGCAGCCCTCTGCATTAGAGCTTGCAATGCAGCTGTGATCTTCTTCTCCTTGTTATCAGCAAGCAACCCCTATCCAATATGAAAGAAAACACGAATGACATAGGGCAGAAATTGCTATTAAGGCTCTGCTAAGGCACAAATGCTCACTATATGCTATTTCTTACTCTTCCAGTTTGAAATTCTTCTAATTACTTACTATTAGACTTTCTGCTTTGAATGCTTCAATGAAAGTTTTCATAAATATTAAGAATAACATTTACATACACGTAATTGTGCCAGAGCATGTGTGTATGTCTACAAAGTCATGTGTGAAGTTATCCACTCCAAAAAATCTTGGTGAAGCCCCTCGGTTTTGAAGATATTTGAAAATGAGAATAGTCTACAATAAAAGCACATTAGGCTTCCAAAAAAATATATATTAATTTGGAGCATAGTAAAATGTTCAATTATCAAGTTTTGATTGCCACAATCTATTGATGGTACCAAATTATAGCAATGATTAATATGGTTTATGGCATGTAAATGTAACTCCGGTGAGCAAAAATAACATTACAGCCTGAAGCAGTAATGGCGCAGTGGCTAGTGCATTGGCTTCCCACCCTCGGCGCCTGAGTTGAAATCCCGGCAGTGATAGAAATTTTCAAAGGTATCCTGAACCCTAGTTAAGAATGCAATGATGAGAGTACTTAGAGTAGAGTGTGCTGGCCATTGGATGGGACATTTAATTGAGGACTCCTTGGCACATCTCATTGGAGTAGGGTAATGCTGATGCTGGGTTTCCCTCCTCTCTTCCCTCTCATTCACTGAAAGTTCTGCCTTAACTAAATTACCCACCTATGCACAAGTGACCCCAGCAGCTGGTCACCTATTCCAATTGCTACTACAGCTTCAAAAATATCATCTAGTTTCTGTTTACATAATTACTTGGCTTTCTCGGGCAAAAAGGGAGATCAAATTTACATAAATAATAATGAACAAACTTACATCTTGAGTTACTGAATGAATGAGGCCACTATATGGAACATTGGCATTAAATCGTTCTACCATTTCAGCAAATGTTTTCCTTCCAGGAGGTTGTTGTAGAAATCTCAAATGCATAGATTCCACCTAGAAATAAAAAAGAAAAATATTTTACCAATATCTATTATGAAATTAATTGAAATTTCTCTTATATCTCACTCACTCTCATGCAAGATTCGTAGTGGCAACAAAAATGAAAAGAGGAACTCAGTACACTAGCTAAAAGAAAATAGAAAATATGGAAAAAGACTTTGATAGTGAAAATTAGACTACACAGAATACAAAAATCTGATAAATCAGGATTATAGTTAAGAGGCACATTAAGTTACTCAAATGGAATTTTTTGCTTAGCCCACAGTATTTCAAAACAGGAAGAAACCTTCTATTGAGATATAAAATATACACAATCAGTACAGACATGATATGATTATGTACAATTCTGCATGAAGTTTAATCAATCAAGATTCTTGGCTTGAGCTTTTCCTTGGGAATTCCTTCAGTGTGACCTTTACTCATGGCTCCGAAAAGCTTTCCTTTGTTTCTGAAGTGATATACATGTCCTGTTCACAGTGAATTCTCATCCAAGATGCGTTCAGCTAGATGGATGACATTAAAAATGAATGAAAACACAGGTGACAATGTCCAACTATTTAATCTTACAAACAGTGCATGCCTTCCAACACATATGCATACACAGCATGTGTACTAATTAATGTTTTTCAAGCACATAAAACATTCCACTAGTCCCCTGATAATGGTGTACAGACATTGATATGCACACCATGTTTGTAAGAACAAGGAAGTAAAGAATTCTGTTTTTTCAATAAATTACATTGCGCTATTCACCAAATTACCCCAAAAAATTTTGACTCTTTAAGCTCATTCCATTAGCAGATGCTGATTAACATTTGGGTTTTTTATTTCTATTCATTTATATATTAAACATAGATGACAATGCAACAATTTCAGAGCGTAAAAATCATTCGCCTTGACTGGGACTCGAACCCAGATCCCTCAATATCCGGTCGAGTGCTTTAGCCACTTAAGCTACCGAGGCGTCCTATTACTCTCTGAAATTTTGGGGCTTTTGTCATTATTCCTGACTTAAGTTCTTGTCCTTTCTGCAATTCAACTTAAGTGTTATTTGAAAGACTCCTGGTAGCAAATGCTTTGTTTGAATTAATAACATGAGCCACAAAATTATTGTACTTCATTCAGGAAACATGGGGAACCCAAGTAGAGACATAAAATGCCAAGCAACCCTTCAATGATTTTGATTATCACATGGCTAAATATACTAATATTGCATGAAATAACATGCATGCAATTTAGGTATTTAATTCCTGGTATCCAACATGCTTGCCAGCATTTTTGTCATACCCACACTTATCGACTTGAAGGTTGGTTTGATAGGTGACGGCAGAGCTCATCATGTACTAAGCCCAACAGTATGTAAAATTGACACATTAGGGTAGGAGGGCCAGTTCTTTTCCCTGTGCCACCTCTGAATGATCTGGTACTCTTAAATACACACAGCTTAGGTGAAGCTGAGGATGCCCAGGGGTATCCCTGGGAATCATTACCCACAAGACTACCTCATTCCCCTTAAGATTTAGAATATCTTGAATGATATAACTATATATAAACCCAAGATCATAGGTGATGGTAATTGCAGGTAAAATAGAAAACTGTTTATTCTGCCAATGTAATGTCATATTTGTGCATTAAGTGATCAAAATAAAACTCTAAGATGCATTAGTATTTCAGATGACAATAAAGCTATAACTCCTTACTACTTCTTCAGGAATAACAAAAAGCATAATTTCTGTCTTTGGCCTACAGGATTTGTGCAAAGACTACTGCAAAAAAGACAATGGTTGACATGAATCAAAATTTCAATAAGAGGATACATAGAATCAAGAATACATTCATAGAGTAGCATTGCACTTTGTTGAATGCTGTGGCCACATAAATCTTGACATGATCTGATTGCTAATGAGTTAAATTACAATGATCCTAGATTCAAGAAAAATGTGAAGCCTAGAGCAGCAAACTATATGCCGGGTATCAATGTTGACCTATGGCACCATGAGTGCCCTGTGTAGATATATATGATGAAAACCTGAACAAACAGAGTTAGCACAACAGCACATTCCATAACAGTAAGTAAATTGTTCTGAGATTTTTATAGGATGAAATAATACAGACTTTTGGGTAATCACAAAATTATACAAAATAACTATGGGGCCAAATTATAAAATTCATCCTAACTGCTATAAGGCAACCAAAAATTACTAATATTACCCACATTAATTACCATTATTTTATTGTATTGCTATGCCATGGCCGTAGTTTTTCAAACCTATATATACCTCCTCATCCACAGGAAGATTCAAAGGTCCCAGTCGCTTTCCTCTTGGAGTAAGACCCATTCTGACATGGACATCACGGTTTCCGGAGGCTCGGACTGCATCCAGAAGTGTTGCCAGGAGTGAATCCCTAACAAATTAAAAGCATATCAATTCAAAATGTATCATAAAAACTATGTAAGCAAATGCCAGGTGAATAAAATTTTATGGCCATTTCTGATTCAAGAAGTATCAATAATTGGGAAATATTCATAATTTAATAATGAACATACCCAAAACTTTAAGACTGAAATCATTTTGTGATAATTGGTTAAGCTCCATTAAACTACTTGGGCTTCATTTAAAATACAAGAATTAGCGCAAAATTATCCATAGAGTTCAAAAATTAAGAAAAAAGGTATTTAAATTTGGCATTCAAATATTTTATTTACCAAAAATTTTAACTTGAAACAAATGCAGTACTTATGGGTGCACTATTTGACAGTATCCATCAAAATGTATACTATACATCCAATGAAGAAAGATTATTTATCTATTAATTTCATTAAATTTCGACTCGTATACAACCCAAAAATAACTTTTACTTCAGAGCAATAAATATTTAGACAAGACAACTGTAATAAAGCTGAATTCTACAAAGGAACTTGATTTTGCATGTGTAATTGGTACATGCCTCACAAAATTAAAGCCTAATTATATCAAATTCATTTTTTAGATTTATAAATAAACCTTGGTTTTCATGTGATCTTCATACACCAATGAAAATTCTTTGCCCATAAAACTAATTTTGCTACAGAGAAACATGCAGTAACTGTATATGTAATTCTGGTTATTTCTAACCCATTAATTTCTTTCCCATGCCATCTTTTATAATCCTTAATTGTACACATGAAATTATATAAATGAGTAGTTGTAAGTCATACAATTGTATTTCATAAAATGTCTTTTGTCACAGGTTACATAGTTATATAGCATACTTGGTTATTAAAGTTTTGCAAGCTCTTCTTTATTACTCTAGTTAAGTGCACAAATATTTCGTTTATGAGCGTACATACTCAGTGTGTTCACTACTACAGTGCACAGTAGTAGTGGTCCCTAGACATTAATTCCAATTTAATAGAGGAGTTAAATCAGGAAGAATGCCTTTCTGAAGATCCAAGGCCTTAATTGAAAAATATTTTGCAGATTTTAGATTTTACCCTTTTTCATGCAGACACTCATTAAATAAAACAGAAATAATGATAAAAGTTATATTTTATACAAACTGAAGGGAATAATGATGACCGCAAAAATCAGCGTGGGGCTGACAAGGATGTAAATAATTGATGAAAATAAGATTATACAACTTATTTAAATTTTATATTAATAATACTTAATATTTCTCATAAAGCATAAAATCATGTTTACCTATACACTAATTTTTCTTTTCAATGAATGCCTATCCATTACTTGATGACCAGCTCACACACTTACAATAGATATATATTTTTAATTATTTTTTATGAATTGTTAATTTGATAAGCCCTATGAAATTTTTTCCTTAGACCTATTTTAGTTTACCACACTAAAACCAGGCAGAAAATTCATGTATGAAACACAGAAACACTTTTGCTTCTCACTGGAACACTCCTAGATATGAATGTGGACTCATGAAACATTTACAGGGCATACATTTATCTTTTTATAAATATGGATCAATCATAGTCATTAACTGGATACAAACCTGTCAGTAGCCATATATGAACGCACTTGACCACAATCATATTCAAGAGCAAAAAGTTGTGGATTCTCTGGTGAGCGAACAATAGAGCATATTGAGGAGAGAGGTCTGAGTGTCACAGCAGCATATGTTTGAGGATCACGTTCCACTATACAAGTTGCAGTCAAACAAAGTGTTCTTTTCTGAGGCTCAAGATGTCTTTTACCACCCTCCAACAGTTCGCCACCAGCCATACCCTCGCCAGCTGCAACTTTCTGGACTGTGAACTCACATACAGATGTAACGTGCTCATCTCCACTGTAAAAACAAATACAAGTAATATTAAGAATACATTAATACAAACTTGGGTAACACTAGTAAAGCATTAAGAATTCCTTAAGAAGGCATCACAAAAATTATTTTTAAACTATGAACAACCCTTGAACAACCCATTATGCAGGAATCAAGGGAAAGAGGAAACATGACCCCGTCCCCACTTCTTAAGAAGGAGAGAAGAAAAACACGAAGAACATCTTTTGCCTCCATTTTCAAAACAAACTTTTGTCAACAGATAATTTGATTGGTCATATTCTCACAATTATTATCCACAATACATGAGGCACTTGTTGAAATAATTTATTTTTCATTATTATCGGCATTCTTGCCTCAAGTGAATTAAATATGCAAAGCAATATGCAAAATCTTCTATTACGAGCAAATTCAGCAAAAGCATACATCATAATGTGGTGTACTAGGTTTTTATAAAAAGTATCAGCAACAATTTTTTCCTTATGTATGCGTGAAGTACTGAATTCAGACCATTGGTTAAGTGTGCGCATGATCGAAGATCATATTGGCATTGACACAATGATAGTGCACACCATTATCACTGAAAATTTGGCAATGCAAAAGATGTGTGCTAAACTTATCCCAAAGGTCTTGATGGATGACCAAGAGCAGAGTCGAGTATCTGCTTGCAAAAACCATATGCAACAGCATCACAACAATTCCCCAACCCCCTTACTGTCCCAACTTGGCACCAGTAGACTATTTCCTAATCCCAAAAGTGAAATCTCCCTCATAGGACATCACCATGGAACCCCAAGTGCTGTCAAAGAAACTTACACATATACCCTGAAGGACCTGCAGGAATCTGCCAACCAGGGAGCCTTTGAGTCAAGTAAAAGCCACTGGCAAAAGTATGCTGATGCTAAAAAGATGTTATTTGAAGAATTTTGAGGCATTGTAGCAACATCTGAAATAAATCTATTTTTCCAAAACTTTTCTTGATACTTTTTACACTAATCATGTAAAATATGAAATGATTAGCACATTGTTCCATTGAACAGGGAGCATTTCGATTTGAGTAGTGATTATCTAAGGGAATTAGACTGATTTCATGAAATTCACAAGTCTATGAAACCAAGCATTTATTCACAGCATAACTGATAACCTTTTCCTATGGTGATACTGAATAAGATCAAGGTTGTTTTGGATTGACATACTAAATCATCCAACATCTTTTGATTAAATAGGAGTGGCTTTAATTATTTCCCCCACAATTAAGGCATACAGGATTACACACTCCATGAGGGCATTGATGCAGGCTATATGCTTAAACTGTCTGGAACAGTTAATTTATGAAGCATGAGCCGATTAAAAAAAAAAAATTATTAATACTTAAAGCAAACCAGTGGGCATATGAAATTTTTGTTACCTATTAAAATATCATCTTACCATACAATTAAATAACTCTATATTAGATGCTCTTAGAATGATGAAATACACAACGCATATAAAGCTGTTCATTTCATAAATGAGCCAAAAAACTATCTTTATTATGCTTGGAAAGTATAATACTTTCTTTTCAATTCAAATAAAAATTAATTCATTTTTATTTTACACAGAAAAATTGTTATTACACTTGAACTAGATTTATTGAGGGGAAATGTCATTTTATTGGTTCCTCAAATGCCAGCGAAAAGAGCACTTCATATTTACACTAACAATAGATGAGAGTTCAAAATTTTATGTTTGGGTATGATTCAAGTGCATCAACATAGGAGTAAATCATAAAAGTGTACTACATTGATTGGAAGAATCTAAATGAGTTACACTGACAGCAACAATAAAATTGCTGCAAGGACATTCTGACAACACTTATCGTCTAACAATTTCACTACCAAGTTGAACGTTATTGCACCAATTACAAATGCACATCATTCAAAATTGCTACAAACAATTACTTTCCACTTCTTTTGTTACTTCTTTCCACCCTGTTTGTTACATCCGCCCTTTTTTCTCAAATTCATTTTTAGTGTAAATTTATAGCACTACTCTGTGGACAAATTGAAATTAATGAAATTATTGACTTTGTAATCTTTATGTTTAATTTTCATTTTATTTACCATAAAAATTTTTCATTTCAATTCAAAATGCTATGTAGATTCCATAAAGTTACGCCGGAGAAAAATTTTACTCTATGGACAACTTGAACAGTATGATGCTATTTTTATTTATGCCTCATAATTTCAATGGTAATACAGTATTAGCCTACCTTGAAGAAAATAAATAACTTACCAAGCCATACCAATATGGTTGGGTAGTTAACATATACAAAATGTTCCATCAGTGTTCCGACAAGACCCTCGACAATATGTAATCGATTTCCTTCTGAAAAATCTTCATTCCTGGCAACATGGACTATTTCTCACAATTATCTAACTTATCCTGAGAAATGAAAATTGGAACAAACTGATATTTGAATAAGGGATCCTGATACCAGCAATCCTTGATTTAAAGACATTTTAACCAACAAAAACATGTGATAAGGCAAAAAAAATGTTTTATGCTTGAAGACTCCAACTGATGCAGAATTGTGGATGAAGATATGTTTGGCTCTTGCACCAGCTCTGGTGTGGCATGCAGGTTTATTTGATCAGTGAACATTTTGAAAAGGAAGTCATCAATCAAAGCAATGTACACAAAATTCATCGAGTTTGCCTTCAGACTGCTTTTCAATGACTAAGGGTCCAAATCCCAAGATATATTTATTGAATTTGGGCTGCTGGCTATGGAGTAAAAAATATTAATCATCAATGCAACTCTCTGTTTTCATTAATGTATACCATTGGTTTTAGGTTGTGGGCAGTCACAATTGTTTTTCCAATTTGTCATATTAATCATGTGATAATTTGTGGTTTGAAGCCTGTCCATCACTGCAGGGGTGTTATTGGAAGATGGAGACTTAATAGATGTGCTGACTTGATGAAGTGTTTTTTACTCCTGTTGAGGTAAATTATCAGCAATGCTTTACCAATAATAAATGAATAGTCATTTCATTTTCAGCTTTACAGAACTCACTTACTTTTATCAGCAAGTATTTCTCAGAAACTTGTGAATCACAAGCATCACTTGATTAATTATAAAGTAAGGGTCACCATTCTAATCCTTATGTGTCTTATCTATCTTCAGTCGATAATCCAAGAGCCTAGCAACTCCACAGCCTCAAAAGGTTTTTATTCAATATAAATATATATTAATTTCACAGTTTCAGAACAGCTAGGAATTGGAATCAGCTCTAGTAAAATTGTGATACAGGTAGAATGAGGAGTCAACAAACATAGTACTAGCCCTATTTGATGGATTGCAAGGATGACTTTTCCCCTTTCCCATATCAGACTAGGATTGTATAACTTGAAAGCATTAAACTCTGAAATTGTTGTTTTGTCATGTACATTAAGCAGATGACTCTGTTAAAAGTTACCGTCGTGGCATTTCCAGCAGTTTCTTGGAATTTGACAGTGTGAAACAACCTTAGTGCTTAAAGTTGGCTTTAAAACTCGTGGACTGCGGCACATCATCCATGACTACAAATGCCTGTGACATTGTATGAATGGTATTTCGTTACAACATCTTGTTCCTTTAAAGCCCCCAAAATCTAAGAGTGTAAGAGGATGCCTCAGTAGCTTAACTAGCTAAAGCACTTGGCCAGACATCCCAGACATATGGGTTAAAATCCCAGTCAAGGTGAATGATTTTTACACTCTGAAATTGTTGCATTGCAATGCACATTTAGCAGATGACTCTGTAAAAAGTTTCTGTCGCGGCATCTCCCCAAGTTTCTTCAAATTTGAAAACATTACTTTGAAACTCAACATAAAAAGAAATCATCACAGCAAATTTATGACAGCTAAACACCCGATTCCATTTAGGTCATTTTGACAGAAACCTCTAAAATAATGCATTTGGAAGCATGAAAAACGAACACACATTAAAAATGATTATAATCTACAATTAATGAGGTGAAACAAGAATATTAAAAAAATTATTTTGTGTGGAAAGTAAATCTGATTGAACATGCCAAGGGGAGCATGTTTTTCAATTATGCCCATTTGCTACATAGCATTAGCATTCATCTCCTCATTTCATTTTTGCATGAGCTGGCACTATTATGGGTGACTTCATTCATGTATGACTTATTCAAAAGGCCTTTTGTTAGTGTGGTTTGTAATTTTAATCTTTGGAAAACATTGCTTATCATTCATGGAAATGATGCTGGCGATGCATATTGCAATTTTGGTGAATATTTGGCCATACTTAATGCATATTGCAATGAAATAAATAAGACAAAATACAGAACATTAAAAACTCACCTGTACTTTCCAAGACGGTGCTCATTAAAATGGTCAGGTGTAATTGGACTACTTTGAATTCTAACTTGAACACCACTGTAATATGGAGCAGCTTCAATTATTTTATTCATTATTTCTTTGGACTGGTTGGATGTGAAAAGGTGCTGAAAATGAACAAATTCCAATTAAGTTTCTACACAATATGATTATAAAAGATAAATGTATCTCTTGACAAAAACTATTTTCTAGTGATTAAAATTTAAGTCTACCAAAGCATCTTCTAATCAATTAAAACGTTTAAAAATAAAATATCATCAGTGAGATATCAAAACAAAGGGTGAATAATTAATTTTAATGCATGGGCACTCTCTTAGATAATATTTCGGGAACTGCAGTAATAAGCGTGTCCCTAAGTTAGATAGTTGATAAATTTTATCCTTTTTCATACTGATGCAATATTTCCACAAGTATTTCTACCAAACACTTTAAGTAGCAAAATTAATATTTATCAGTTTCAATCATTATCCAAGGCAGCACATCAGTGAGAGGTAGTTTTGGAAACAACGGCATATTATTAATGACTCATCTAAACAGCTGAGCCTGAATAATCATCATACAAAACTACTTTCTCCAATCAAGAAAGAATACCCCTATTTTAGGAAACACTTGAGAAATTCACTCTGTAATTTTAAAGAGCTAGGGATTCAGTTCTTGAGGAAATGCCTCACATCTTTTCCTTTGGGGTTTGTTGGAGTCACTGATGAAAGAGTATCCTTTTTCTTCCTATTCTATTCTTCACTACAAGGAAAATTATCCAAGGTTATCCAGTCACAAAGGAAGTAACAATGACAAAATGTGCGAGAGGGGTAAATAGACCATGGGGGATATTTATGAATCATGCAGCTAGAATTGAAAAGATAGACAGATAGATAGAGGTTTTTATTTAGGCAAAATTGAGAACTAATGGACCCTTCTTCCATTTAACCCATCATTGTATACATATTATTGTAGGCATAAAACTTATAGTTACATTCATACGTACACATAAATACATATAGATAGACACATTTTCATTTAGCATAAATTTGCACATCAAAAAGAAAAGGAAAATAAAGTATACAAACACACACACACTACTTACTGGTTCGCAACCTGCGAAAATTCAAAATTTGAGATACTTTTTGAGCAGACCTTGTACATATAATTACACATATATACACCCATACATACAAACACATATGTAAATCAAGGATATACCTATACATACTCAAAGTAAACGACAGTGAAAAAATAGAACAATAAAATAAGGAAAGTCTAAGCAAAGAATGAGGTTTGTGGGAAAAGCTAGGGAGAGCATAGGGAGCAGAAGGGAGAGATATTTATCTACTGCTTAGGATTGATTTCATGGGTAAAAAATCATGCATGAGAAAAGTTTAGGGTGCCAGCATAAGTCTCCCTCTCACCAGGACATTGGTATCTTGGCCGCCTGAGAGGTTACCAAATGGAGAAGAGGTGGGTTTCACCACATTATAATTCCCTTTTTAGCTGCACAGATTTCATATGAATACTAACATGGGTTTAAGATTTCATAAAGAATGGTGTAAGTATGATGAGCAAGAAGAGTAGTGCGTCAAGTTTAGAGAAAAATTCTCTTGGCTCCACTTTTTTTTCAATGCAGCATTAATCAATCCAGATGCTGCCATTTGCATCAGTTCTCTTCAAAAAAAACAACCAAAGAAGTTAAGACTTTGGATTTCTTTTCAACCTTATGAACTTAACTATAACACAAAAGCACCATGCAAATCAGCATAATCCTTGATAAACCTACTTCTGTTATGGTTTTTAGCCAAGGACTATCCCATTACATTCCTTGAAAGATGAACTTCATAAAATATATAAAAATTATAAGTTCAAAATTTGAAGTTTCCTGATTACTATTTCCAGCAATGGTACTACATGGCAATGGCAGGTCAAATATTATTTTTGCTTATTTGTTCCTACTCTTAGTGTTTCAGACAATCAATATTACTTCTGTACTTAGGGCATGCTTGGTGTTTAGGGGTTTCTCAAGAGTCTGACAACATCATAACACATAATTATCATCAAATCTAAGTAGGAAAATTCTGGGCAATCCTGCTGATAGCCTCTCTCATTATTTTTTCAATTAGTTTACTTTCCTAAAGCAATTCTGAGATTTACAAGCTTGCAAGGTTACACTGTAAAAAAAATTAAATCATCCCTTGGATTAAAGTGTAGGTTTTAAAAATAATAAGGAATGTATTTAAATATGTATGAATCTTTACTTTCCAAATGACTGTCACACACCATATTTAATTCACTTTCTGGAGAAATCATGTCGGGATAAAGTGTTGAGTGGTTACAGCAAGACTGTCTAAGGGGTAAACATAATGCATATATACTGTATAGTTTCTCAATGGCCTCAAGTTTCTGGAAGCACCTACAATATACAGCAGAATCAGGACTTGTATCTAAGAGATTCAAGAGAGGATCAGATAGATAGATTAATTTGCCATAGAACAGTACATAATTGTATGGACTTCGTTAAGACTCAATTACATTTATAGGTGCATTAACAGAAATACGAATTCATAGGAATAATAATGTGCATGAAATATATGAGATAAAGATTAAAAAAATCAGATAAGGGAAATATCATGCCTTCAAATTATATACACTGAAATGATTATTGAGAGCAAAACCTTGAAACCCAAACCAAGTGATTGGAAAAATCCAGAAATGACAATAAGAAGTATAAGAGGGGCTGAGAAAACGAAACAGGAAGCATTTAATATTATTAAAAATCCTCAAAGCTAACAATGCAGGCCTAGAAGTACCAAAAAAAAACACTTCACATAACCTCACAGTTTTTCACTCTCATTGTAAAATCTTTAAACTGGATTCAGTGAAATGTCACAGTTAAAGAGGATTTTTCAATTATGGTGAAGGTATGAAGCATATTTTTCCTTTGAGGGAGAGGAATGGATAGTAATTGCAAAAGCAGTGATAGGATTTGATGAGTAAAGTTGGATAACATAAAGCTATTAAGTGATCCAAAAAGGTGATTTTAATGTACATATTTAATGAGCTACTGGTGTGAATACAATGACAATGACCAAAAATTGCAAAATTCTGAGTGATGAGCATGAATCAGAATATGGAACAGTTGAAAACTGCAATGAAATATCAATATGGGATATTAACAGAGGGCATGGCTTCCAAATGTTCTGTTTTACTCTATAGTAATGCTGGATCTCCATTCACATGATACCTTAATATCTAGGCTCTGTCAATGTATATGATACTTCATTTATGATATTTTGAATGATATCATAAAATGGTTTCATCCATCTGAAGAAAAAGAAAACATTCAGATTTCAGGAAAATCATTAATCAGGGACAGAACTTTAGTGAAGACAAGTACATTTAAATCTGAACCAAGTTTTCATTCTGATTTGAATAACTAGCTACTTATGCAATATTATGAAATGTTGGGGAGATTAGGAAAACACAGTGGTTAGGGTACTGGCCTACCATTTCTTTCCATGGGTTCAAATCCTGAAGGCAAATGAGTCTTCTGTCGCAATCCCTCCTTTTTGAGTGTGGGGTTTCACCCAACCATTCCTCCTCTCTTTAAAACTATCACCAACACCAAATTACCCACCAACTTTAAATGACACCAATGACCTTGGGCTCCATAGAACTATCATTACTCTGGGTCAATGGACAGAATTATTTCTCACGAGGATTGCATTTGCCTGCATCTAAGGGTAACTTTTCAATCTAATAAATGAAGATAAAGTATAGAAGGCAAGGAAAAATGTAGTCATACTGTGCAGTCATAGACAAAATTTTATTGTACCTAGAAAATTAAGGCTGTCATTGAAAACAGTCTTTAAAAAAAATGCAATTATATGAGCCAATAATAATGGGTATTTTCATTAAACATTTTCTTTTCTGACCAACTTATTTGCCTAAAATCAAATTTCTTTGATCCGATCCTTCACTTGGGGCCTGTTTCTCAAAGTTACATGTAGGTATATTTAAAATCACTTGGAAAATTATTTTTCATGCAATAGTAATTATTCTAAACCATGTATTCTCTGAAAAGCAGGCACGATGAATACCCAAATACATTTATTTCCATCAGAAGTACCAGCAAGAACAAGCTACTAAGAATTGTAAATTGAATTGTAGCTTTGAGAAATTGGCCCTTAATGTCCTTAAGGCAAATGAAAAACGATTTGCGCATCAAATAGAAGGCGGTGGTACCTAAAATCCAAGTATGGCACTAAAGCTGGGCCAACAAGACAGGGGAATATGAATTGTGAAAACATGGTCTATTCCCAAGTTAAACACTGGTACTGTACATCTCTCTCTCTCTCTGAACCAATATTGACTCATTCTTCAGTGGCCCACCTACCAGTCAAAATATTTATATTTCCCTGCCCAGAATACGCTATCAATCTATACTCCAAGTAAAGACTGCTTCCACGAAAGAGCAGACATAAAACTACTTTCTTTAACACAATACTTTAACAGCTTCCATCGTAACACCCAACTTACTCCATGCTATTCATTTCAATACCTCAATGAGATCTAGACATACTCCCCCTCTAAAGAGGCCAACAGAGAGATAAGAGGTCTTTATTTTGGCAAAATTGAGACAAACTGGTCAAAGAGATGATGTGATGAAGCATTCCCTGAATGATGTAGGTGATACTGAACACATTGAAAGAATTTTTAAAAATTGATGGTCACAATGACCTTTTCCAAAATACAATTACTTATCTCAAAACCAAAAGTCACTATTTTGGGAAGTTTTCATTGTCAATGCAGATTCGCAGTGAGTCATTGTGATGAGTTATGATTTAATGTCGTCTTTTACAAAAATATACGGCATTATTGCCTGAAATTTAGTCGGGGTCCAAGCATGAAATAAACTATTATCATTATAAAAAGACTGCTTATGTGGGGATTTCCTGCCAGTTCTCTTTTTTTTATTGTAGGTCCTTTGAGTATCTGGCATCCTCCCTTTTCAACTTTTTGTAACCCTAAGCCAAGGCGACAATGATAAGGTAATAAACCCATTAGCCTTGATAACTAGAGTCGGTGGTACTATTGACTTTTCCCTAGAATGGGAGCTGCAGTATCATTCCTTCAGTTTTTATTTCTATAATGTCTCTTTTCAACATGCCCTATTGCCCCCAGGCCTTTCCAAGGTAAACTCAAAATACACTCTTCTTGCTAGATTACAAATATTTTTACAGAAAATTATATCAGGAAACCCCTCTGTAAATAGTACTCGGAGTTGGCATTAGCTAAAATCAAAATAGATGTATACTTTCTCCCTTTGAAGTAAACTACTGAAAAACAGTAAGATGCTAATTAATCGGTAAATCAGCTTTGTAAACATAATTTATAAAAAAACACAGTATCTAACAGAAGATGTTCACTGCTGCCATTTGTACATAATAACTTTCTGAGCATGAATTGACAGCAGCTGACTAAAGAAAAAAATACAAAATGAAAAAAATGACCAACTTGATCACAACACAATGTTAGTGTAGGTCCTCCTATGGCTTCTAGGAGCTTTCTGTTAGGGCATCTCAAGACAAATTAGAAAAAATGCCAATAATTTTAATGAGCCTTGAAATATCTACTCAATGGTTTCACCATGCCAATGGTTTAAAATTCAACCAAATTAGAGGTGTACTTATCCCTTGCCATTTTACTTGGAAACTAAAATTCCTCACTCATCATGCTAGTTTGCAATGAGTTAGGTAAGACATGCCCTAACCTGAAACTTATTTAAAACCTCAACCTTATGATTTTTTTATCATGAAAAAATCATAAGATTTAGCATTTCAAGCCATGATCATAAGGCACCAATGCTCCACAGTCCTCATGACAACACATCACCTCTGTCATGCTATGAGTATTAGTTTAGCTGCCATGCTGATAAAAATCTGAGCAACTAACTAGTCAAAATTATGCTTTTACCATTCTGCCAAATCCTCCAGCAACCACAACAAAGCTTCCTTGTTGTTCTCCAGAAACTTCTATCAATGATTCCATTTTGTAGTAAGGGTACGAAGCCAGAAGTACTTTGGTAGTTGGGTCCAGCTGGTCCAAAGAGGCTGCACCAACCCTGAGCATTACTGGCAAACGAGTTTCTGACCAATGCAACTTATATGCATTGTAATGGTCTCGCTAAAAAATGAATAAAAGTGAGACTTTTGATATAAAATAAATAGTAACATGTTTTGTGTTTGTGAATGGAAGTTGATTTATTGTAGGTCAACAGGGCTGTGTGGAGAATATATTCTTTGGTAAAAATATAAAGAGTAGGGATATTACATTCCCTCCGGAAATAATACAAAATAACCACAGAAATCAAATTCATTTACTCACTGCCTCTGCTTTAATGGCTGCTTGATCCGCAGTAGCAAACAGGTGTCTATATCGCAATGCTTGCGACAATATTTGAGCCCGATGTTCTGAGGAAAAGCGCATTGAATGTGCTTTTCCTGCGCCACCAATATTGCCCCCTCCACTGTCTTTGTTACGACGCATTGCAACCACAAATTCGGATGCATCTCCAGGCGTAGGACAAACAGAAAAGATGTCTGAATGTGACCACCGGTTTGTAACTTCAAGATTACTAGGGTTGTAAGTAGTGATCCCAAGCGTTCCGACGGAAAATATCCTTTTATATCTGTTTCAATAAGAAAAACCTCCATGAAATCAACATTAATATTAGCAACGACACTGTTACACAAACTATTGCTATGTAAAGCACAATAATGAAACCAGCATTTAGCATGCCCGCTAAAAATGTCTTAAGATCTAATATTTTTAATCTCTATGGAATTTCTTAACGTCAATAAAATGCTGACAACTTCTTTTAAGGGTCTTTTCATGCACAATGTAAGTCTGATGACTAAATAGAAGTCCACAAGAATGATTTTTACGGACTTTAAAGAAATTCCAAGATAAAATACATCTAAATTATATCCAAATTATTGTTTACTAAACTTACTTTCCACGCCAGGAATGTTTCGTGACGTAGAAACAGGCCACATCCTGGTTATCCTTAATTGGCATCATCTTCGCGGCTACCGAAATAACATGCTGTACTTGCATTTATTTTAATAATAAAGATGAATGGCCATTTAAAAATATGTCAAAGATTTACTTACCTGTTTATGTTGACTTTGCCACTGAATTACAATTACATACAGAGGGAATCACAAAAGTTCCTTTTTCTTACGAGAAAATACATTATATACTCCGTCGAAGATCACAACTTTGCAGGTCATTTAACATCAAACAAAGATATCAGCATAGTAAATAAGTGGGCGGTTGTCATTAATTAGTTATGGCACACGTCAACTTCCTCCGTTTTGTGTTAATATAATTACATCAAATGAATTCACACTTCAAGCACTAAAAAATCCGCATAGAAAAATACTAACTCCAGCACTTCCTCGCACAAGAGCAAATAACTATACGTCATTCACGTACTGTCATCTTCGTATCACTCTCAAACACTTGACAAAGAATCCCTGCCGCTATCATTTAGGGGTGTACATTCTCCTATTGCTTAACGCAAGTGTTTTGTTTTTTCCGCCATTCACTGTTACCGCCAACTATTATGAATGCTTCAAATTTTCAATGCCTCTTTCGATTAGAGCAAAGTTAAAATACAAATCGATCCAAAATGTTTTATTTTTTATTGCTATTACCAAGTTTTTAAATTGGTTCTACACATTAAAATCCTGACGTTTACCGATCATTTAAAATATAAGTAATTGATAATTAAGTTGTACAAAGTGAGCATCCCAAGCACGATTAGGCTTGCCGGTAATTATCTTTTAATGAACCAAACTTTTAACGTTAGCAATCACGATAAATATCCTGTTTTCAATTTTAAAATAAATTCCGCCAAGGTCAAATATGGGCACCTACTCTCACCAATAGATCCAGGAATTGTACTACCTGTGATACAGCATTTTTTAAATTTATATTCACAATAAAAATTTATTTTTTCATTTGAAAGGAGTATACTCAACATACAAGCAACTTATTTATACAACTTCTAACATCGGTACATATTTTACATTTTAGATAAAAATTAAAATCAATCTCTTAAGGATTTCCAACCAAGAATGAACTTTCTTGATTACCATGCTGCCAACCTGATAGTGTATCCACCTTTCTTCACTGGATTCTTTCTTTACGGAAATCCCTTCACAGATGGTTTCATATTATCTCTACGCTTCATTCTTATGATGAACCTCTCAGGTGCAAGGCTTCATTGTTTTGTAGGAGTAAGGCCTTCAGTGTACCAATAATATCAAAACATCACCTTCCCAATGAATCAGCTTTGAGAAGCGCTCCCTTATTGGATCATAGCTATGGTGGCAATGTACTGTTAATGATTTTCCACCTTAATGCCATAGTACAAACAGTTTCAGTCACACTGTGGTAGGATAGAGAGAATATGATTCGAATTTAATCTCTCAAACCATCATGCATCTCATAACTGAATCACACAATAAATTTCAATAACCTGATAAATCATCTAGACAGTCAATGCAAGACTAGATTTTATCTGGTGCTATATTGGCACGGGACAATTCAATATTCGGGGCAAGTGAGAAAATTCCTTTCTGTATGCTGCAGTTTCCAAAAAAATCACACAGGGCTAGAATTGAGCTGAAAGTATCCAGAGACACTTTAGTTTAAATCTGGGGCCCTTGGAGAAGCAGGTTGCTACGAGTAGTTTTCTGTTGAATGAGGAGAAGGAGCCCTAAAAGGCCTGCCCACCGAGTCCTCTTGGTCCATCGTGGTGACCCTCATTAAACCTAACTGGAACATACTGCAGACAGGGATAAAGAGTACCAAAGCAGAGTTCAAAGAAACTTCACGAGATGCTGCAACAATTTCAAAGATTAAGAATCATTTGCCTCAATGTGCATAAAAATCATTCACATCAATAAATTATTCCATTCAAGGTGAATGATTTTTACATTTTGAAATTGTACAGGTCCAACATTATTTAAATTCAGTGATGTAATAGGAAGTGGTGTTTCTATGTGGTTAGGGTCCTGGACTCCATGAGACAATACTGAACATATTACTCATTAGAGTGGTATGCCACCATGCCATGGCCAATGCACACACATACACAATTTATCTTCCAGGCGGATGACTGACTATTCCAAACTTTGATTACTTTCCCAGTACTAATGGTACTAGCCAACATCTTAATCACATTAAATTGAAATTATTCTTTCCATTTCAAATATAAATAATTTTTAATATAGAAAAATATCATAACATTATTCATTGCATAAAAATTCAACACAAAATTTTATATCAAACAGCTGGAAGCCCATTGTGAAACTTCAGTGGGTAGATCCTTGTAGTTTCTAACGGCATCCATGACTTGATCAGATGTGGCCAAAAAGTAGAAGAGCTGAAATTCTTTTTGATAAGCCTTATCAAAACCACTGGAAAATTTTATTTTCATGGAGCCTTTAGCTGCAGGCTGAATAAACTCCAACCTCTGCAAATTGTCACCACAGAAAATAAAATGGTAATAAAATTATGCATAATTTATTTTTCTATGAATAAAGTATCGCAATTAAAGAGTTTTGTGAGAAAAAAACATGAATGAAGATACACACATGATTTAAATGGCCACATTTCTCACCTGTAGGGTCTCAAAGGCACAGAGGGCAATATGCTTCTCAACGCCCTGAACTGTAGACTGTTTGCTGATAAACTTCTTATACTGAGCAAACACCATTTCAAAATTAAATGGCTCTTTGTCATATATTTCATTAAGATGTTTCATAGATATAACCTATAAAAATAACAACAATAAATTAGGCATTCAAAAAATTAGGAGTGAAATTGTCTCATTGAAAACTACCAATCTTATTTTCAAGCCCGAAGAAAAATCAATCCTGGAACACAATCCAGACAAAATACGTGCAATGAGCAACTACTTATTTCAAACAAACTAGTTTTCACACTTAATTCCTCCATGATAATAACGGAAACCACCACGTTTATCCAAGCAAGACATAGAATGATGGCTAGAATTGCATTCTACATGGGTAGTTTGACAGGTTCTCGAAAATCATAACTAGATGTCAGGGCTAGGGCAACGAGTTAGAGGTAATCCTTGATGAGTAACCATGTAACGCGTCAGTCCTCTGGGAAGAGATCTGTGGTTAAGATGCCTCTCTGTTGTTGTTCCCATGTTGTGATTTGTGAAGATAGAAAAAATTGAGACTTGAGCAGTGATAATATACTCTGTAAAGAAAGGTATGAAAGCAAAGGACATTCATGCTGAATTTCAGAAAACTCTAAGGGACTCTGATCCTTTACATTCCACTGTTCACAAGTGGACAAACGAGTGTAAGTTCAGTCAGGGCAGTTTAGATGATGATCTGTGCAGTGGTCGACCAAAATGTGCCACCAGCCCGCATTTTATTGCAAAAGTGCATCACAAACACAAAAGAATGGAACTTCACAAACAAATTTTGACCCATTGATATGAAATGAAATAATTTACTTTGTAATTTCACACACTTTGTGTTTGGAATTACAAAAGTGAATGGAATTACAAAGTAAATTATTTTATTTCAATATGTTATGCAAATTCCATAAAGTTACACCTGAGACAACAAATTTTGATTCATTTTAAGAGCAAGCAACATGATTTTCTGCCCCGGTTTGTGACCACCGATGAAACTTGGGTCCACTCCTATACTCCAGAGATAAAACAACCCTCAAATCATTGGAAACATGTTGATTCCCAACCATCAAAGAAAGAAAGGCAATACAGTTGACCAGAAAGGTGATGGCTTCAGTTTTTTGGGATGCGAAAGGGATTCTGTTCATAGAATATCTTTCCACCAGTCAAACAATTACTGTACAATATTACACTAATCTTCTGTGCCAACTACAGCAAAAGATACATGAAAAAGGGCCAGGTTTCGCAAGGAAGAAAGTCATCTTTCGTCAATACAGTGTATGCTCACACACAAGTGTCGTTGCCATGGAAAAAATACACGAACTAAGATATGAATTATTGCCACACCTGCCTTATTTGCCTGATTTGGCTCTATCAGATTTCCATCTCTTCCCCAAGTTCAAAATTTTCCTTGGTGGACAGAGATTCTCTTCAAACAAAGAACTAACAGCTGAATTAGACATGTATTTTGCAGGTCTGATGGAATCTAATTTTCAAGATGGGATCAAGACATTGGAACACTGATGGACCAATCGCATTAGTGTACAGGGGGGCAATACTTGAAAAATAAAAAAGTATAATTGAAGCAAGTTATTTATTTCTATTTCACTTCGAAAACTTTTCAAAATACCCTAGCATAACTCTTATCACTGGTGAGGAGCCATCATCCTTCATCTTCCTCCAACCTTCAGTTTCTTTAGCCCAAAGAGGTGATATTCTACACTGAATATTGGGTGATATGAAATGACCACATCAGGGGCATGATCTTTCTGGTGCTGGAAATGGGCAATTCATCTTGCTTTTTATTTTAGATTGTCAATGTTCCAACTCTTCATTATGTTAGTGAGGATGGGTCTCAGCAGCAGAATTTTCTCGCATGAAAATGATGTTGTTCTCATTTCCTTAATTGTATTGATATTTATGGACTCCACTTCTGCCTTCAAGAGAAATGCTTTGCCATTTTAAGGGGCTAATATCAAAAAACATACCTATATCTTTAAATGCGGCAATGCTCAGCTAAAATATATACAATAAATCCTTCAAAGCAAACTTTCTCCATAGTTACTTCCCTTATCATCCCTGCACATCAAAAGTTGTTCTCCTAAAATGACAGCTAAAAAAATCCAAATTACCTTATATTTGATACCATCTTTTATTTGATTCAATATTATTCTTTGAATTTATTGCCAAAATGACTTTTAAAAAACTACAGGAGGATATTCATGTGACCTGGGTTTCAATGCATAACAATACTCACCTGAAAATTGATGTAAATTTATTTTGCCAATAAAATCAAATCATGATATACCATTAAGATCCCACTCAGCAATTTAATTAAATGCTTTTGTTACTTATGACCATATTTATATCAATTATGTTGCATGTTTGCATGTTGCAATTATGTTATATAATTAGGGTTGCATGTTTAATAGTAATTTTGCAATTTTTGACTTGAAAAAATATCTGAGCCTCATTAACCACCTATTAGGTGCCTGACAGCAAAAAATGTGACCGATTATGTATTGTCTCCTCCATTGAATTATGTCGTCATTGTTCACTACGATCAACAAAACACTGAAATTGGCATTCATATGCAAATTTCAGTAAAATGTTGACACAGATCAAACTATTTAGAATGAATGAGATATGTAAAAATGAAAAGACTGATACACTGAGACCCATGATGCTTGCTGAAAAGCAACACATGTGAATGATATCCAATAATGTCATTTGTTAATTTAGGTTAATTATTTTGTTGCTTTTAAAACCTTGCAAATGACTCTTCCAAGACCCCACCACATTCAGCCAAAAAAGTGCACCGTAATATCTTCATTTCATTAGTGATTTTTTAATGTTTTTACCTTGAGGAAATAGTCAAAATACATGTGAGACACTCAAGAGCAATACTCATATTGTCAGCTAATGGTAATGGATGGCACTAGGGAGAGAGCATGTGACCACTGCACATAAAAGGGCAACCCACTGCTGATAATGTAACAGGTATATTCACACTAACCTAACAAGTGAATGTACCATGTGACAGTTGCTGCTGGGTTTGTGACTGAATGAATGAGCAAAGCCATTAGAGTCAAATGATTGGACATTATGAAACACAAGAAAGGCCATTTAAATGCAAATTTTGCATTCCTTTTTATGGAATCCCCAATTGAAACCTGTTTTTTTTATCTGGCACATACCATTATGAATGATATCCCAATTGCACACTGTCACTGAATGGAGAACAAAATTGCAGGATGGATTGAAATAAGATATGACAACTTCCCTTGAGCAAAAAAGAACTAAACATAGAAAATATATTTTTGTCCAATTTTATATAAATTGCCAGAGCAAGCTGGAATATTGTGACCTGATCTACATTAAAGGATCCCACATAATTGTGATGATAAACAACGCAACTATACGAGCTATTTATATCACCTGACATCCAGTAACATAAAATTTCAGAATGATTTACATCCCAGAGGAGGCCCTAATGGACACTACATTTTGATGAAATAATAATCACTGCTGGCCATCCTTGTCTGACAACTATGACAGGGCGAGTCCTACATGAAGGTCATTATGTTAATTTCATAATCGACTTAAAGCTACTTGCCAATTTTATTGCTACTTAAATCATTAATGAAATACTATTTCCTATGTAGTTTACTATACTACCAGAATCAGCAACTCACCAGACACAATTCCAAAATAGACAATCCTTCCAGCATTTGTATCTTAGAATCAACTCCAATAAACAACTTTGCGGTTCTGATGAAGTCTCCTTCTTCCAACATGTGATGCTTATCACCCAGGTGTGAAGTCATGCACATCTAAGGAGTCAAAACTTATTAAATTTTTCCATTATCCATATGAAAAATAACTCCATTTTATTTTCTTATCACATATGTTTCATCATAAAATATTGACTGCAAAATTACCAAAAAATTTCGAAGTATTCTTTCATTTTTGCTAATATCCATTAACTGCCTCAGAATGGATGCTACTTCAACATTAGAGAGAAGGGACTTAATGGAATCATTCCAAGTTTGAATTATTTTCTTATCACCCGGACATTTTAGCGAATTTTTTGGCAGAGAGAGCAAATCAGATGCTATGCTCGTGAAGGAATTTGCATCCCCACCCTCAGGCAAAAGTAGTATTTGCCGGTGAGAAAACCTTGAGCGCACTCTTTTCTCTAGGAGCTCTGTAACATCAAGGCGAGATGTTATCCCCAGGACACATATTGGAGCCTGAAAATAAATATTATTTACCACTTAGCTTGTTTACTTGATTCACTTACTAAATTAATCATCATATTATCCTGGCTGTTGGAAGTTTAATCCTTCCTGCATTACCTTCCTTAAATCTAATCTTTGTTTAAGGTAGTTGAGAATTAAAAAAAAATAACCAGGAAAATTTTCATAAACAGCTCTAAAGATAAACTGAAAGAGATATAAATGGATGCAGGAAAGTAGCAAATATAAAAAGAGGAGTGAGGCGAGGTGGTCTCCTATCTCCCTACCTATTTAATTTATTCAACGAGAGAGCAATTAAAAAAATGAAAGAAAGGACTAAAGATATTTAAGTGAATGGAAGAAGAATTCATAGTATCCACTTTGCTGATGATATAGCAATAATTGCAGACTCTGAACAGGACATGAATAAGATGCTGAAAATACTATTTAGAGATAGAGAAGATTTGAAAATGAAAACAAACAAGAAAAGAACAAGATAATGGTTATGGAAAATGAAAATAAATTGTTAAAACACATTTTAATAGACAATACTACCTTGGATTAAGTTGCACATTTTTTCTACTTCCGGAGTATTATTAACAACAAAAATAAATGTGAGCCTGAGATTAAGAGGTTTCCCTTGATATAGCCTTGGAAAAACAAGCATTTCAAAGCAAGAAGAATTTATTTGTCAATAACCATATAACGATTAAAGCCAGAAAAAAGTTCATCAAAAAATTTGTTTGGAGTATATTGTTATATGGATGTGAGTCATGGACAATTAGAAAAGCAGGAAGAAAGAAGAATGAGGCAAAGGAAATGAGGACTTTCATGAAACTTACAAATAAAAGCCGGGTAGAAAGAGGAAGTAATGTAAAAGAGATCGCTCTTAAGGACAATAGGACAAAGAAGAGCAAAATCAATTGGATATTTATTGAGATAATATCAATCCCTTAAGAACATATTTGAAGGAAAAGTTGTAGGG
Source organism: Hetaerina americana (assembly GCF_022747635.1). Lineage (NCBI taxonomy): Eukaryota > Metazoa > Arthropoda > Insecta > Odonata > Calopterygidae > Hetaerina > Hetaerina americana. The sequence continues at coordinate 65,592,350 of NW_027286874.1, read as the reverse complement.
AAAAAACCAAGAGGACATTCCAGAGCTGCTTTCTTCAAGAACATCTACATCTACATCTACTCAATACCCCGCAAGCCGCCGCAAGGGCGTGTGGCGGGGGGTGCTAGGACACCACCCATAATTTAGAAAAGAAAAATAATAAAAAAAAATCGCATGCAATAACGACAAAATCATATATAAAAAAAACATGGCATACATTCATGCATGAACACTTACACCCCACACACATGCAAACACTCAAACTACCAACTAACATACACATGCACCTGAAAGTATACCTAACATCTCTATAGTGTTTAATTTTGTTCCGACTTGTAAATTCAAAGTTTTTAATATTTCTAAAGTGACTTCGGTTTCTTGCTATTATGATTACTGATTGTTCGGGGAAAGAATGAGTATTTGTACCTATCTGTCTTGGAATCTATCTCCCTTAGTTTATCTTTGTGGTCTGATCTACCTAAGTAGTGTGGGGCCATTATAATTCCTTCAGTGTCATATTTAAACTCGTTTGTTCTGAACATGGAGCATGAAATGGACTTCAGATCATATGCTAGCCTGGAGTAAGCAGCAGTGAATTGAGATGCATAGCTATTGTGACAAGGCACTGCCTTTAGAGTGTGATTACAGCTATAACGATTTTACAAATAAACTCTATAGATGAAGCTGTAAATTGCCTTAACTCTTTGAAATAATATTTTTAACTCACTTATTACCAATACTTCAAAGGGTGTATTATTTTAAATTGCTTCCATTAGCTACCAAAATTCACTCCAGGTAATCAAACATCTTATAATAAAATTGCATGTACAATAGTATAAGCATCTGGGGTATGAATTATGAGAGAATATAGGATAAAAATTAAAAAAATCCAGGTCCCATTTTTGAATAATTTAGCTATGGCGATTTGAGCCCAAATTCAAGTGATTTGTCAAAACACCTCCAGGTAAATCCAAGCTGTATTATTTCCTAGTAACCAGAACTTGAGAGATACCAAAAGTTCCCTAGAGAAGGGAAAGGACTGAACCCTTTTTCCTAACGAGGGAAATTTCATTTCCCATCAAACTATCCCAATGGTTGATTACTGTATTGGTAGCAGGCCTGATTAAAATGATTATTTTTTGTTCACAAATACCACTTGAATCTCATTTTGATCACGATATGCTTTAAGTAGAACCTATTTCAAGAGTACCTAATTATTAGACTTGGAAGTACAGAAGAAATGATTGGAAAGGCCAATGAGAGAAGGAAAAGAAAGAATGAAAAAAATAATTTAATAGGAGAAAGAATAAAAAGATTTGTATACTTTCTTCCATGGAATTATTTTTTTCATTCTTTCTTTTCCTTCTCTCATTGGCCTTTCAAACCATATCTTCTGTACTTCCAAGTCTCATAATTAGGTACTCTTCAAATAGGTTCTACTCAAAACATACCATAATCAAAATGAGATTCTATATACTACTACTACTCCAAAGCTTGGTTGTTGAGGCATGAAAATATGATGTAAACCGATGGGTTTTCAAGAAACGAATGCCGAGTAGAATGTGAAAAATAAAATGGGCATAAAGGAACAAATGAAGAAGCTCTAGACATAGTAGGAGAGGAGAGAGGCCTGCAAGGCTAAGTTTATAGAGGGTAGAAAAAATAGATGCACATCCATTGAGATCCAACTTTAACTGGACTACATTGATAAATTTACAACAGATTTTTAACAATGCAATTTTCAGGGGTTAACCTCGGGCACATTTGTATAGTAATCTTTGGAATATAAACGCTACAACAATTATATGAAATAGACCAAACGAATTAAAATAAACTAAATATTAGGCAGTATTACACCAAAGGAAAGAATTTTAAACAATGAAAAACTTACCTGAGCTGATTGAGAAACATCAAATAAATTATAAAGCAACGTTTGATTTCTATGGTTACAAAATAAATCAAATTCATCCAAGATAATCAGAGTTGCTTTTGAAGTTCCCTTTTCCCCTGATCTTAAACTTTCCAAAAGAAATGTCAGGTTTTCTGAAATGTACGGAACGAAAGGTCAATAGAAATCTTAGTTTCGATGCACAATATTTTTCAGTAAGTTTTAATTAAATCCACCAAACCTGAAAATGATCCAAAAACCTTATCTTGCACGACATTCTCCAACTTCATTTGCCGAGTCATGTCTTTTAGTGAAAGTCTGTCATCCGTATGTATCAATCCATTAAGATGTACAACAAGTGCTTTGTGGTTGAAAGCCGAATCCCTTTCAAGCTCGTTAAGAACATCATTCACTAACTGGAATCGGGAATAAATAATTAGTACACAGAATCAAAATTTATATTTATTTCGCTACAGTATGAATTATATATTAACTGAAAATTTAATATCCAGCATATATGCACTGAAAATGTACGAAACTGTTGACAGAGGAGGCAGTGAAGAGCAGAGGATATCTTAACGATTATAATTACAACGGGAAGAGCATTTGGGCGAGGAAAGAAATCCCTTTATCGTCACTAGTCCGATTGCTCTAACCAGAGGTGGCAGGGTGTCGATGATCAAACGATTAATTCTACGGAGACCACTTCATGAACACACTCAACATGTTACTCGAGAAAGTACCGGAAAACTGATCCCGAAAAGTTAGTCATCATCTATCATGATAGAGAACATAACTAACATGTCAGACATATTCCTTAAACTAAACATTCTTTCTCAGCTAATTTCACCATCTAGAAATTACAAAAAAACTTAGTTACCGTAGTTTTTCCGCAACCTCTCGGCCCAATTAACAGAGCTGAATTGCTTTCACCAACATTGACTGTTCTAGTCATTAAATCAAAAACGTGCAGCCTCTCCTTTGAATAACCTCTTAAAACAGAAATAGGCCTTAAAATTTTTTGCTTCAAAATTTTTCGTATGGCCTCAATGTTCATATGAATTTTTTCATTAGTGTCGTTAACCCCCATATTATCCTTTTAAAATCAATGATTTTGAAATTCGACCTTTTTACTTATACAATACAGAGTCAAAACTTTACTTCAGAGATTCTGTTGATAATACCAATTGACTTAAAACCCTAGTCTTCTTCGATTCTATAGGCAAGTTTACAAATGATAACCAATTCTGGCGGTTAAATACGCAAGAAAGTAAACGCGTTTCAGCTAGTTCGTATCCTGCAGTAGTAACAACACATGAAATTTTATTGCGTATAAAATGGTAAATATAAATATTAGTAAATCTTTTAGACTTTAAAATGTAATGGTGATGTGTCTTTCTTGTAAATACATCTTACTTTTCACGACATGCTTAATGTATTTAGTAACTATGGGAATGGCATTAAAATTTTATTACGTTGGTTATTTCAGGTGAAAATACCGCACATGACTAATAAGAATGCGGTGTGCGAATTGTCACCAAAATCGGCTTTGTTGTTCTTGAATAGATTAAAATATGATGTCCGAAAAAGATTACGCACCACTAAGTGCAGCGTGTGTTAGAGCATTAAATGATAAAATATACGAAAAGAGAAAAGCAGCAGCTTTGGAAATAGAGAAGTACGAGGGGGCGTACCACACCACATTACACCTCACATCACTTATCGTTTATTGGGTTACATGTGAAATAATAAGCCCTTATTTTGGTAATGTAAGCTCATTTTTTAATGATGTTTCAGAATGGTGAAGGAATTCGCCGCTTGCAACAATACTGTGCAAATTAAAAAACTCTTAAAAGTTTTGGGCCGTGATTTCGCCAGTTCACAGAATGGACATGTGAGAAAAGGTGGCCTTATCGGTCTAGCTGCCATAGCTGTAGCCTTAGGAAATGTGAGAACATAACATTCATTAATCCTGAAAATGTAACTCCGTTTGTCAGCAATAACAAAATCATTTTTTCTATTCTAGGATACTTGTTTTTACACAGAAGAGCTTGTTGTGCCTATTCTAGCTTGCCTTGAAGATACAGACTTAAGAGTTCGATATTACGCTTGCGAGTCTTTATATAATGTTGCCAAAATTGCTAGAGGGTCGTTGCTACCGCATTTATTTCCTCGTATATTCGATGCACTTGCTCGTCTAGCAGCAGACCCAGACCATAATGTTAAAACTGGAGCCGAGCTTCTTGACAGGCTTATGAAGGTAATTTATTTGTGGTTTGGTTTTAATTTTCTAAGTACCCAGTGCATTGCTATCTTATTGCAGTGCCTGAATGGCTCTCACATGGCTACCGTACTCCCTGGTGAGCCTGCAGGAGAATTTCTTCCACTCCTTCGAGTTAAATTTTCATTGAAGTCAGGAAAATTGTGACAATATTGGCTTTGTTTTGGAAAATTAATCATATTTATATTCCATTCAAATCACAATGTCTCCATTAATCAGGGACTAGGCATGGAAAAAATCGTTGCTTGACTATTAACATTAAAGTTGATTTATTCTGCGCTCAAATATCATACCTATCATTCATATCAAGATATGGTGACGGTTATGCCTAATGTTAAAATCATTTCAATGTCAAGTACTGGTAGAAACTAGTATTTGCACATAATAATAAAAAAGTTATAATACAAGCAAAATGAGATCCTTGAGAACAAGGTAAATTCTCTTAAAACAGTAATAAGGACTTAGAAAACCTGGAAATCCATGTGGATAAACCTATCAGCATTGTCACGCTGATCATGCCTTTTTATTTAGATCAATGTATTTTCATTTTACTTTTGTCAGTTTCATGACAGCCCACTCATTTAATCTCAATAAAGCTCTCTTGAGCTGTGAAACTTAAAGACATTATTGAAAAATGCTCTTGAAAAAATGTGAAGTGGTGAGTTAGGGACAAGATATAAAATATGTTGGGTTGAATAATTTATTTAATATTAAGAAATTCATCAATCAGTCATGACCTCTATTTGTGAGAAAATTTCCATTCAAAAGCATTATAGCTAATTAGTTGTCTCTGGCTTTAGTTCTGGACAAAATAGTAACATATTTTTTAAAATCTTTTAAATGATATTTTCAGGAGATAGTGACCGAAAGTGGCACACCTTTCGACTTGGCAAGTTTTATACCCATGCTGAGGGAGAGAGTTTATGCAACCAATGTTTTTGCTCGCCAGTTTGTGTTGTCTTGGATTGGGGCCTTGTGTGCATGCCCATCATTCAACCTTCTTCCATTTTTGCCAGATATACTTGATGGCCTTTTTCGAATTCTTTCTGATTCTACCCCAGGAATCAGACAAATGTGAGTTTACTTTCCCACAGCTCAAGTGGTACAAGCTACCTGTTGGATTGTTTGTTAATATTATTATTTGGTATTCATAGTATTTTAATTTGTCGAATTTCAATACATTTGAGGTGTGAATTCCAGGTGTGACATTCTTCTTGGGGAATTCTTGAGAAGTATTAAACATGAGCCATCTTATGTTGATTATTCCTCAATGGTGAACATTCTTATTACCCACTCTCAGGCACCAGATGATCTTCTCCAGGTATTGCATTTCAATCAAATTAGTATTCAGTGAATGTCCTGGTGATGAATATTGAATAACTGTCTCTGTTCAGTTTACAGCTATAACATGGATAAAAGAGTTCATACAATTATCTGGAGAAACTATGCTTCCTTTCACCGCATCCATTCTTTCTGCAACTCTTCCATGTTTGGCGTATGAAGATGATAATCGTAAAAGTAGGTATATGGACATAATTTTGTTTCAACATTTTGCCTGGTGCAATCAGGATATATTTAATATTTTTAAGTGACTGTATTACACCAAGAAATATACTTTATTTTCTTTATTCTCAGATATCAGGGAAACAGCTAAAGCTGTTAATTATAGTTTTATGAAGTTAATCACTGTTACCAAGGAAAAAAATAGTGCTAAGAAAGAATTTGGAGAAATTGAGGGTAAGTTACAGGCTGTGAAATAAGAGTTGATTAAGAAATTATTTTTATTGCATGCACATTTTTTTCTTACAGTGCCCTGATATTATTGTTGAAACTGCATTGAAATGTTGTAAGACATCAAAACAATCTCTAATGAGCATTAATCAGTACTAGCAGTGGAATTACTTGTTGTTAAATACTTTAAAAAAAGTTGAATCAAGATTATTCCCTTGACTTATAGTCTCCAATTCCTTCTGTGGGCACCAATCGATTGGACATTTGCATAATAGAGAGAGGTTACTGGGAATCCTTTGGGTGAAAAATTCAGAGGTTGCAATTTTGATAAGAGGAGGTGATTTTTAGTGGACAACAACGAGGGAAAAACTGTTGTCACTTTAAACTGACCTATGCAACTGAATTCCTCAAAATGGAACCTGATTATTATTAGCAGTAGTGTACTGGGTTGGTATAGGTTTTTGATGGACCCTGAAACTACACACTATTCTACGCATATGTCCTTACTACATTGACACAAAATATCTGTAAACCTCCTACTGTTTCCCCCTTTTATATCCACTGTTATTTTTATATGGACCAGGTATTATTTAAGTTTCCCCTTTTCAGTCATTTTATGCTACATGCGAATGTTGTGTGTTTTGAATTTCATTGAATTTAGTCTGACATTTATATTTTTTTAATTATTAAGCTGAAAGTAGTAAATATGTAGGTTATAGTTGTAATTTTTGTATAGCTTATTAGGTTAGGGTTTTGCCACTTTTAGACAGTTTTCTTCTGTTACAAATATATCAATTGGTGATGGAAGGAAGTATTATTATTACTTTAATTCATATGGTGTGCTAAGAAATGTTTTGAAAAAAGAAAATCAGTGGTACACTTTAATTTACGATCATTTGTTTTTGAAGCTCTTACTCTGTATTATTAGAAATGACCTGGGTGATCTAGACACTCCAAAAAACAGCATTGCGCTGATCATTTTTCTGCTCTATGGTTATCTAAAGGCCTGAAGCATATGATTAAAGAAATTGATAAAATGTAAAATTATTTTATTGTAAATAGCTTACTTTTTCAGTCGTTATTTTTTCCAAGTATGAATTTCTCCTTGCTTTTTAAATAAAAAAAACTCCCTTTGCTCATTATTTTGAACACTCTTATGCTGGTGGTTGGTGTAACATTGAAGATAAGACTTAAAAAGTTTAGGGAAATTTTCTGCTGCACAGACAAATATAAGGCATATATTTTTTTCCCCTGGCAGAATTCTTGACCACATATGCAGATAAAATCAATCAAACATCAATTTGGTCTATCCATAAATAAAATGCTAATGCATAACCAGTTAGCCATATGGCTAATTAAGACCTGCCACACACCCTTGTTTGCAGGGTAAGATGTAGTTAAGAAGTTTGGTTTGGACCATTTAGAGTTTATTTTATTTGTAGGGTATGCCATAAGTGTTCTGATACTTATCTTTGATTCATTGTAATAGTTTTCTTAATCAATTTAAGGCCTCCAAATATTGAGCTGATTATAAAATGTTGTATTGTCAATTGGAATCTTTTTCTATGTTTTATAGGAAAAGGTTCCAATGCCGAAGGAATGAACGAGAATTCTGTAGGTAATGCACCAATTCCTGACCAAGGAAAAAGTGAAAGTGATCAGTCGTTGGCAGGAGGTGAAAAGTCTGTAGATTCTTCAGCACTGGATTTAGAATTAGTTGTGGAAGAGCTAACTAAGCACTTGAACCATACTTCAGTGGCCACAAAAGTTGCTGTTTTGGGATGGATACATCATCTTCATAGTTGCATGCCTCATGAGGTGTGTTTTATTTCTTAATTATTTTTTATTACATAGCATCTTGAAGGAATACTCTTATGAAAAAAAAGAATGCTCTCTCCTTTAGGTTCTTGCTCATTTGGAGAAGGGATTGTTTCCTGCTCTCATTCGAACCCTCTGTGATCCATCAGATGAAGTTGTACGCCAAGCTCTTAAGGTGATGGCACGACTAATCTCTGAAAGTAAGGGCCCACCATTATCCTCTCTCATGAAAGCTGTTGAAGCTGAGGATAATAACTTAGCCCCTCCTCAAATGCCAGGTGGTGATGAATTGGCTCTTTCAGGTATTCTGGATTTATTTTTTCACCAAATGTTGTTATCATTAAAAAATGCCTGTCAGTGGTTTAATCTATTTGAAAAAGCCTTTTGTGAGAAAAATATTATTATATGAAGTTTTTTTTTACATATTGTCACATAGCATTTCATAATTTTAATTTTTCAGCTTTTGTTCCAAACCCATATTTTTCGAAGTTCATCATTGGTCTTTTACGGTTGTTTTCTTCAGATCGATCCCTTCTTGAGGACCGTGGATCCTTCATAATTAGGTATGTGTTATCACCATAAGAGAGACCAAGTGATAATTTTATTATTCTATGTTGTTGAGGATGAGAGGTAATTTTATTCAGTAATTACTCTATAGCCTGTGGAATACCTGATGCTTTCTCTAATTATGAAACTACCTTGCCTGCATGACTGAAGTTCATGAAGTGCATTTTATGTGCATTCATTACCACATTTTACAAAACTTCCAAGCACCTAGATTCCTATTTCTCATGATTCTTCCTTTAATATTATTTTTCTATACTGTGAGTTATTTGTCATCTAGAATAAAAAATTTATTTCTTGCTTAATCATTTCACTCTGAAGCAAAATGCTTTTAATAAGTGAAATAGTTTTTTTTCAAAATGAAATTTTTGTAATACTTAGTTTTCTATTTTCTCATATCCTTAATTAAAGTATTTTTTTAAATGAAAAGGATATTTCCTTTTTTCCTCGTGGGTCTGAGAGCTCTTGTGTCTTATGCAGTTGCTCCACTTTCACCCATAGGACACCACTGATTTTAATAGATTGTCAATGGATATGAGGAAATGAAAATGGTACGGTAGCTTTAATGGCTTCTCATAATCAGTTATTTAAAAAAATTATTTTGACAAATAATCCAAAAACTACAAATTTTAGCCCAATAAATAACAATATGGACAGTTACAAACACCTAGGTTAAGGTTAACCGATCTAAAAGTAAATTACCCCTGGATTTGCAGGCAAGGACAGCCTTGCTGTCACTTAACATTGAAAATTCTTGATATGTTTGATTTTTCTCTGTTATTTAGGTCCCTACTTAAGCTCCATGTAGAAAGCATTAGCCTTTATTGTTACACCCCTGGAGTTGGATGAGTTAGACCTTAAATGATAGATGATATCAATGTCAGGTTTCCATCCATCCTCTGCTCCCTGAAATCCTATCTCTGCCTACTAATGAACATATTATTAATAATCTGCTGGTTTCAGTAAGTTTTGGATGGACACAGGCTATGCAACTGTATAACAGTAGTTCTCTTACCTCTCTCACGGAACACTTATGCTCAAAAATATAAAGTATGAATGAAATCCACTCTCATCCTCCTTATACACATATAAACTACTATTAAAAAAAATGGTAATTCCTTGAGCATCTTCAGTTAAGCATATTTGGCTTTTTAAGCATATTGATGTACAAAATCATTTTTCAGGCAGTTATGTTCCTTGCTGAATTCGGAAGCAATATACCGTGCTCTTTCAGAGGTTTTATTATCAGAGGACGATTTAGCTTTTGCAAGTTTGATGGTAGAAAATCTTAATTGCATTCTCCTAACATCCAGTGAACTCTTCACCCTGAGAATGAAGTTAAAAAACTTGGCTGATAAGGTTTGTACTTCTTTGACTTGGTGTTTTCTGTTTGGGTTGTAATCACGTACTTAATTATTGAATCACTAATATCAATGTGAAAGGGACAATTCCATGATATCTTATGTTTTATCCATGTGTGATGGTTTTGACTGCTCATTGTTTTTGTTCTTTTAGGAAGCACATGAGCTGTTTCAGTGTCTGTATGCATGCTGGTGCCATAGTCCAGTGGCTACTGTGGCTCTGCTGCTTTTAACCCAGAATTATGACACAGCTTCTGAGTTGATTTCCACCTTGTATCCTTCAGTCCTATTACATTATAATTGGAAGTGATTGAGATTAATTGCTTGATGGGACTACAATTAGTCTTATATGAGACTGTGGCCACTGTTCCAACTGTTTGCCATAAAGTAGTTTATAGTTTAATCAATTTCACTAATCATTACTCATTTTTTATGAATTACAATAAGAATAAACTTTTCATTGCATGAACATTTCAGTTTTAGATTATTAGTTCTCCAGAATGACTGAGAAATACTTTGTGTACTAAACCTTAACCTATTGCAAGTGGTGATTTGGATGTCACTGTTGAATTCCTGACTGAAATTGACCGACTCATTCAACTTATTGAGTCTCCTATTTTTACATGTTAGTATACCCTTTTATCAACGTATGCATGTTTATTTGCATTTTCTCTTAAAATTTGATGTATGTTGAATCGGTTTAATGTATATTATTTTGTCAGGAGTAATGAAATGTGTACATATTACACCAGTGAGTCACTAAAGTTCATTACATACCATTTAAGCAAGGTATCGGAATAAATTTCAGGAAGAGTAGGATGTCTGATTCCTTAAACAAATACCAAAACAGACCCAGACCAAAACAGACCAGATAGACCTTTATTTTATGAGATTTATTTTCAGTATTGTTTTCTTTGCTCATGTTGGTGAAAGGCTTAACCTGAAGAAATAATTTTTTACCTTAACCTTTAACACTTCTTTTCCTAGCAGCATGTTATCGGTACAAGACATAACTCCTTTCACCATATATATTGCTTGGATACCCACTTAAATCAAATGCTACTCTCAAACAAATTACACTTGATTAGAAATTTATAAGAAATTCTTCACAATTGATTAGGCTAATAAATCGCCAGCAAAACTACTGTAGCTTCTGAGGAAAAGATGACTTAGCCAACGACTTACCTTTGGAATAGTTGTGCACTCAAAAAAAAAAAATGCTTCTGTAAGCGGTGTTCACCAGATATGAAAATTATTGAATTCCTTCCTCAGATCTTAGATTGGAACTTCTTGGAACCAAACCTCCTGGAGGAAGACAGAACAGTAGCCGCGAGTCTTTGCTTCGTGCCTTGTATGGTCTGTTGATGCTTCTTCCTCAATCGGAAGCTTTTCATACATTGAGGCGGAGGTTGCAGTGTGCACCTCCTCTCTGGCCAAATTGTCGATGTGGAGGGCAGTTTTCTGGTCCATCAGCTGGTGATGCAGTGTCTTCAAGTAGTTCACAACAAAAACCAAAGTATGGCAAAAATAACTATGCACTGATTCTAAAAATTATTTTATAAGTCTAAGGAAATCAAGACTTTTATGGAAGGAAAATAAAATTTTAATGGATGGCAGATGGTGGGTTTGTGGGCTCTTAAAGGATGTGTTGTAAATACATATATATGCATGAGTTTTGGGATAAGATATAATTTTTATGCTTCATATTTAAATATAAATTCTCCAATGGAAATGTTCATATTGACCCAACTTGTTGTTAAAATATACTTTAAAATACACAATTATTAAAATAAACAAATGCTTGCATAAATAATTTTTTTTGCTGAATGTGCTTGCATTTAATAATTTCAGATTTTAAGTCTAGTTTAATAGTATGAACTAGGGTTTATACATAATTGTTCAGTAACAAGAGAAATAATTGAAGTTTTAGTGCTAATTGTCCTTATTTTTGTTCTCTTAGGAGTTCTGATACTAAGGATGAAAGTCATAAAAGGAAAAGTTGGTTGAAAAAGGACGGTGACCAAATGAGTGGAGATAGTGAAGCATATACCCACATTGATCCAGGGTTAAAACATTTCCTATCTGTTCAAGAAAGGCATAATGCTGATAAGAAAATGCGAAGACTCTCAGGAGTTGTGGAGTGCAGTGTTAAATTAAACGAGTCTTAGCAGATGTGTTAACTATCATGATTTCATAATAATTATGAAATTAAAATATTTAATGATATGGAATCAACTTTGCAATGACTCTTTCATTTATTGTATATGATTGTTATGTTAATTACTCATGTTTATAGTTAAATTCAAAAGATAAAAATGTTATTTTAATGTAAGAGATTGTTTGACAAGATGAAATCTTTATCCACTGTAATTGAAATTTTTATCTGTAGATATTTTGTAAGATATTCAACTTTTGATAAGTCTTTGTTCTGAAAATGATTGGCATTGTTGATATTTACCTTTGCTGTTACTGAAAAATAAAGCCCCTTTGGAGTACATATTATCTTCCCAATTAATTTTAACTTCATGGCACATGTTGTAAAAGTTTAAACATGAATTGTTCATGGAAGAGTTAGAAAAAACTGGAACAAAAAAATGTTTTCCAGCATTTTTTATTTCCTTTCACTTACTTTCCAAGATTTATTCAACCTTGTGCTCCAATGGTAACATTTGGCATCAAGTTGCTAGATTTCTCTAAAAATCTCTGAATTTCATTAAGTTTATACATTTGTTTTTATGAAGGAAGATGTTGCCACATTTTGAAGAGCTTCATCCTTAAATGTGGAGAATAATTGATCTCGTATTTTTCCATGAATTTACATTTATGTATTTAAATATTGAAATAAATTTGAGTTATACTCAAAATTAAATGTTAAACCTGCACTATTCTGATTATTACTTGGGGTTGGAGGAACAACGTTTTCTGATTAAAAATTTTCAGATACAAAAAATCATCAAGCACAAAAGTAATGCCATTTTCACAGATGATGAAATATCTCAGTGGGATTTCAGGTCCTGCCACTTATGTGCTATGGACCACAATTCCAAGTATCTTGTTTGTTGGGGCATATTATGTGTACTTATGAAAATACTCCTGAACATTTACCAGAGGAAAAGTAGCAGAAAAAAAGCTTTTCCTCTTTGCATCCACCACAAAAATTTCTCCATTTAAGAACAAATAAAAAAATAAATCTCTAAATTCTGAAGGTACTGCCAATACCTTAAGCGGATGTTGGATATTTTTCTTATTCCTATGCATTCACTTATAGATGTACTACTGTTCTTTAAATGCAAATATTGGCAGTGAGACAAAGAAGATTTAAATACATGTATCGACTGTTCGTTGCTCCGGCAAGAATTATTTACATTCCCATGAGTGCATTTTGTCTGGAATTGAAGTTTGAAGTAAGTTTTCCTTATAAACCTTTACCTGCTACTTATACCATAGGTCTCTAGGTCCATAGCTACTTATGAACTACTGTTAAATCGAATATATGTTAACTTAGAGATAGTAGTGTAACTGAAATCCAAGAGATCACAGTTTTTGAAGTAATCATTAATGCATAGAATATTATATTACATGTACCCAGATGAAAAATAATCAGAATACAATGATTGTCGTTAGTCTGAATATATCCCTGATGATTGCTAATATCATGGAAGACAGAGTTATGGAGTCGATTTTGACATGGACACATAACACATCATTCATTCCCCTTACAGTAAGGCAATATACAGTGTAGCCTGATTATTTTTTTAAGGTTATTGAAGGAAACTAAACACACTAATTTCTTCCATACTCCCCTGTCCTTACATACTTCTTTTACCAGTCACAATGCATTACTGTTTCATCACACAAATTTATGAAGACTTATGATATTCCTCTATGTATATTATGATGTCCTGGGACAAATTAAATTATTATTTTTCTTTGCTTTGGGGGTCTCTTGAACCACACTCACCAATGACTTTCTCAGTATGCTCCTTCCTCTCTACATCTCTCATATATGTTTGGTGACTTGACATTCATTCATTCTGTCAAGATGACCAAACCAACATTGTAAACTTATTTCACCCGTGTCAGGTTATACAGTACATCCAGACTACATGCTTTTATAACCCACACATCCCTCACCAGCCCACTAATTTCCCTCAAAGGACATTTATCTGAAATATGAGTAGTTCCTCAGGCATCACCTGAAGTAATACTCTGAATTAGTATGCCCTTGAGTAGTCAAAAGAATATCTTCATCAGGGTTGCTCCTAACTTAATTGTTGTCTCAATGAATTCCTTCAGAGACTGCAAGATCAACTCATCTTTTGGATGATTGATATGGAGTTGACAAGTCATGCTGGATAGTTGATGACAAATCTCAGTAACTTTCCAGCAGTGTTACCATTTGCAGTGACTTCACTCAGTCACTTGAGATTTGATGACATCCACATAAAAAGTTACAAAGTAGCATGCTTTCATTGCCTTGTCATTTGTTGTCTTATGCACATGCTGATTTAAACTCATTACAAAGCTCCCCCCACTCCCCTAAATAGAGGGAGAGGCTGTGTGGGTAAAATGGTGCAACACTGGCCTCAGAAAGAGTGTTGTCCAAAGAAAATCAACCATCTACGTTAAAAATGAGATATGTAGAATGATTTAGTTTTTACCTTCACTCTATAGTTTTATCTTTGCTAAACCCTGTGGGAATTCTCAGTTATACAACATTTCTGTCTGAGCATCACAATGCAGCAATATCAGAGAGAAAAAATCATTCGCCAGGATTGGGATTTGAACCCGGATCCCTTGGATGTCCAGCTGAATGCTTCAGCCAGTTAAGCTACCAAGGCATCCTGGCATTACCGAGGTGTAACTGTCGTAGCATATCCAGCAGTTTCTGGGAATTTCTGCCTGAGATTGGAGCAGTGAAAACATTAACATGCAGCATACAATTATTTTATTTCAAATATGAATGTAAATACAATATCTGAAATAAGAAACAATTTTTATTACACCGTTATACATCCAAAATTGACTCCTCAAATGGCATTTTATGGAATGCCTACTTTCCATGCATCTCTATACATAACAAAATAGCATTCACAGTGGACACCTTTAAAGACAAATCAGACTTCTATGAGCTCATGTTTCACTTAATGTTCAACGATATTGGGGTGAATGTTGCTTGATCAATGATCGTGACACATCAGCATGCCCTAATGGAGAAAGAAATATCTATTAGTGGCAGAGTACAAAATTAACCTAAAAATTACTTCAAGTAATAGTGTCTACTCACCAAGTTGTAATTCTATATAAAGAGCAAGCATTATGACATGAATAGGTACATCACAGCCAGGTCCTTTTGATTTCCAAACCTAAAATAAACAAAGCATGAGATACTATGTGATAAAAAAACAGGTATTCAGGGGTGGAATATGCTGAGGAAAGTTAAGACGTAAGCCATTGAAGAAATATAGATCGATGAAGAAATGAATTATGGGGTAAAGATAATACTCATTCAGCATTAGAAGAAAATTACATAGTTTCTGTGGGAGAGGATGTAGAAGGTATATGACTGCTATTACGTCACTTACGTATTGTGAAATAAGCAATGTGAATAATGAGAACACAAAATACAGAGAAAGGTGAATGGAAGGTTACACAGAATTGCTATTAGCCTACTACTAACTAATGTCACTAAAAGAGTATAGTTTATGCTACCAGCTGATGGGCACTACCACTTAAAGTCTCTTCATAATGCCATAAAGTGAGGGAAGTACTTAAGGTGATGCTTACGGAGGATACCATGACGGCAAGGACTTACAAAAATTACCCAATGAATGAGGAAATGGCAGTCCCTGAATCTCACATGGAGACTTTTCTCATTATAACATTGCCAAACATGTTAGCTTTCCTAACCAGTCTAAGACCTTAAATTACCCACTGAATTTTTAATTATGTATATTACCGTGAACACATTCAGATAACACTAAATTCAACAATTATGAGAAAATATAGTGCCTTTAACAACATAATGCCATTAAAGTTGCACATTAAAACTCCTCTTTCACACTTTTCTAGGAAACAAGGAAAACAATGTAAATTGCAGGAAAATGAAACTCGAGGGTAAGTATTATTAGCAGGAAATGGAAGCAAAATTGCCACTTCCTTCATGTTATTTGACCCATAGTGCCACAAATTTTATATCAAGGCCTTAAAAGGCCTAGATATAAAATTTAGAGCACTATGAACACAAATTTTAAGTCTCCAGATATCTCTCAATGCAATGAGACAATACATTCCTGACAAAAATCTGTAGTTAGTTCAACTTAAATGCATGAATTACAACAACTTCGAGGCAGCTGGTTAGGGCAATTAACCGGCAAGAATACCAATTTAATTTACTGTAATTTCAATATCATTGGATGTGCAAGACACTTGTCCAATGACAACAATTGTTTTTTTAAGCCATCTTTGCATCAAAGGGATGAATTTGTCCTTAAAAGCTATTTGATTGTCATCCATGTCTTTGCATTGGCCACATGGGTTGTTGGTGAGGTCTTGAAAATTTTTAAATTATCAAGGATTCTTGAATTTTCCAATGGAAAATAGCTTCAGGTCAGCAATGTCATTTGCGTTAGCAACTAATAATCAAGTGACATGATTAAGTTTCTTGCATAAATTGAAAGGACGTCTCTTTAGCAATGGTGCTGAAAATGTACTATTAGCCTCATCATACTACTGTATGAGAGCTAGTGTAACTATAATTGGAGAGATTAAGTGTAAAACAAATAGATTCAAGAAGTCATTTTTCCAACAAATGATAATGGATCAGAATAGCATTATCTGATCACACTAGGGGAAAAGGTATTTTATATAGTCTGATATGTAATCAGTTAGGTTTGATCATCATCATACCTAACTTATTTTATTATTTGTCCACCAACTTCCATTCCTACCTCCAGTTTTTCCCATGTCTTTTTTACCATTTACTCCACATGCATGTTGAAAAATACAGGTAACGTTGGCCACCCTCCCTCATAAACGCTATGAATTAGTCCATAAAACTTTTCCCCCTACCTTTTCCTAAACCTCAAAGTAATTCCCTAGGGATATTGTCTACCCTTTTGGCCTTAATTGTTTTAAATTCTGTTAATGCAAAGGGAGGAAAGATTACTGCTCCTGCCAGAACAGCTCTAGGGGTCATCAGAGCACAGAAGCCCTTCCACCATTGAACATTTACTCAAAAATCAAAAGTTACAAAATGATTTGCTTTTGTTTTTAACATCAGTTAAGTGATTGGTTTCAGATGGTGAAAGCAAAATTAAATTCTCGTTTCGATTCATCAATACAAGCTGTCCCTGAGTCTCCCATTACGCAAATGATAACTACTAAATATAGGAGCCAATAATTTTTAGAAGCAACTTGATCATTTAAATTTGAGTAACCTGTAAGAGTCCCACTCCTTGTTTAAGTTACTGACCTGTTTTAGAGTTTCTGCAGCCTTCTCCAGTTCCCCTCGAATAGCAAACGCCACAGCAAGATTGTACTGCATCACCACTCGGGCTGTTGCAAGTGTTGCTGGGAACCAGGCTGAAAATATAAAAATATCATCAAAATATTATAATAATTTATTATTATTCAAAATATTATAATAACCTTCCCTTCCCTAAAGAAACATGACTAACAAGCAAGATGAAAAGTATCTTTGATGGAGGACGACAGCTTTTCATAGAATTGAACACTTAGAAAAAATTAAATAATTAAAGGAACTCTCATGACCACAAAGAGATAATATTTAAGTTAACTTTCAATTGTAATTTATCTTTTTTAGCCAAACATTGATTTAGAAGAGCCTCAGTTTTTTGGAAATGAAGGGAATAAACAATTTGGAGTGATACATTTGTTGACATGTAAGGTTTCACAAGAGGAAATGCCCAAGGATGGTTGAAACAGAAATTCATCCAAGAGAGAGATTTGTTAATTACAATGGAATTTCCATGACTTACAGTTGCTATTGATGCCATTGTCAATACATGCAAAAATAAAAGGTGAACACACTATATTTGGCTAAAATATTAAACAACAAATGCCTCAAATAAAATTTCTAAAACAGTTACAGCTGTACTAACATTGAGTCTCAGTACTTTTGACAACATTTTTTTCATATGAAAAATATGGATTTTAGCATAATGAAAACAATGCAAATTGTAATCTACAATATAATTTATTAAGACTGTACATTTTAATAATTTGTGATTTGTGGAACTCAACAAAATCTACTGCATATTTTTCTTAAAAAACAGCAATCATAAATCACTTTCTCAGCATAATCATCATAGAAAAATCTATTTCTATAATTGATTAACATTATTTGCCTTTTTTTAGATATTTGTGATGGCTGAGACTACTTTTACAGAGGAGTGAAACCCCACTCCATTGAACTTACTATTGTTAAGGGTAATGATATGTCAAGCTCTTTGGTATTTCAAGCTGAATGCCAAATTTAAAAATTTAAGATTGACTGTACAGCAGAATTCAGGGTATCATTGTTAACTGAGTGGAAGGCACTGGTGGATATTTGACAATAAATGATAATTGGATACCTCTAAATTTTGGGCTAATGTGGCCACATTATATGTTTCGTAAACATCTTTTAGTATGTATGCATTATTCCTATTATTTTTATTCAATATATCCTTCATTTAATCATCCATTCCATTCACCCTGATTAAAAAATTAAGATATTTAAAACTACTGCTAATTAATTACCTGCAGTTTCCAAGGCTCATTTTGGGAATGAAATCTCAATGCAAAATAAATCAATTTGTGACATAAAAAAACATCAGCAGTTAAGATTAATATGTATGTAATATTACCAAAATAGAATTCATGCCAATTCTTTTGCCGAACTTATCATAAATTATTACACTCATTTAACAACATTTATAGATATATCTATCAGAAAAGACAGCCACATTGATTTGGACTTACATACAAGGATAAGTAGAGTTAAAGGTTTTGGGCACAATAATCTTCAGTTATTATCCACCAGCAATTGCTACTGCTCTTCCATAAGTGAATACATATTAATCAATGGAGAACGTGGTAGCTCAGTAAAAACGAGGTCCTCTGGCTTTCATGGACTGTGGCACATGGTCCACTTGAGATGGCCTTTCAGAGGTTCCAGTAGTTCCAGCCACTAATCATCATTACCATGACTGGAAATTCCAGAAATTCACCCTGAAGAAAGGAAAGGACAGAGGATGGACGCACTAGAGTAGCTGGAGATTAAGAAGAGCCAATGCAAGAAAAAGCTTGCCAATGATAATCTTTTTCTGTTTTCTCCTTCTCTTGTTGATACCCCCATTTATTATAGACAATAGCATTTTCATCATCGACCCACATTACCTCTCGTACTAAACACTCTTGAGTCCCATATCTCTACTCATAACTTAACAGGCCCTTCTGAATCTGAATTCCTTCTGCTTGGTACACTCAAACCCCAGTGGATTCCTCTATGAGTTCCCTGATTTACATTCGTATCAACCCACTAAGACTTGGTCCTAGCTCCCAACCCTCTCCTCCACTCCTGGCCCAGAACTCACACCCGATCATCTCGGTCCCCTACCCTTTCCTCACCTAAGATTGGTCAACATACAGTAAATGCTCAATTATCCATGCCAAAGCATATTTAAATAAATTTACAATCAGAAACATTCTGAGATCCACCAACCCTTTTGCGCCCCCCATCCTCTGACAAATTTCCTTATCTTTCCCAAATTTGCAACTGCCCCCGATGTAAACTATGTCCACTTATCAGATCTGCTCCCCACATCCCCTCCCCACCTCACTCCCACGCTAACTGCCTCCCCAAAAATGTAATATATCTTCTGACATACAATCAATTCTAGTCTTTCTACACAGGTGAATGCTTACCCCCTTGTCATTCCCATGAACAATAACCATTATTCCTGTAATTCTGCCTCACTCTCTTCTTATCCCTTCTATCACAAATTACCACAATATTTCCTTCGACCAGTGTTTCTTCCTAACCATCCTAGAATCCCCACCCGATTCAGTCACTAATATTGAGGTGAGAACTTGTGAATCCATGTACATATCAGCATTCTGATGTTTTGAATTTTCAGGGCTCAACCATCACCACTAGATCCTTACCACTTTCCTTACCCATTCCCATCACACCTAGTACTTTCCCCACCCCAGCCCTTGCATTCATTCCACCCAAGACCATCCAATCCTACCTGAAGAAGGCCGAAAGCTTAAAGGTGAAAGTCTCACGGAGATGAATAATAATGTGCATCAAGTTAGCACTAGAGAACAAAAATAAAAACACAGAAACACACAAAAAAGAAAAGAAACTCAAGTTTTGGAATTTTCGGTGGTCAAGCCACCTTTCTATAAGAAGAGAAGGAAGGAACTCCTTGTGACTGTAATTTCAGCCCTCCATTCTTATATATAATACATAAAATGAATTACCTTTAAGAATGCGGCCATTTTCACTACTTGCCGTTGAACTTGGAGTAGACGATGATATAGTTGCTGAAGTTGATGAAGGTACAGAGGTGGGAGGAGGCATAGAGTCTACTCCCTTGTTTCCAGCAGACGTTTCTTCTCTTGTATCTCCATCTGACCCAATGAGTGTGACCCCTTCAAAAGGAGCTGCAGGTACTGTGAGAGATATGTCCCAAACATTTTCCGGGTTCAGATGAGAGACAGCTTCAGAAAGTCTGTCCAGCAATATTAGGGCCTCGGCAGCATATAAATGCCCAAGTAGTCTGAAAATAAAATTCTGAGGAATGAATTCATGACAAAATACACAGGTCATATTATCTCTTAAAAAACTTAAAACCTCAGCAAAACCATTTTTTTACCTACACCAAATGCTGCAATATCCCTACATTTAGGCATCAAATTATCCTACAAAATCCTATATCAATTATACATTAATTTTCTAATACCTAACAAACATGGGAGGCACCACTGACACTCCTATCAGGAAGTTAATATTCACTTGCTTCTTAAGTAACCCATTACTGCTACAGGACAAACAAAGGAAAACAAAGCCTGCACTTTCCTGAGATAGTGGGATAATTAAACAGGACTGTAAATGGACACTAGACATGTTTTTAGGATGTTTCTATCTGTATGATGCAGACATTTGACCACCCATTCACCTGAATGATAGGTTTTCCAGTGTAAGTAACCAATTAGTACTATCCATCCTGCTCTCATCAACCTAATCTGCTACTACAATGGAAGAGAATGAGGGGAAGTGCAATGGGAAACATCTGAGCACCTGTGTGGACACCCACTACTGAGGCAATGTATCATTCACAATCACAGCTGGACTCCACTGGGGAGACTCTTGCATGCAACCGTGTGAAGAACAATTGCATTTTGTACTTACTTTTAGATTATCATTGGGCGGCAAGATCATTCATTGCTTGATTATTCTAAAACAGGCAATATAACATTATTCTTTTTAAGTAACAAATCCATTTAACTTAAAAGTCAGTCCTAAGAAACAAATTACTATTTCTGTAAAAACTAAAAGATGGTTACTGGAATTTAAGCACCAAAACTGTGATTATATTCAGTCAGTACGTTGGTCATTCAAAGGAATATGATGAAACTTGTTATTGCTATGAGGTAGCACTTTAATATATTCTCTAATGTATTTGCATATCAATATTAATGCTTAGCACTAACTGTGGTTTAGCCTACAATGAATGGCCCATGGTTGCCTGTGATAGACACAAATAATCTGCTTATAATATTATGTTACACCCCCATTATCTTTTGGACAAGCAGAGAGAACTCCAAACAACCCTAAGGGATCAGATACTTCCATTGTTCTTTCACTAATTTGAGAGACATTCATCCACAAAAAAACCAAGAAAACCACAACTAGGTTCAGAGGAGGATTCAGGAAGTTTGTTACAGCTCTATGATATGTCCATGTTTGTTAAAACAAAAAAAATCTCATTGAATTGTTCTTACCATTAAGCTCTAGCCAAACAAAAACAACAAGTATATATACAAGGAAGATATCTTAATATCAAGATATTTGTAACCTAGATACCAAAAATACCTAATGATTTCCTTGGCTGGAAATTGATATTATGTATGTAGTTTTATACTTTATGGACCACTCTAGATCCTAAAGTAAATAGGCATACATGCCTCCATTTAAAAGAGAAAATATATGCAGTAAACTCTCGATTACCTATACATGGATCGTCCATTTGGCAGATTATTAATGCCTCTATCTCCCTAGCACCTCAAAATTTTATTAAAATCACAATCATTTCATGATAATTATATACTTTTAAACTCCAACGTAATTTCTGAAACATGCAAGTTTGAAATTCCTGGGCTTTCTTCAATGTTATTAAATACACCAAATCAAAAGTTGTCAACAGTATTTAATGCTTTCATTTGAACATTTCTGAACAACATACTTTCTGATCAACATTTCCCATGCATTCATTAGCCCTGAGAATTCCATATTCTCCTTCAAGGTGAGCAAATACATAGTTTTACTACACAATAAAAAAGTCATCAATTATCTACACCACATTATTTTGATCGGTGACATATGATGAATATGAATCTGCATTAGCACAATCTTTTTAAATTCATCCTTCACCAGTCATTTTTCCTTCTTCACCAGCTTTTTTTCTTTGCTACATGATTGGTTTAGCTTCCTGAGGAAAAAATATTCAGCTATTCTCTTGTTCTTTTAAATAATTAGCATACTATGAATATATTTACTAACAGTTTCTACTTTTTGAAGCAAATTAAAGTTTACAAAAAAAAATTTAAGTTTTTAAAACAAATCATAGTTCCTCACCTGTGGGCTCCCGAAAGTCTTGGCTGCGCAAGAAGACTTTGTGCATGAGTCAATGCAATTGTACAATCTCCAAGGCAAAGTGAAACATATGCAGAAGCAGCAAGTATTGAACACTGTAGAGCACCCAGGTCACCTGCGTATGACCCACCCATTCCAGATGACATGCCATTGCCATTCCCTCCTCCCACAATACTACTATTAATGGAAGAACCTAAAATGCAATAATGATATACAAGATGACAAAGCCATTGAAAATACTTAAAAAACAGCAGCAGAGTCAGAAAGCATTTGAAAAAACTTATTAATTCGTAACCTTCCCCAAGACATATTTAGAGTAATGATTATTTTTAGTTGACATTACTTTACATCACACTTATTGGCACAAATAAAAAAAGGATATAATGTAGGAATGAGCACAAAACAATTGTTTTATTTTAAGACTTTCTCCAACATTTCAATCTCTTTTTCTCAGGATTCCATGCCACAGAGAACACAATTTCTGCAAAAAAATTCCCACAGATTAAATGATTTCTGAACTTCCAAGTGGCTGCCAGAGTTTAAAAGTGGCTCCTAAAACAATTCCATTATTTGTATTTGGTAAACCAATACATATTTATTTGAAATAAAAAATCAGAAGAACTAATCTTTGCAATGATTTTGATAAATTGTGGCAAAAAAAATTGAATAACACAGTCACCATGAGAAAATATCACTTTTTGCCCGTTAAATTATTTGTAAAAGTTTAAATTCTGAATTACATGCCTACCTACAATAACTTTAACAGCATGCGGTGAGATTCAACTACCTCTAATTATCTGGGGACTCCAAATGTGCACCATAATTTTATGCATGCAATCAATTGATCAGTTACTAAGGTGGAAGGAAAAGACACTAACTCAATTTCAGCACATTTAAATTTTCCCTAAAAATGTGAAGTTCAAAATACAGCAGCATACAAGTGTGATTTCACTTCAACCATCACTCTTCCCATTTTAAAGATAGATTTTGGACGGTGGATTATGACTAATATTTCTACGTGATGTTAGAAATTCCTATTCCTTTATTAATTTCTACACGACTTCTGTCTGTCTTCCTGCTGCTCAAAAAGCTTGCTCTTTTTCTTCCTCCATCCTGATTTCCCAATATACTCTCTTCTATCACAGCCTTTAACATACCAGGACCATTCAATATTTCTTCCGTTCACTTAATCTGTCATTTTTGGACTTCCCCAGGTAACTTCTTCTCTTCACCCACCCAATTTATAAATTAGTTTTTGTCTTCCAGTTTGACTGTAGGACCTGGTAAATATTATGTCATTTTGTTTCCAAAAATCAATTCAGTAGCTAATTACTTAATTTTGCTGCTTTTGGTTGCCAAACTTTGAATAGTCCTAACTTATTATTATTGGCTTTTCTATGCATTGAAAACATTTATTAATAATTTATCATTAAATTATGTTAATGTTGAATAATACCCAGAAAACAACAACAAATATTTGCTTTTTCAATGATTAACATAAAACCTCTAGTATTCAATCCTGTTTACGCTACAGTGTGCTGATCAAAAGACTAATAAGCCATCATATTGAAGGTTACTAGAGAGAATTTATCTACTGCCTTAAAAAAACTTCAAAAGAAATCAAAGCAAATGGCACCTTCAGGTATTGGAACAAGACGAGGATGGGAGTTGTTTGTACTTTTGTCTGATCCCTCTTCTGGTTGTCCAGAGGAACCTCCAGTCTTCTGCCCTTTCCCAGGCATGTTTCCATCTTCCTCCACTGCTGATGGTGCTGAAGGAGATGGAATTTGTGCATTTGGAAGGATCAGCTGGAGAGAATTCCTCAGGCACAGAGAAGCGAACTCCAATGAGGGTACTGGGATGGCTGATGACTGGCCATCACAACTAAACAGGATGTGAAATGTTACATTTTCACCATCATTTGACTGGGAGAGTACTGAAACATTTGCACTTTTGAACAAGTAAAGTACACAATCACATGAACATTCCGGTACAATGACTACATGAGTAATGGCTTTTGAGACTTTCTCCAACATTTCAATCTCTTTTCCTCAGGATTCCATGCCACAGAGCATACTATTTCTACAAAAAATTCCCTCAGATTAAATGATTTCTGAACTTCCAAGTGGCTGTCAGAGTTCATAAGTGTCTCCTCAAACAATTTCATAATTTGTATTCGGTGAACTAATACAT
The DNA here is from genome assembly GCF_022747635.1 of Hetaerina americana. Taxonomy (NCBI): domain Eukaryota; kingdom Metazoa; phylum Arthropoda; class Insecta; order Odonata; family Calopterygidae; genus Hetaerina; species Hetaerina americana. The sequence goes on along the minus strand of NW_027286874.1, from coordinate 65,567,649 downwards.
ATTTATTTGAAATAAAAAATCAGAAGAACTAATTTTTGCAATTATTTTGATACTTTGTGGCAAACAAATTTGAATGACACAGTCACCATGGGGAAATATTACTTTTTGCAAGTTCAATTATTTATAAAAGTTTAAATCCTGAATTACATGTCAACCTAAAATAACTTTAACAGCATGTGGTGAGATTCAACTAGCCCTAATTATCTGGTGAGTTCAAAAGTGACAAAAGCAAGCCACAAGACAATGACTTGCCTTTTTATTTTAATTCATCAAAAACCTCCACTCAATACACTTTATCTGGTGAAAGATTTTTACGTGAAAACAAAATTCATTTCACTTTCTACAAAAGATTTGATCGAGAAGAAATATTTTAGTAGAGCATTACCAATGATCAGACATCATCCACTTTATACTCCTACTTCCATTTTCGTTTTGTTACTTGTTTTTTCATTTTAATTCATCAAAAACATCCACTCAATACACTTTTGCACACTATTCTTAACTTAAACCTTTAACATAGCCAAAAATATTCATTAACATAATGAGTGCCCTTGGTGTAACTTAAGTTCAAAATTACAACTCAACTAATAAGTCTGATCACAGAGTAATATCATAGCTGGCAATACTTTTATTTATTACATGTATGGCACTGTTTATACAACTCACACTACCTGCATAATTAAACAGAGAGTAAAGACTTACCTGTACTTATCATCTTTGGAAAGATGAGACGTAAGAACAATCTTCCGATGAGGAGGAGCACCCACTACACCTTGTACTAAATCCTTCCTCCTGGCTGACAGGTCAAAATCAGCTTCATTACCCTGATGCCATGGAAAACCAATAAATGTTAAAGCAAGTGACGCACACATAAAAATACAAATGAAATCCAAATTCTGTGATTGAAAACATAATTTGAATTCCCTTAAAACTACAGCCGAGGATGTACAAAAATAATGCCACCATATCAAAAGAATTATGCGACGACTCACTGTAATCACTTTATTTGCAATTTGATCTTTTTTTTTGTTGAAGATTTTTGTGTGAAAACATAATCATTTCAATTTTCTACAAAAGAGGCGGTTGGGAAGAAATATTTTAATGCAGCATTACCAATGATCAGACAACATCCATTTAATTTATTTAAAATGTTTCGCAATCCCCTGTCCCGAAATTTCTCGATGATTTCTAACATGAATTTGAAATATTTTGAATTAAATATTCGTATTAAATGTGGGGAGATACTAACAGGGTGATGAGCAGCAATGCAGCACTCAGCCAGCCTCAACCATAATCGAGGGTCGGCATGGTGAAAACGGACCGCAGCAACAAGACAATCGAATGCTTGAACAGGTCGCCCGGAGTGAAGTAAACAAAGTCCCATGTTATGTAGTAGCCAAGGTGAGCGGTCACCAGATAGACAGTGTAGGGGCCTCCCTGAGAGACGTTCACCTGTTATAAAAATAAAAATAATAATCAGGGAATTGTGGTAATATCAGTACATCATTACACAATGTTAAACTGCTCCGCAAAACTTCATAAAGGTGTTAATGTATAAAAATGCTGGATTACACGCAGAAAATTCTTGAATTATTGTATGTTTTAATAAGTTAATATTTCCAATATATTTTTATTTTTAAAATTTGCCCTGAGTGGAATGTAATATATTATTCTCATTCAAACAATTCCTTCTGACTTATACCTTATGTCTAACAATTAAGTACTACGGATACCTTGCTCAGGCTGAGGTAATGATGAAAGCGCTGCATCATTCTCCTGCATTGCACGATTTAAGTAATGGCAAGCTAAGTTTGGTTTCCCCATACACTGATGGATGCAAGCCATACCATTGTAGTAAGCTACAGCCAAGGATTCTCCAGTATCCCTAAATTAAGGAAAAAAAATACAATTAATCCAACTTACTTTTAATTAACTGGTTTCTGGCCATGTCGATTTCTAGTGTTTATGAGATCGTGAATGTTAAAAGAGAGGCCATCATAAATTATTGAAAATAAGGTGGAATTAGCACATAGCAAGGTTGAAAAAAGATGACATTTTGTATTTGGATAGAGACAACTTCAGAAAAAATGACTGAGTACATGATTTTAGCTACGGTGATGACGAATTTCTGAGATTTGGGATGATGAATTTATTAGTTTATATAGTAACTATTTTTTAAAATGTCACAATTCCATTTTATTCGCATAAAGTGCAATACTTTGATACTTTTCAGTCTGATTCAAGAATTTTTTGGTGATTCTAAACCAAAAAATCACAGCGTATCTTGTGCATCTTATGACCGTACGTTTTATGTATATACCGTGTATACGGTATATACATAAGAGAAAGGTTTAATTACATTGAATGTTTTTGAGAACATATTACTTCAACCTTAATAAATGATCCATATCTTTAAACATTTTTATCAATTTTGATGATAAGGAATTATGCAGGGGTAAACATTCTCAATTATGTCAGACTTTTTAGAAATAAGGTCACGTGCAATAGTACCAGCAAAAACTCACTTGAATGTTTGATCTGTCTGTGGTATTGAATTAAGGACTTTGATAGCTTTCCTGTAATTTCCACGTAGATACTCCAAGTTTCCTTTTAAGAATACTGATGCAGGGCTCTATAATATTAAGAACACAAATTTTTCAGTGGATTCATAATTTCATTACGTAATTTCAAAAGGCACTTTTAAATTATACAATGTCCACCACTAAAATTAATATTTAGTACATTTAATGACCATACTTACCACTCCCCCTGAAGTCATTATGGCCTTAAGCTCCCTTTTACAAGATTTGAGAGCGTGGGTTGCCAGATATGCACGAGTCTTCAACATAGAAAGTTTTAATCTAAACCATTCCCATCCTCCATTGATACCTTCTCCAATTATTGACTGAGAATCCTGAAAATGAAGAGGATTAACTTTTAACTAACAATATTGTGAGATCATAAGATTTAATTAATTTTTTGTGTATACCCCACACCAAGTTATGAACAACAAAAGAAATTTGGATAATATGAAAAAAAAACCATCAATCCACATGAATTCATATTTTGTATCACCAGAATGATATTCAACAAGGGTGAAATACATTCTAGTTTAAATTAATGGTATTTACAAAGTATTACCTACACAATGCCAACAGTGAAGAAAACCAAATTTGGAAACTAGCTCAAAGGTGTGTTAAAAGAACAGTTCTCTTTAGATGAAGGAAAATCAAACGAAAGAACTTCGAATAATGGAGGAGAGAGCAGTGATGATATTTTAAGGCAAGGAAGATAAGATGCATCTGTTTGGAACCTTATGTACAAACAGTCGGCATCAAGTCTTTCACTTAAAAGATAATAGATGGCAGCACCATTGTGCACAAATGATATGTAGGGGTGCAAAGTCATTTAAAATATTTTTAATAAAAATTATTAAACACTGCTAGCAGGTTGCGGCACCCACTCCATTTCAGGAGTGGGCGTTTCTTATTTTCTAGAAGAAATATATTTCACCAAATTCAAAGTATCAAAATTATGAAAATTAACTAATTATTTAAAACTGATATTCCTAGACGGTCTCACTTAATGTGTCCATACAAAGAAATTAGAATACATATTAATTTAAAAAAAGTTTATTTTTGAAAGGTAATTAATATACTACGGTGTTAATACAAATATTCTCTGTATTCATTGAATGGATTAGTTAAAGCAGATCTCACAATAATATTCCTGACTGATAAAAATTTAACTGAGGTAATAAAATTAGAAAGATATACATGCACTATCAATTGAATGGAATGAAGAATCCATATTAACTTCATCCAAAACTGGTTCCAGGACAGAGCCGTGGGGGACACTGGATTTGATAATGTTGGGAGGTGATACATCTCATCCCATTTTTGCATAGGGAAACACATTATTGTCTATCACTTAAATACAACTTAATCCAATCAAAGGATACACCTCTTATGCCAAAGCTAGGGAGTTTTTGACAGTAATAGGCGATGGTTGACATGGTCAAAAGCCCTGGGGAAGTCAAAGAAGAGTGCTGCAGACTCATATCTGTTGTCCAGATCAGACAATATTCGATTGACTACTTGATAAGAGGCTGTGGAAGTAGCCCTTGATTTCCTTAAGCCATGTTGAGAGGTGGATAGTAGATTGTGGGCTTCCAAGCAGCATATTAGCCGATTGTAAAAAACTGTTTAAAAATTTTACCAAACTGATTTAGTAAGGAGAATGGCCAATACAAACTCATATGTAGTTTATTACCTTTACCCTTAAACAGGGGTATGATTTTGGTGATTTAAGTAGAGCAGGGAACTCACCAGACCGAAGAGATTCATTAACCAAGAAAGTTAACGGCCGTTCAATTGCTAGGAAAGATTTATATATAATCAAAATTGGGATGCCACCGGAAGCCGCAGGTGAACTTGTTGCCTAGTTTATGTATGATACAAGTATACCTTAATTCAGCATCAGAGCAAGGATACAAAAATAATGATTTACAGGCATTAGAAATTGGTGGGACCATGTTATAAAAAGGGAGATTAAAAGCTGTTTGCTGGGAGAGATAAAATTCATTCAGTTCAGAAAGCAAGCCATTAATAAAAATGCTATTGTGGAAATCCAACAATTTGATATTAGATTTTACATTTTTGGAAGGCTTTGATTCTATTACAATTTTCCAGATTTTCCTAGTTTTATTTTCGGCAACTGAGATCCTGTAATTATTGAAAGACCTTTAGGCATTTGACAGGGCGCACCTACAGATGTGATTTAAATAAATTGCCATGCATTTATGACACACTTCCTAGATTATAATGCTATATGGAACGGTTTTATATCAACATTTGATCAGTTTGAGTGAGTTTTTAAGACGGGAACCTAAGAAATTGCATAGTTACAATAAGTAAGCAATGTTTATAAAATAGATATTGCGATATGTATTCATTGCCCTGAATTTATACCTTGTGAACTGTTCCTTGCAAATTCATTGACCTTGTGAGCTGTTCCTGGCAGGTAAATCTGTCCTCACCTTACAATCATATTCTTTCACCCTTGATTATGTGAATACATACACGGAATTCAATTATATGTGTAAGACAAACTTGTTTACTAGGGCAAGAATGACGACACAGAAAGTGTTGACCCTTTCAGACAAGCAATTGGGATATGGAGCTATTAACCCTATAGCAATAGAATTTAGATGTAAGTCTAAAAACCAATATTAAATATGTGGAAAACTTCAAATATTTTGGCCACTAGGTAAATATTGCCACAGTGAACTTTTGTGTATGAAACGCTTCACTCTTGGAATACATTTTTTCCATGAAGGACGAATATTAACAAAGTATAGCTGACACACTGATTCATATATCATATGATACCGGTGATTAAAATAATGCAGTGTACATAGTTGATGACTTATGATTTGCATAGTGAAGATTTTTTATGCATTTGCTCATTTTATGGATAATATGACATTCTCAGGGCAAGGAAAACAATAATTTGAAAATATGAATAGTACAAAAATAGTTAAATTAAAGTATTGAATATAAGAGTGCATATACACAGAATGAATTTGTTTGTTTCATAGATTTAAGAAAGGCATTAAATAGAGCAAACCGAGTAGAATTAATGAATATATTACAGATTATAAAGGTAGACTGGAAGAATCCATGATTTATTCAGAGCCTGCACTTGTCTCAGAATGTACAGGTGCAGGTGGTGAATGGTGAGTTCGGATGGAAAGTGCTAGACAAGGATGGACGCTGAAAGAGGGACGAACTTTGTAATTTTCTCACAGATTCTTGAGAAAACTGGAGTGGAAAGGCACAAATTTTGTTTTAGTGTAATATAATGTATGGGTCCTACAAATTTGGATTGGAAATCGAACGAGAACGTCATGAGAGTAAAATGAGTAGATCTACTAGGTAGTCCCAAAGCCTGGAAACAGAGTTCCCAGAAATTGTATGAGGAACAAAGGAGTCAAATGAAATGAAAGTCTTATTAGAAGAAGAAAGGATATGATCCTCATAATCCAGACACATTCGGAAACAGGATGTCTGCCAGCTCAAGGAGCAGTAATAATCCGAAAGAGAATGTCGACCGGAAAAGAGCTAAGCAAACAAATCTTAATAATTATTCCCCCTGTAATCAATTATTTTCACATCTGTGAAAAATGGACTCATTTATTTCCTTTTGTTCGATTCATTACTATTGAATGATAACTTTTATAATATCAGCTAATTGATGAGAGTGTATTCACTAAAATTATAAAAACTGCTAGTGAAAATGTAACAAAATAACGCCGGTAAAATATATTAAATGGTTTCAAATAAATTTATGGAAAAACGACCGCTCAAAAATAATCGTCTATCATGGACAAACCTTTAGTTTCAACAACATCCATCACTTAAACTTTTAGGCAAATTTTTGGAATGATGCGTTGGTGCAAAGGCAATCATTCTCTGCCTGTAATATTGACACTGGACATCTGTCCCGTTTAAAATCAGCAAATTATACAGCTGCACCCAGTACAAGGATATTTTCCTTGATTGGAAAAGTGGAAGCAGTACAGGAAAACTGTTGATTAGCCTATGCATACTAAACGGCACAACAGATAACAGATCTTCTTGATGGACTATTCAACCTTTTTACTGATACTTTAAAGGTAATAATATGGATTCCATGTGAACTAAATAGCTTCAAGCATACATTTTTAGAAAATATGGATATTCATTATTAAAAATAATGTATTTTCTACATTTTTATTTGTATGTAACACAATGCATTTAATTTTATTGTAACATATTCAATGCGCAATATAGAATTATTGGAGTTTAAATAACATCATGGACTATACAGCACATGAATATTCAGTTATTTTTAATTATGGCTATCCATTTGAACAGTTACATTGGGTTTTGCCCATTGGGTGGAATAAATATGACATCCTAAGCCTCTTTTGGCCTGTTAGTCTAAGTTTTCATTATGAACAACAAACTTTTGGGGAGGATCACACATTATTTACAAACAGCAGAATAAAATATCAAACAAATTGACATGAACATATAGATTTACTTCACACCCTTGTAATTATACGTTCAAGAGATAGGTAATATGTTTATTTACCAACATACTAATCTAAGATAAAAACCCCAAAAAAAAAGACAATGAGCAGATCTGCAAACCTAATTAAAGTGTAAGACTGGAATCCATAATATTAAAGATATGCTATTTTAAAACGAGTAAAAATGGAGTTTGGCTACTCTGTGTTAGCATAAATATGTGGATTAAAAAACTCTTAGAGAATAAAAACACTGCATTTCTCTGAATGTTTTGAATATAACATCCTACTTACAAACTAGGATCATTCACTTACCTTCCCATCCTTAGGTGTGTTGCCACTGCTGATTGAAGTAGGGGGTTGGAGGGGCGATGATGTGAGTGGGGGTGGCCCCTGGGGTGATGATGATGGCAGTGGAGCAAAGTGACTGTCTGCGTATGCCACCAATGAAAGAACTCGATCAGGGCGATGAGCACAGAGATGCAATTCCCCAAGGAGTAGAATCACTCGGTGTGCAAGGCTTTCGTCTAGAACAAATTACATCAAAACAATAAAAAAAAGAGCAAGCGAAGGTGTTTGAGGCTACTACTTCTAATGTGACAAAATGATTTGGTAGAGACAGTGGAGATAAAAACAATGAAGTTTTTTTACACATATATATGAAAATCTAATATTCATGCATTAAGAAAAATACATATCTTAAGGCTAGATGTTATAGTCAACAGATGAGGCCACCCAATAAGTGCATGGAAGATTTTCACAAACTTATTTCTTTAACAATACAATATTAATATTTTTAGCCACAAGAGAAGTTTCATAAGATGCACTGCTATTTATTAAAATTGGTGATAATCTAGGACAAAAAAAATACTGGCTGACAGTGGCAACAATTAATCTAAGAAAGGAAGTGCATTGACACAATGCATAGCTATAATATAGGTGGTACTAGATTCATGCACTGAATTTTCTTTAACTGTTATAAATGAGATCATTAATTAATCCTTGAAATGAACTCTAATGGAACATGGAGTTTAATAAATAAATAAAATGGAGAAATACCACAGAACTTCATAATCATATGATGATAATGGAGAATGTATATCACACTTAGGCATTCATATTTCTTAATTTGAAACCACACTTATTGATAAAGAGGGACAAGTATAAAAATTATTCTGAATGAAGCAGGCTACACCATTAAATTGCTTCTATTCATTAATATTTAGTATTTCATGATGGTAGTTCTGTTGATGCAAAAGCATCACTGGTTTAATCTGATTTCTCTTAATTAATAATAGGATGAAGAATACCTACTGATAATTATATATTAACACAAGTTGACAAATCTCATAGGAACACGAGAACATACAACTAAGATACAATTGTGAGGTCATTCACATACTGTGAGGTCATTCTCCATGCAGGTAATTATCAGTTGAATACCGTGTGAAAATCAAGAGAGGCAATACATCTTTTACCTAAATGATAAAAATGCTACCGTAATTATGCCTTATTATTAGAAATATATATACATTGCATTTCACCGGTTGCTTTAAGTTAGAAACACAATTTCATTGTTCCCTGCCTTACCCATTGCTTCAATGTAAGGTAGAAGGGCATTTAGTATACGTATAGCCGTTGAATACTGCCTCATATGGTACAGTAACACAGCCTGATTAAAGAAGATAACACAATGTGTGGGGCCTTCCAAGGAGTCCAAGTCCTCAATATTAAGGTGTGCCTGAAAGAAAAAATCAACTGATGAGGAGAGTGTGGAAAATCAAATTCCACCAAAGGATAATTTAAAGGCTATTCCAAATAAAAACCCGGAGTTCCATATTTTCCCAAAACATTACATAACTAAGAAAGTGGGTTAACTAAGAATATTAACTTTACTTCACTGGATTACGACGGAAAGAAATTCTCAGTGTAACTGCAGTCTTGCAAAGAATTTGCTAGACAAACGCGACAGTCTGAGAACAAATCATCAACTTAATGTCAAATAATTCTCAATCATTCAACGAAATACAGCATATAAGAACTGACCGCGTTGCAAACTGAGTTTAACGCTCTGCGAAACTGGTCCGTCTTCCGTAACTCCCCACGGTAATATTCGGCAACTGCTTTATTATGTACTATCTTAAAGTCCATTGGCCTGACAGCTGAATTTCCTCCAGGAGTCCCAGAGAAGTTCCCCCCACTAGATCCAACAGCTGCATTACCACCAGTAGCCGAACCAGAACTGCTGCTAGCCACAGCCCCTGCCGGCACTCTGGCGGATGATTTGTCCATACTAGCCCTCGCCGCGGTTTGTGTTCCACCTCCACCAGAAGCCTGAGAAGCAAGCGTCCCCAAAGTATAACTGCCACCACTTTCCATCTGGCTTAAGGCCGATATAGCTGCAGAATAATTTCCTCGGCGAAATTCCATCATTGCCGTCTGAGCAAATTGCCTTTCCTGCTCTGAACATTGTGAAGCAAATGATGATATGGCAGAAGTTAAGGCCGAATTGGAAACGGTAGCAGCGTGCGAGCTAGAAGCAGGCTGATCAGAAGAGAGTGCCCACTTTTCAGCCCCCTCTTCACTTTTTTCCGCCGCCTCATGTTGTTTCACCTAACGTTAAAAATATTACAACATGTAAGGCAGACTTAAACCAACTATCAACAGTAAAATAAGAGGCATTATTTAACTTCAAGAAAGCTTTAAGAATATAAAATTACAATGCAATTAGACATCAAAAGGAACGAAACTGAGAGAGGCATACCTTAGTTCCTGATGAATTTAGTTTCATCCTTAAGTAAAACAATAAAAATAATCAGAGATCCATATGACCAAAGCAAAGGTGTCACAAAATCTAAATATTCTTCTTATATACAAATTATTAAACCCTGACTTAGGGCTTGCGCAGCTGCAAAATAATAAAATGCTTTCCGGTACATTTGAATGTCTGCATTTTATTCGAACCTCGGATCACAATGATAGAAATTACCAGGATTCTGAAAAACTTTCATGACAGCCATTATTTTCGATCTTCAATTATTTTGCCCTTGAAAACAACAGCATCTCGGAGACGATTTACGAGCAGGATCTGATAACACTGTGTCCGGTAGATGTCTCTACGGTTAACGTTGCATCCATTCTAACCGCTCACATTTGAAATGTGGCTGAAGTGTAAGTACCATTTTCAATCAGATCATATCGTATTTACTACCTCAAAACATTGCCGGAACGCCAAAGAAGTAGAATATGTTTGCAAAATTCCACAAAACAGTCTCATTAGAAGTTGTTTTTTAAAAACACCTCTGTTTACTGAAATTTGGATTTGTTGAGATATTGATTAAAAGGAAGTCCTGTAAGTCCGAAACTTGGACTTTTGGTGAGCCAAAAATCTAATTATATTTTAAGGTAGAATTAATTGATATTTAGGAAACAATGTAATATGCATGAAAAACTCATTAAAAGTATCCATCTTTTTATCATATAAGGGGAATTTCAAAATAAACGAATGTCACTAAATAAACCACATGCACCATGAAGTTGCATAAATTATAGTTGTGATAGCTTCTCTTTCGTTTTAGTTGAACATCATGTTTACCTTTACGGCGGCAAGTCAACATCTATTCCGTACGCACTGAAGACAACTCCCTTAGGTTGTATCCCTGTCTATTGTTCTTGATTATTTAGTGCCTTAATGCCCCTTTTAATTATCACCATGCGCAAGGATTTTTGAGTATTTATCTACTACGAAAGTTATTAGCTAAGTGCTTTACGGATTGTTTCAACACTGGCAGGTTGATGACAGTATGGTGTAAAGATAATCGCTCGTAAAGTTTCCTGAGCTTCAATTTCTCAAGAAGGTATATTAGCATCCGAACTAGTAGAAAGTTTTCCCACTTTCCCCAATGGGTTCACTAATTTGATATATTCTCGAGGGGGCTCCGGTGCCAGCAAAGTTCTAAAGACTGGTAAGTCATAGTATACTTATGGTTAAATACTAAAGGTAGGGTTGTTCCTACAACAAAAAGAATATCGACGTAGATTGATTTTCCTCGTCTCGGTCCCCATAAAACCGAAGTCACTCTCATGCCCCGTTCAAAAGTTACTATTAAAAATACTCTCAGCAATATTGCTTTATTATTACATTATTATTATATGTGGTAATCCAGGGGGTAGAGCGTTGGGCTACTGACCGGGAGGTCCCGGGTTCGATTCTCAAGCACTCTGGGCACATGCAGCTCAACCCAAGCTATGTGATTTTTCGGGTACCAGGCCTTCCTGGGAAACCATAACCGGCACAGGGAAAGGAACTGGCCCCCCTACCCTGATGTGTGAATTTCACACGCCGTCAGGCTTAGTACTGGGTGAACTCTACCATCACCTACCAAACCGACCTTCGGGTTGATTACTGTGTTCATGGTTTTTTTATTATTATTGCTATACTATTGAAAGGGCTAGAAGGAGGCGAATACTGTGCATATTTTGAACATTTATGATGCATTTGGAATAACTAATTTTAAAGCGGGAACAATTTGTGGAAAGTGACACTTGATTTTCTTTACATTGCTGTTAATGCGATTCCTAAAGATTTATTTTACAATTGTGTTAGTTTTCAAATTTGTTTTCCAATGTTCCCGAGTTGAAATAAGCTATTTAGAAACAGACCAAGAAAAGTAATCTATAAAGAGTAATCAACCTATCTGAACCACTAATAAATGAGATGAAATAAAACCAATTACGAATGCCTAGCAGCCCCTTTGAGTAATTATTGCACATATCGTATATCGGGGTTTTATTGGAATGATAATCCTTCTTCCTGACTTTTTTGGTGTTTATGGAAAGTTGAAAGTTAAAGAACTGCGCATCCGAATTACACCTACATTTTTCGATCTAAGACTATATTATTTGTTGACAAATTATGTCATTTCTCATTGTAAGAGGTCATTTTTTTATTTATGTACTACTTATTACTTAGCCCGCGTTTGGCCATGTGTTGTTGGCCATTTTTCACAATTTGAGCGCATCAGGGAAGCTTGCAACCGAATCTACCCTAATTATTTTTTTGAAAAATCTTATTTGATGATATTTAGTGAGCGAAGGGTTGAAATCCAGATGATTCAGTGGTGGACAAAGGGGGCAATAGGAGGACAAAGAGGGTCATAACATCCTCTCAAAAAACTACTTACTGACCATTTGCAATGAGGCACGAAGAGATATCGCGGCAGTTATCACTTTGCAAAAGATTTGAAAATAGTAGCCCAAGACGCCTTCGGATGGTTCTGTAAATAAATTGAAATTTTGAAGTTGATTTAAAAATACTGAAGTTTAAAAAAAACAAGGAGTTATTTAACATTATTTTCGTAATTTTTTTATTGGAGGCGACCGACAGCTAAGGTCATTTGCGCCATCATGGATGGATGGGAAAGGAAGGGTGGAGGGAAACACAACGTCGGTATTAGCCAACTCTTGTCGGAAGGCGCCAGGGGGGCCGCAGTTTAGCGTCCCATCCGACGGATGTCGTTACACTCAAAGTGCTCTCCAAAAAGCACCCCAAGTAGGGATCGGGATATCGCTGAAAAATATTTGTTGCCTCCAGAATTTGAACCCGGGCCCTCATGGTGGGAAGCCTGTACCGCTGTAGCCACCGCAGCATCCCGATCCCCATATTCTTTTCATTTACCCACGGCGAGACACCGACCGATAAAATCTAATATGAATATAAAACTAAATTGTTAAGTGTAGATCCGTTCCTGGATGATTTCTATAAATATCTATTGAATAGTTCGAGCAGTGTGATTTTAAGGGAAGGTGTCAGAAAATGGAGTATCCTTCAGTAAATATCCTCCGGATACCCTTGGAATCCGCATTTGGCACAACGAAAGGAACTGCTCCCCTCTCCCTGAATGCGCGAAGTTTTCGTACCGTTGAGGTTATTTGCTCATCTAAGTATACCTTCACCTATCATACCTTACTTCCTTCCATCGAGTGAAAGACTGTGATTTTGACTGATTGAAATAAGAAAAAAATGCAATTATGAACCGGGAAGAAGTGGTGTATAGCCACGAAAAATTCTTTGCTACCTCGTGGAAAGTATTACTCCATTGATGATGTTTAAACCGAAACAAATTTTAATTGGTATTCATTAAATTTAAATGTTTGTCTTCACTTTCTCATTTATAAGTAACGGAAATATAACGAAATTTGTATATTTTTTCCTAAGGTATCTTTTGATTGTAAACTTTGGAAATAAACCCTTTTTAATTTGGATTTAAAAACATTAATAGAATTTTTGAAAATCAGAGAATCGTCAGTGGTGGTAAAATGGGGATCCCTTTGATTGAATCCATGGGATGTAAGGAATCACGGCACGGAACAATAATTTATTCTTTGCGCACATATTCCACCATATATATAATGTAAGTATGATACGATACAAAACAAAGTGATGCAGGAAATCGGTTCTAGAATTCATCATTTACTCAGTAAAAACATTTACTAATTTTTAAGATAAATAATGCTGATAAAGTCTGTTGCTAATTTTTTAAAAACTCAATGAAAGGGATTCTCCACAAAAATAGATTAATTCGAATTGGATAAAAGATTTTTTTTAATAATACATAATTTTTCATTATTAAAAAAAATGCGATTTTTTCTATTATTTTGCCATTTGATCTTAATCATTTTGTTATTCAGCTTTATCACATGGATTTGGGAAATAATACGAAAATTCTTGAGTTTTCATTGGGTGAAAAGTACAGAAATATTTAACAGGGGTTGACATTCTTGTATATTTTTACGAGATATGCAGTTAAAATGTACCAGGATAAATTAAGCGTTTGCACATCAGGAAACATAGTTATCTTCTATGCATGGGAAAGTGGTTAATATGAAAGTTCAATGAATTAAGCGAGGTTTATCTACGAGGGTCATCCGGAAAGTAGTACCCGTTCGTGAAATAAAGACACAAAAGTAAATATTAACAAACATAAAAAAATTTATTTGAAAGAGGATACTTTAAACTACTTCTCAACATAATCTCCAAGCAAATTAAGGCATTTGTCATAACGTGTGACAAGTTTCTGTATTCCTGCTGCATAGTCCTTCGCCGCCAGCTCATTGAGATACGCGAGGGACCCATCTTGCACAAATTTTTGCATAATGCAGATGGTGTTTAACAATTTCATGAACATTGTTCGAGAAACATTGGGAAAATGCTCACAGATGTCATCAATTGTGACGCGCCGATCGTTCCTCACGAATTCGTCAACTGAGCTCACCAGTTGGTCTGTAATGACAGACGGTCTCTCCGAACGCTCATCGTCGTGTGTGTTCCCCCTCCCCATGCTGAAGTTGCGACACCACCGCCGAACAGACGACTCGTCCATTACATTGTCTCCATACACCTCCTTTAATTGGCGATGAATATCACATGGGCGAACGTTTCTTGCATTGAGGAATTTAATCACTGCCCTCACTTCACAACTGGCGGCGTTCTCAATTTTTTTAAACATTGTAAACAATCACAGAAACAACACAGGCAATGCTAGCGTCACGCAACTTGGCTCAGAGAAGGCAGACAAGCCACTGAAGCTATCTGACCTCGTCCAGCGGCTACTCGCGTCGTCAGCACTTCAGGCGGCACGAACGGGTACTACTTTCCGGATGACCCTCGTATAATAAAATTGATGAACCTTGAAATCCACAACTGAAAAGTGAAAGGTTTCCGCACAAATCTACCTTTGTATAGTAATTATCCAATTCGAATACCTTTAGTTTAACAGATTTACACATCGCCAGTGTTGACGCTTCCATCGGTCTAGAAACTAATCGCCACAGTAAAATCCTGAAGATGAGTGAAAGATAAGGTATATTTTATCGGATCAAGTTTCGTAATACTTGAAAGTTTAATATCACTTAAAGTTAACTGCTACTCTTCGAAAGATGAAATTTTGCTATAAACTTCAGCGCATTTTACTTGAACTGTAGCAATAAATCGCAAACTAGACAACGTAGGAACTGAATAAGAATAAATTCGATCAAAAGATATTCGAATGGCCTACCGAAGTAGTTCAACCTTTCTCCATTCCAGGCGCTGCCACAACTGAATGCCCGGGAAAGTTAGAACACTTCGCGTGTTTGCAATAGAAATTTTGCACATTGCAATGAATATGGTTTTCTTGAAGGCTTTTTTGAAAAAAATGAGGAAAAGGGAAGAGAAGGGGATCGAAAGAAAGATACAACACAAGGAGGATCGATAGCTACATTTTCTCGATAAAACTTAAAATTTTTAAAAACATATCATTTTGAAAACGTAGATACACTTCTTTCCGATTAATTTTGTAATAATTTTTCCTGGAGTGTCAACGTTTAGGAAGTATTTTGTTCTATTCAATTTAATCAAAATTTCACTTGATGTCAAATTGAATGATATTTGTGGATCTTAATTGTGTGGAAAATGAATTTATTCGCAACCACTGCTTCAGAAAATTATTTTGTTTCACCTGTTAATCGAAAGTTTTAAATTCATTGTGCCCCATGGATTTATTATCGAAAGACTAATTAACGGAACTCCAATTGACAGGTAATAATTCTTTTCGTGAATAGTTCCTACTTTTTAAACAAAGTTATATAAGAAAATGCTAACATGAAATCAATTCTTCATCAGGGGTCTAGGAATTGACCGACTTCTCTTATCTCTGCACTCAATTCTTCTATCAAAAAGACGTTTCATTTCTTCCTACTTCTTAAAGTTCACCTTGAAGTTTACATATCTCAATACCCCTTCGAAATATTTCACCCGTAGCCTTTTTCGTAGCACTTACCATTTCTCATTCCTTCCATCGTCGTGCCCAGGGGTCTGGTATGGTCCAGTTTTCTATTTTATTTCAGCTTGTCCTCAATGATGTATACAAATTTTCTTCCTCTTCCATTCGTAGGACTTCTTCAGTAGTCATTCTCTCAATCTATTTCATCTTCATCATCGTTCTGTTATACCCCAGATACCACATTTCAATTGGCTTCTACTTTCTTTTTTATACATTCTCTCATGAGTATATGCTAGTACAAATGAATATGCTTCATGTACATATTATTGAAGTTTTTCTGCACATTTCAGTTTGGGTTGAGAGCTATTTGTAGGCTATTTTTTCTGGTAAGATGGCTTCTTCATATCTTCCATCCCAAGCGATCTTGCTTTTTCAATGACAAAATATGCTCGTTTGATCCAGTCTCTGTTACCTTGGTCACCTCACCTTGTTTTCTGGTCTTTTCCCATAATTACATTAATCATCTCAATTATTCTTCTGTTGGTATTCTCTCTTTATTTGGCATTTTCATGGAGATATTAGCCATTTATTCTTCATTCTCATTCTGCAAAAACTTGAAGGTCATGGGCGGCAAAACTCATTATTTTTGTTGAATCTTCTTCATTAATGCGCCTGCCCAGCCTAAGTTGCAACATTAGTGTTTTATTATTCCTAAGGGCGTTTCGTAATTTCCTCGAGAGTTACCTTGTGGTAAATTCTTTGCTGCAACGTTGAATTCTTATCTCAATACAGGGTAATACTCTTTACATAATTCTTATTCATCGTAATTTTTTTCTGTTTTTGCACTTTATCTCATCAAAATTGCCTGTGTATCGTTGAGAATTCCTTTCTCATTCCAAATGGCATTGATAAAGTTCTTCCAATGGACATTTTTTGGACGTTCTTGGAAGTGATCTTCCTTAACCATGATCTTTCCTTCTCTATCTTGGCATTTCCTTCTTTAGTCGATTTTTTATATCCCATAATCTATTTTCGATTATGTTAATTTGTTGGTAGGTTGTGGGTGGGGCAAATTAAAAAAATAGGCAAAACGGACGTAATTATCAATGGCAAAGAACTGAACACGTGAGTAATTAACTGCCAAGGTGTCACCTAATTGTATACAAAAAACATAAAGCTACATCCATTACCACCAAATTGTTATCGTTTTCATGGTGGTTAAATTTACACAGCATTATTGTTCATTTTAAATTTAAAATGGTCAGCCATGTTGTATGCCTGTATACGTATTGCACTGTTGCTTAAAGAGTAGAATGAAAAGTTTTATGAGTACAAAAATGCGAAATAATGTCATGAATTTTTGGGGTGGACAAGTCTATGTCAATGAACTTACGAGAAATGTCTTAGAATTGCATAAGTTTGGGTGGCGTAGTGTACAGGGGACGTAACCCATAACAAGGATCGGCCCTCTTCTTTTAGTGCAATGATTAAACGCTCCAATATTATTCCCTTAGATATTAAAAAAATACGTTTTAGTACCCTAAAGCCACACCAGGCTAATTTTGACCCGAATATTTTTACCCTTATCTCGATCGGACATTGCTATTCTGATCCCTTTTCGTTCGTGGGAAAACTGACATTTGAAATCACTCTGTTCTACACTTAACCTCTCTAATTTTACTATCATGATCTCTCCTTCTATGGGGGTAATAATACATTTTCAACATCACTGCTAAAGAGACATTCTTCCAATTAATGCAAGAGGTTTAATCGGCACTTTAACCTTTGCTTCGTGGGTGATTCCCAGCCTAGCGTCTCTAATGTTTTGGATACGCTACCAAGGCTATCATGACAACGATTCACAATTCTAGCTCCTCTTCGCTGCAGGCGATGCGATTCGGCAATCAATCCAACTTCGTGAGGATCCCACATACTAGCAGCAGAATATTCCAGTTCCACATACATGTATTATGCGCGGACACTATGCTGCAAATTAAAGGGACGAAATGAGGGTCATATTTAATTCTAAGCTCGTTTAATTTGAAACTTTTAAACTTGTTTGTTGATTGGAAAAATGAGTGATTGGTATTTTATCGTCGTGATGGTAAAGGAAAATTAGGTAGTAGGACTGACAGAGAAAAAATAAATTAGGTTACAAAAATATACTAATGATTTCCCGGTATAATGTATGAATGAAGGATTAACCACAAATGAAGTTGTTTGCCGTCATTATCTTTGGTAGCAAATTCATTTCGATATTGCGTCGATAATATATATCCAAGCTTGCAATGTCTAAAATTGCTTAAAATTTTCATACATGCCATTGCTGTCTCCTAAGGTCTTATGATAAACAGCTATTGGATGGAAACTGTTTATTCTGGCATTGATACCCCAGAATGTTTCTGTCGTTGAGAGATTTACCATATAATAATCCGAAGGAATAACGAAGATGGATACCTAGCATGCCATAGAATGAATTTCATAATCTAACACCGGCATTCGATAAATAAACTGAATTACAATGGTACTTTGTTATTTTATTTAATATTTTAGAGCCCTCCAAGCCACCGCTAGGGTTTGTACCAGAGGGTGAATCCACACCAAACTAATTTTGACCTGAATATGACCCTACCGCGGTCAGACGATTCCATTGTTATTTAATGTTGGAAACGTAATTCATTTCTATTATGAACTTCGATCTACGTAATTACATATTTTATTCTCACGATTTCGATGAGAACATTTTTGAGCCATTTGATACCCAGTGTAAGACTAATTTTAATGGAAATATCCACTTTTATTTATGTAGGAAAGTTATTTTTTCGCCCTCGTTAGATTCTACTAACTAAATGAAATTCTGAAAAACAGGTTTTGCACGACATGTTCGATGTCAAATGAGAGGCTATGGACCAGTGAAAAAGTTTTAATGCATTTATTTGAAGTTTTCGTACCCCCAGATTTAACAGCCGCTATTCGATAAACATTGTGCGTGACGGCGTGTTTGTAGAACGTCAACGGCGGCTGAGAATGCTACTTATTCCACTTTGTATTGATTTGCCACGTGGTCTGTGCAAGTTTATCTGTTGGTTGTAACGGTGAGATAATTATTATCAATTGTTTGATGGCATGTACCCTGTAAAACATTCGTGATGTGGTCGGTAGTCGACTTATTGATGAGGCGCCAAGACACTGTAGAAGCTCATGGCTGATTTATCCCCGTTCACTTCCTCCTTGGCCGGTTTTACTATCACTCCCGAAATGAACATATTTAACGGAAAGCGAGACTACCGAGATAAATACTTTAAAATGGAAATTAGGAACTCATTCGCTCCCTCTCTCTCTCTCCCTCTATCGCATCATATAGGAGAATCGGATCGTGACTGTGGTAAAGAGTTTTTCGAAAGCTTGTAATAGGTACGGTAGAGATACCTAAACCTTAACAGGGATTTAGGGAAATAAATGAAAAAGGGAATTCTCATCCAAATGGAAAAGAGAGGAAGAAGAAAGTGGGGTTTGGGGGTTACGGTTAGAGGGCCGTGGAATGGAGTGGAGGGTGGGCGAGGGGGGGGGGAAGGTGGCAATGGGAAGGAACAGAAATAATGCATGGAAATTCGTGAAATCTGGCTTTTCCATCCCGCAGCCGTCTCCGGCGGCATGGAGAGTCGAGGGTCGGACTGAGGACGATGGAAGGGAGGTCGAAGTACGTGGAGGGAATGACAGAGAGAGAGAGAGGGAAAGACAGAGAGGAGGCATACAGGGCGGGTTAACGTGGGGGTCGTGGGATGGGGAGGATTTGAGAAAAGGGGGGGGGGCTGGGAAGAGGATAAGTTAATAAGTAAAAGAGACGTTACGTTCAGGATTGCCAGTAATGCGGTATAAAAATGCTACCTCCTCTGCTCTCCGTCCCGAGTTTAAATTGAATTCTTAATACTTGCGTGCGTCACATGCAAATGTGACTATAACAAAAACCTTTCCTCCCCACCATCTTCCAACCCTTTCCCAATCCGCCCCTTCCTTCTCCTCCTCCTCATCCTCACGTACACCTCCTCCTCCCTTCCATTCTCCCTGCTTCCTCCACACCCACCTCCTTCCTACTACCTCCCCATTCTTCTCTCCGCCGCTCAGCGGCTCAAACAATTACCCATCGACCAATGGCAAGGCGGCGTTTCCTCTTTCCAGAGTTACTCTGGGGTGGAGGAGGAGGGGGAGGGCTGCGCGACGGGTATGTGGAGTGGGGGGGGGTGGAAATTCGGAGGGGGGTGAGGAAGGAGGTTATTCCGGACAGAGGGTAAGGGAGGGATGGGGGACGGAGAGTTGGTAGGGGGTGGGAGAGAGAGAGGAAGGGAGGGAGGCTGAATTGGAGAGCGGCCGGAGGAGGAGATGAGGGGAGGGAGGAGGAGGTGGCGAGAATGGGGAGGCGTGGCTTCCGACAAGGGGGCCCGGGGAAACGGTTGCGAATGGGTGGGTCGGACCCGTGTCACGTGACACATGCGCGATGCAGGGGTGGGATCTGAAAGGGAATGGGGGAGGGAAGGGGATTATCTCGAGGGAGTGGGGGTGAGGACAGGAAGAGACGGGAGGTGAAAGGAAGGGGAGGGGAGAGAGGAAAAAGAAGGGTGGAGGATTTGTTATGTGTACATTGGCAATAGAGATCGGTTTTGGGGAGCATTTCGAGGATCCTGGGTGGGTGAGAAATTCTTTCCTCCAAACTCTGCCCTGCCCCCTTCCTTTGAACATGATTTGGGAACCATTAAAAATTATTTCCATTCCATTTTGCCTAAGACTGTGGTCCAAAACATTTAATTCCAATTATTATGTTCGGACTAAACCTGTAGTTGAAAATTAAGAAAAGAGCATACGATCTTTTCAGGGCGGCAGCAGGACTCAAATCAACTATTCATTCAATATGGGTGGAAGGTAATTAGCTATTACCGCCTAGGTGTGGTTATACCATTAAGTGTATTACCGAGTTAACATCGAATTATTATTCATAAATTTTTAATATAAATTTTATTATTAAATCTAAATAAATAAAATTTTTTAATCGTCCTTATTTCTTGGAATTTACCAATGGTATTGAAATCACGAAAACTAGCTGTGAATGTGTAAGTTCGGAGAACCTAAAGTACATACATATATTTTTATTGCTATTGTTTATGTCAAGGATGAGTGAATAATGTAACGACTTTCAACTCTCACGGCGACATCGCTGCTAATTAATAAACTTATTTTTAACTTCAATTAGGAGGCCATCATTACATCAGAGTATAAAGATAATGTTTGAACCTACCTGTCTATTATTGAGAACGTGGCTAACTTGAGACGAGGTTCCCATTGTGTTGGCATCTAGCGGTATGCAGCAATGATTTTACACTGTTCGGAGGGAAGGAGGGAGAAGAAAATTGAGCAATGTTGATTCATATGAAAATAAGCGCAAAGTAATCACCTGTTGAAAATCTGAATTATTAAAATTTAATTCTTGGATTGCCTGCTGCAATCATGAATATTTCTCCGGCCTTGCATTTGTTTATTTATAAATGGTGTTCAAGCAATAGGATAGCTAGAAGGGAGCTGGTACAAATGAAACCTCGGGTTGATGACCCATGGTGATGACTTTCAATTATCCTATTAATAGCTAAGAAATGCATGAAACAAATCAATGAAATATCAGTGCTTACTTATTCTGGCTGTAGTGATAAGATTACTTGTGTACTTACAATAAAAGGCACTTTGACCGTAAGCTATTGTTGTTGACTGGCATTAATTATTATTAAAATAGACGCTTTTAATATTTTGGCTCTTGAATATCGATTGATAACAGTAAAATGTCCTCACATTCCTATAAAATAAACAATCAATTTATTGCAACTTTTTGTCCACGGCTAGAAGGAACCCTAACTATTCCATACAATCAGCCCTTTGGGAAACGCAAACGCAACGGCGCATCCCGAAGGACATAACCCTTGGCTTACAGCATATAGGGTCTCTTCAAAAGTATTTATCAGAAAGCAAACAAATACTGTTCTTATCGCTTCGGTTCATCTTAGGAAGGGTCCATAAACTGCCAGCCAATCTTAAGCGAATACGTACGCAGAATAAATTGCATAAGAGCTGTTTTAACAGGGCCCTTATTAATTCATCCATGAGATTCAGGTTAAGGAGAACTTATCGATTCCGCTCGACCCAGTTTTCCGAAACCGTACATTCCTAGTAGTAGTTTTGAGGGGAGGCGACCGACAGCTAAGGTCATTTGCGCCATAGGGGATGGATAGGAAAGGATGAAGGGTGGAGAGAAACCCGGCGTCGGCATTAGCCTACTCTTTACGAAAGGCGCCAAGGGGTCCGCAGTTTAACGTCCCATCCGACGGACGGCGTACTCACTCAAAGTGCCCTCCACAAAGCACCTCAAGTAGGGATCGAGATACCTCGTAAAATATTCAACACCGCCGGGATTTGAACCCGCGCCCTCATGGTGGGAAGCCAGTACGTTAGCCCCCGCACCATCTCGATCCCCCCGTACATTCCTTCGAGTCTCTTTGTGTTATGGGTAAAAAGTCACAAAACGATTTTTACATAAACTCATTATTATGATTTGCATGGTAATTTTAATTTCCGAGGGATCACTTTCGGTTCAACGTGATTTAGAAACTCATGCATCCGAAAACAAAAACTACCTTATTTTTAAATTAGATGTACACATGTGTACGGTAGAACCTATAACATCGGTTTAAGAAGAAAAATACTTTGAAACAGCTTATTGTAAAAGTCCATTCCAATAAAGTTCCTGAATACATTTAACATAAACCATGATTTTTAGAGTTCAAGTTCACGTCTTATAACCCTCTTGCAAAGGATCGTAGCGATTCATATTAGATAATACATTAGGTAAAGTGCAAGACAGGGCCTTCCATTATCGATGATAAGTCTTAACTTGAACGTCGAGGAAATGTAAACAGAAGCATGGGAAGGGCTTCGACTGGGAATGAATTTGGGTGGCGAGGTGTACAGATGATCAAGCAATAGTGATAGTAAGACAGCCAAGGAATTTCTGTTGAGTACATTACAGGAACAAAATGTAAAGTATGTGGGGAGATTAACGATAAGAAAACCAAAGTAATGAGGTAATCAATCATAAGAGAGTTATACTAGCGGGTAGAAAAGTTAAGCGTGTATGATTTATGTTTTGGAGGAGAATGGGCGTTTTAGCTGGAACATTTGGCGAAGACTAATACTGGCAAAAGAAGCACTTGCTAGGCGAAAGAAAATTATGACAGTTACGCTAACTAAAGAGTTAAAGAAAAGATTAGTAAAGACTTTTAAAGTGGAGCAAGTATGTCTGGTCTGGTGCTAAACCTGATTTTTTAGGTTTTAAGAAGAACGTAGATAGGCTTTTTTTAGATGTGAATATGGAGGAGAATTCGAAAAGCAAGCGGCAAAAAGGCAAACTAAGACATCTTGACTAGTATGGAGGGTGAAGAGAGTGTTGCTAGGTGAAGTGTAAAGAAGGCAGGTGAAGTGGACGGGGAAAATATTGAGAGGTAATGGGAGTGTTAAATATGCGTATAAAATTAACTATGATAAGTTACGTGGAAAAGGAAGGAAAAGAATAGGATTTGTGGACGGAATAAAAGTAGGTCTAAGGTACGAAGGACTGACTGAGAAACTAAGGCAAGGAAAGTTAAAGGAAGTTCACGAAGTGCTTAGGACATTATAGTAGTTAGGGGAAGTGTAAAATCTACCGTTAATAGGTATATTTCTGTTGAAATACCTTCTGAAACCACTTCCTCCGCTGGAAATTCTCACAAACCATCAAAATTGTATCCACTCTTCTCTCTTGCCTTCCTTTGAGAATATTTTCAATAAACTTGAGTAGTTCTAGTTTTATAGGAATAGTACAAGGAATCTTTGTGCTTCCTCATTATATAAAATGTAAATTACCGCTTCCAAACATGATTTTCCTTCTGAATATGGCTATTATTGCGTGTAAAGATATTCCTTGTATTCTGAGTAAGGATATTACGCGTATTCTCCGTAAGGATATTGTGTGTATCTAATGAAAATATAAACACCTGCTACCATTGGTACAGTTACCTCTTAAACCTTTCTTTTAAATGTACCAAAAAAATAGTTTGCGCAAACTCCCAGCCCATTGTTAACTACACTAGCAACTGATTTTATAATTTTATTTTGAAGAAAAAATAGTTTGATAGTGTGGAAAAACCATTAATTTTTTCCTATCGAGTCAAAAGGAGGCGGAATGGCTTCGGGTGCACTGTTTATGGACTCTCTCTTTTTAGAAAAACCATTGAAAAAATTATTAGAAACAGTCAACAAGGCGTAACAAACTCGATGAAATTTCTACGAATCTAAAATACGAAATGTGCTTCAATCATTATTATTCATGTAAGTGGTTTATCTAATACAATTCTTCTCCATGGATCCATTTTGAAGCAAGGTTCATTCTAGTCTTCGGACTTCCTTAAAGTAATTGCAATTAAATTACAGTGTGAGGAGATTTAGAGGAGAAAGTAAAACCTCAACGGTGAAAGTCTCATATCATTTCAGGTACTTCAGGCCTTGTGGAAGTTATACTTCAGAAGTAATGAATGACATATTAAAATGACCGCAATAGAAGAACACATTTCCAGCGACATACTATCTCTGTAGTCAACGGCTCATAGTCAAGTTACCCTCTTCAGATATCTACCCTGCTATCCGCCACAAGGCGTGTAGCACGTCATCAGTTATTAGATTATCGCAATTACAGCCATTAAAGTCAGACTACCGGGGGAGTACAAATTGCCCTAAGTTAGGTTTCATTTTGCTGAGGTAATGAATTTTTACGAGAGAACATAAAAATTTAATGCATTTAAAAAAGGTTTCTTCAAGCACCTATCTTTGTCTCGTTTTTATTTTTTCTACTAACCACTTTTGCTCACCAAATTTCCTCAAAATTAACTTTGTACGCACGCTAAAACTGTACCAAGTCTTTGTATATCCAATGATATCTGCATCTTGATAGTTTATTTTACATGTGGTTTAATTATTATCATCCTTTATTTCGCGTAATATTATGGCCATCCCTTGAGAAATTCAAAATAAATGTTAATTTCCCCATAGCTATTATTATCTTGGGCGTAATATAGATAATTATCATATTGGGGAAGAGTGTATAAAATATAAAATAAGGGAATGATAGAAAATTATTTGCAGTTATGAAATCAAATACTGAAATATTATTTGAATATCAGTTTTTCATGCGGAGTCATAGCGAGTAGTTGGCGTGCTATATGACCAACCAGGATATAACTGAGGACGTTTTTGGGAGAAGTTATTTGACAAGACCAAATCAAACCTGCGTGATAAAAACCCAGTGTATGCTGATTATAGAAGATCCGAAGTCTAGGAATGACGACGTTAAAATAACAATGGTGTTTTGCAGGGAATAGTATCTAAAATAACAAGTGACCTGATTATAACGTTATGACGAGGTTAGATACAGAAACAAAGTTAAGGGACGAAGGCATTTTTTTCCATTAGATTACTTATATATCCTATCTATATCGTTTTCTATAGATTTAGCAGGATCGAGATCAATTCGCACAGGTTCTTTCAGTTAAGACAATCCAGGTAGAGTGAAATGTTTATACGCGTACTTTTTAGGTTCAAACGATATGATCATGGCTCTGAAATTTAGAAAACAAAATAATTAAATGTATACATTTAGATACCTTCGAAAGTTTATGGATGCAAATTCAGATGTGAAACAATTTAGATTATTTCCGTATTCATCCAGCGTACTGTATTTAATTTTACGATCATTCCGACCACCGATAGAAAACTGTTCTGCCATGCCCGAGAGAAATGTAGGACGTGCAGCAATCCGCTAAAACCCGGTTTTCAGATATTTTTAGCAACAGCAACAACAACAGTGCCTATAAGAGTTATGCTACAACACATAAAATTGGCTTTAACGACATTTTATTTGATGTGATAACTTTGGTACGAACCTAAGATTAGGTATAACGAATTCCATTTTTCGTTGCAGGGAGTACGACAGAAATGAATGGCCGCAGTTCAAAGATTCTCGCCCTCCCTTTCCTTACCCTCTGCCATCACATAAATATAGCAATAAATGATCTTTGACAGGTATTTAAGGTGAAACATTTCTCCGAAGGGTTTGTTGTACACGCATTTAACTCACTATGAACGTTTAAAGTGGGATCAGACAAGCTGCCATTGAATACCAGGGAATAGCGATAACATGCTTACTCATGATGCGATGTTTCGATTGTGATACCTTGCCGTCCGCAAGTAGCACTACGAGGACTCAAAACTTTCAAGGACGTCAGCGAGAAATCAAATGTTGTAAAGCAACAAAGGGAGCAAGTGTTTTCGGACAGCAAATGCCAGGTCCCGACAGGCAAATGCTAGGTCGCCAACTTGTGTTCAGTCGCTGAGACAATTTCGCATTGCGTCGTGTCTGTCTCAAAAGAATGGGATAGATTCGTGCCCCATTTATAGGAATACACACATCGCTCACTGTGTTTCGGCAATTTTCAAAATTCGCTCCTCTCTCCTCCTCATTCTCCCCCCTCCCGTCCAGATTTCACGGCACCGCAACAATTACCGAGGGAGGGCAAGAGAGCGAGCGAGCCGGTCAAAAGAATGACCGGAGTCGCGTTCGGGGGGGGGGGGGGGGAGTGTTTCGGGCGTGCGGGAGGGTGCCTGCCGGAAAAGGCAATGGGGAAAAATAGATAGTGCGAATCTGGGAATCAAAAAGGGAGGCGGGGAACGGGGAGGAGGGGGAGAATTCGATGGGGATGGGGATTCGGAAAGTGACCCGTGGGAGAGGGGTGGTGGGGAGAGGGTGAGGGTTAGGGGAGAGGGCAAGCAGGGATTAAGAGCAGCTTGTGAATGCATGGGCCCTCCTCCTCCCTGGTTCTCCATCTCCCCCTTCTCACCCGCCTCCTCCACCTCCGCCTCCCCTCTCCCGACCACTCCTAGTCTGCCCGCCCCCGTATCGGCCGCACCGCCCCCTTCCCCTATTTCCTTCCTTCAACAGTTCCACAACGCCCTCTCTCGGCTCCCTCCCCGCCCCACCCCAACCCTCGCTCCGATTCTTCGGTTTGTCCTCCCCACACATTCCCTTCCCGACCTCTGCGAGGAAAGGAAGACCCAGGCTGACGCGACCACGGGCGCCACCATTGCAGGACAAGACTTGAGGAGAAGGCGCTCAGGGTTTGCGAGGTAATCCAAACCTCGTCGACGCTGCCGGAAGCCGGAGGAGTCCCTTCGCCGTGGAGGCAACCAGGAGGTTTCGAAGCAGTTTTTCACCACTCCCGCTCACGGAAGTTTCTCCTTGGAAACTCTCCGATGACCCCGCCGTGAGGAGCCGCGGAGGACTCGTCCCAGATCACTCGGCTCGGGGAGACTTGATCGGAGAGCGGCGGATCCCGCGCCCCGTGTGGGAGGGAAGAGAACAGTCCGAGAGGGGGTGTCGACGGTTCGGTCCACCCTAGTCCCGTGGGGGGAGGGGGAACCGGGCCACGCCGGTCGGTGATCGGGGGGAAGAGAGACTGTACGTACGTGTCTCGCACGTAATTCCGTTGGCCGTTGTTGTCGATTTGGATCTCGGTTGTTGCTTTTTTCCCCTTTCGTTTTTTTCACTCGAGGGTGGGGATAAACGGGGGAAGGGTTAGGGAGAGGGAGAAAAGGAAACAAGTGGGGGTCGTGCGTGGGTGAATGAGTTGTGCGGCCATCGAGGGTCATCGCCGGGTCGCCGAAGGAGTGGGCCAGAGCGCGGAATTGGAATCCTCCACTCTGCTGGTGAGTGGCTCATTTCCCCGTCGCTCGGCGACAAAGCGGTTTGGGTTGTCGTGAGTCCGAATTGTTTTCTTTCTTCTAGTCGAGGATTTTTCTGTGTCCCCCTCTTAATCCACCATTCAGAACCAACACTTACTGCACCACACCTTAGATGTTTTATTGCATGCATATGAACTTAACGGGTGACATGAATACACAAACTTCCTTATCTTTTAACAGTGTGGGCTAGTAAATTCTGCCGCTTCACTATTTTTGTCTTAATTTGCACCAAGATCTTCTTTAAATGTATTATTATATCACTTATGACCTCTGCCTAATGTTAGGGCGCTGTATTTATTTTCTTCTAAGATTTTATGACTGTCAAAGTCCCGTTGCTAAAGTTTGCTTTGGAAAATTGCCCGGTAGTCAGTACCATATGAAGTGATTTCAATTGAATTTTGATGAAACGCCGTAGTAGTAGTACCAGTAAACCATGTTACCTTTTGAATAATAGGCACAGAGTTCATATTTGTAAAATTAATTTTCGCAGCCTTAAATGAAGATGTTTAATTAAAACTAGTAATCCGGGATGACTGAATAATTAATAACAAACCGAACGGTATTAGGGTTATGAATAATTAATGTATTTGTAATGCATGACCTCATGCCTCGAATTGAATTCAATAATATTTTACTTAGTTTCACATTCCAGCTTATTTAACTGCTAATAATACAATCAATTATTCAAAATGCCTAATTATAAATTGTTTACAAATATAATGTTTGCAATGAACAATTAATTCAACATTCTCCCTTATGTTTCAACCAATGGTATGGCAATTTATTAAAATTTCACAATATCGAGAATTCATTTAATATCGTTATCTTCAAAGTGGCTCTGAGAAATGTACTATTCCACTTAATAAAAAATAGCAAGAATGTTATAATATATACATTTAAAATTTTTTATGGAGTTAACGAGGAAAATTGGATGGAAAAAGTTTTGTAATTCATTTTCCGACCATTAGTTTAACTTCCTAAAATTTTTCACAATCAAGTGGTGCGCAATATACAAGCGGCATACTAAGACTTGTTAATGTCATTATTACACCAATCGAGTATTGTAAAAAAAGTTCAACGAAAAGGTTATGGTGATAATCTTTCGTTTTTCAAACGTTTTTCATGGAAACGAAAATTATTTTAGGGGTATTTTTTTCTATTAATATTTCGAAAAGATATTTTTATAATTATTGTTCTCAGACATTTGCTGCTGTTTGAGCACCTTATTCGGTGCAATTTGCGTTTGATCTCCACAGTACTTTGATTGTCCAATGATTGAAATTTTTTGTTTACTACTGTTAGGTTTTACTCACATTTATTACAGGTATGAAATACGAGCGATATGCTATAAATATTAGATAAAATATGTAATTAATACTAGTTGATTGAAATTTATGCTATGTTTAGAATTTATTCTTATTTAACATTAGAATATATTAAATACCACACATAAATACCAATATTAAATTACAAATAACTTAATAGGTAGCAAAAAGTTCTGAAATTCAACTTCAGCACTAGGTTTAGGATAATATTGCCTTGAGTTCGCAAGCATTTTAAATAAGTTATATGGTTAAAATTGCTATTTATTTATTGGGATTGGGCCCATATTTTTATTTGAAGATTTTCAAGAAACGCTGCATTTCCATATAAAACTCATTAATACACTGCCAATGAGAAAATGTGTACAGATAATTTTGCGTATCTGAATTTAGCAGGGTATTTGAAATTACGGGATGACGAAAACCGTAGAAAGATTATTGCAAATGCAATGAAGCTTCTGAACTTCTAAGCGATTGCCTCAGTCCTTGTCATAAGGCTACAATTATGTTATTATAATTGGTAGACTAGTGCGTATTTAGTAGTTAATATATCCTTTCTGAATGTAGTCCCAGTGTAATGTTAATGTGCAGTGTTAATGCTTTCCAAAGAGTTTGTTGCAGGTTAATTATTTGTATCGGACCAATTCGTTTGCGAATCCTGAGGATATTTTCATGCAACAAGGGTCACTGAAGTATAACTGTCGGAGCTCATTTCCGACGCTCTCTCATCGACGGAGGCGGCTGCTCCGTTCTCATCTAAGGCACGTACCCTTGGCTTTCTCGCATCCGCCCTCGTTCCTCATGCCGCTGAATGAACTCCTCGATCTCGCGGACCCCTCTCCCTCGTCCTATCCCTCGACATCACTCGATCACCAACCAACCACCCCTTTATTCTCAAACGGTGGAGAAAGACACTCGAGTCCATTCTCTCCGTGTCCGCCGCTCGTGTCTCAAACGAGTGGTCCCCACCATTGTCCGGGAATAGCACACGGCCGGCTCGCGGAGAAGCCGAAGGGCTCCTCTCTCAAGTAGGTCCGCGCGTGGTGCCCCAAGACACGGGACGGCACTCCTGGCGGAAGGACCGAAGAGAAGGAGCTTTCGGGCCACATTTTCAGTTTTCTTCTTACTCCGCCTTCCCCGCTAATTTCCCCTGGGGGGACCGCGCCGCTGATCGCCGTGCCGGTGTAGGGGCGGCTCCCAGGGGATCGCTCGAGCCGCGTGCCCCGTCCGCTCGGGAGATCGTTTTCTGTGCGACAAGAGGAGAGTCCTTATTTTCGGGAGGTTTAGGGATTTTGGAACTCTAGAATTTGGCTTTATAGTACGTGCTATAGAAAGTCGTGGACCACTGCGGGGGACGTTGACTTCGCGAATTTTTTCAACGACCGAGTCAACTGGAAGACGACGAAGGAAAACCGCTCGGCGACAGGATGATCAGCAGCCGACCCGCCAATTACGTTAGTTGAGGTCTCCGATATTGGAAATATCGGAAAAAAATCAAGGGACATTCTTTGAGCTAATAATCAGTTGTTCCCAGGATAATTAAGGAGAGAGGATATGAAGGCCGCATTAAGGACTTTAATTTTTCTATTTCTATCTATTATTTATGAGGTTTTAAAGAAAGTGTGAAGTTTCTACTTAGTGTTGAGCATTACCTGGTGAAGCCTTCGTTAGGTTATTTGTCTCTGGAGTGCAAGCTTCCCAGTCATTAGAACCAGTTTTTTGTTTCCTTTTTTTTTTAAAGAAAGGATAAAAGTTTTTTTCAATTTTGATGTTCTTAATTTTTTAGCTGCCTTTCAACTGGGGTATGGTGATCTTCAATAGATATCGTATATTTATATTCTATTATCTGGTTTTCTCCTCCTCCCAGGAGAAGGAAGAAACCAATGTATGCGTAACAATAGCACTTGACTATTGTATTATTTCGTATATTTCCCAAATCGGAACTATTAGAGGTCATGCAATTTTAATATGGCTCCATCTTCGATTTTTTATTTATATACTGTGCCGCAGTCATAAGAAGAGGTGCTTCGTGTATTACTCGTCTGTGAATCCCATTTCTTCTTGATATTTTTCAAGTGTTTGTAAAACGTATGGTTTGCAAAATTGTTTTCTGTTCAAGTATTGAGTGATAAACCATCCACAGTAATCAACTTATCGGTTGATTTTGTTAGGTGTGGTAAGGCATCTCATCCTGAATTGAGCATTTTGGCGTTTGAAATCCACGCATTCAAGGAAGGGGGACATGTTCTTTTTCTTTCACCACCATTCGGTCTTTCACGAAGTTAATAATCAAAAATCTCTTAGGAGACTCTAAGCTCTTAGGAGTTTTTTGGAATTTTTCTATTGCATCACCCGAGATTTGAAATCGACACCCTACGATCTCTGGCCGGAAGCTCTACTCACTAGATTACGATGCCAGAGAGTAATAAGGAATCATTCGTTTAATTAAAGCATTCCAGAAAAAGCTTTGATACCATATCTGTCTCAATTTTCCTCTATGAGCCATTGCGACGGTGTATAGGATATCTGGGACTAGTAACTGATTAACTGTGGTGAGCCCAAGAAATTACGTTACGGAGTGTTGCTATCGGAAAATTACAGTAGCAAGCAGACTAGTGTTGTATTACTTGGCGTGTAAAATAATTCTTTTCCTGCAATGGTTGCAATGTATTATAGTGAAACATAGCTCTGTTAATTGTAGTTTGCTTTTGTTTCATTCATTGCTGCTATCTATTTTGGGATTCAGAAATTGTAGTTACAAGCTCATTCATCTGCGACTCAAGGGATTCCTCTTCTATGTTTTATAGAATGCCCATCTTGTGATATTTCACTGTAGTAATTCTTAATTAATATAAGAGCCTTTCTTTGAAATTAATGTAATTCGTTAACAAAGCACGTCATCGATAGGTATCGCGTAAGCGAATCCTATTCCATAAAATGTGTGGCACCATCAAAGTGAAATTTCACATTTTCCCTAATATTTAGTCGCAATTTCACCGTATTTATTTCCGGAATACTACATTTTTCTTCCACTGTTAGCCCAATTTCAAAATCTGTACCGTTAATTTTGGTTATTTCATTGATTTTAATGAGTTTCATAATGTATTATGGTTATTTATTTTGGGGTATACAGGATAAATGAAATTGCGACTAAATATTACGGAATAGGTGAAATTTCACTTCGATGGTGCCACACATTTTATGAAATAGGATTCCCTTACACGATACCTATCGATGACGTGCTTAGTTAATGAATTACATTAATTTCAAAGGAAGGCACTTATATAAATTACTGGCCTGTAGATATTTAACGAGAAGATAGATATTTAACGAGAAATAAGATACAGAACATTTATTATTTACATCTCAAAACTGCATATCTCTGCTATTATTTCCGCATTATCGCTAAACAGATACAAGAATTAGACATGTACCTGTGAGCTAGTTTAGAAATTTCCTCGGCATAAAATTTTGCCGCGTGAGATTGCAGCCAATCGCTGACGGGTGGAGTTCCTCGACGAGACAAGCACAAAATTTATGGCAGCATAACTTTTTAGTCGGAATTTCATGCAAAAGAACAAGGCATCTGTGGGAAATTTTATAAACAGCTCAGATATCGCAAAACGCTGGTTTTGACGAACTTTTCCGTCAATTTTCTGGAGCAGTTCATTGTTCACCACAGACGGATGGCCAGTTATTGGACATCATAGAAATTTGTCCGTTCTCTTAAACGAACGACACCACTGACGCACAACACTATCACTCATCACTTCGGTGCTCAGTAAACATTTCCAAATGAATGTCAGTAGTTTTAAGTTAATTTTCAGTGGAAACCTTATCACTAACTGGATTTAACATTTAGCGGGATTCACAATTATATTGCTCGTTTTGACTCACTACTGTAAACAAACGACAACGGGCGCATCCTTCCAAAATCAGCGGCTCGAGGCGTACTGCCCTAGGGCGTGCTTCAATAAAGCAAAAATTCGGCTTCCCCAGTACTTGGCTCGCAACACGCAAACGGAGGTTACTTTCTGGACGGCCCTTGTATTTTGTGAGATACTTTTTTCGTTATTTCCTTCTCGTTGTATATACTTTGATGCAATTTAAAAATAACTACTGAATGCTTTTTATTAGTTGAAAAAGGAACATTTGTCATTCGATTGCCCTCACAATTTTAGCATGCGTAAAACCTTTAAATTTTTCATATTGCTGCATACGAAAGTCGTCAAAGAAGGTCTGTCTTGTTCGTTCGAAGGTTTCCGCGGCGATGAGTAGGTGATTTCCACATTTTTCGGGCTGCGTCCGCGTATGTCGTTTAAATGTACAACAGTTTCTTTCTTTTCATCCTTGACCTGAGGACGCCAGCAGGATAGCTGGCGAAACTGTTGTGAATTTAAACGACATACGCGGACGCAGCCCGAAAAATGTGGAAATCAAGGTCTGTCTTCTTCAACTATTACCATTTTACATCGAAACCCTCTAGATAATTTTTTTTTAAACTTTTCCCAGATCTAATGCCCTCCCCTCCAGTTTTGTGCTTTTCCTGTCTCAGTCAGAGTTAGAGTGACTTTCTTTCAACCATTTTATATTTTTTTATATTTTATTGTATGCATATTGTCGAATCAAGTTTTCCTAGACGATACACGCCTCCCTCCTGCATCTCCTCTTCCACAGGAGGTCCCTGGCAATCCGGGGATATTCCCGCCCGGGGGAATCGGATCCTCGAGAGGCCACGCCACTCTGTTCCGCGGCGACTTCGGTGGTTATGGTTTTCATCGCGAGGACGAAGCCTTCGCCATGAGCATACCCGGAGGACTGGAGGCGGGAAGCCGTCGCTCCGAGCCCCCCACCGCCCTCTCCCTTATCAGCCCACACCCCCAACAGCACCACGCCCTATCCTCGCACCACCCGCACCACCCACACCATCCTCACCATCACCACGGCCCACCGCCCCCACCTCCTCCCCCGCCCCCTCCACCACCCAATTCCGCCCAGCACCACCCGGTGCTCGGGGCACTGCCCCCGGCGGCGGCGGCCTTCTTCTTGCGGGCTGCCGCCGCCGCGGCTGCGGGGGGCGGCGGGGGCGTGGGTCCCCCGGGCGTGGTTGGCGGCGGGAGCATTGCGGCGGCCGCGGCGGCGGCGGCCTGCGTGGCCGAGAGGTACCAGAGGACCCCCAAGTGCGCGAGGTGCCGGAACCACGGCGTAGTGTCGGCCCTCAAGGGCCACAAGAGGTTCTGCCGGTGGAGGGACTGCGCCTGTGCGAAATGCACCCTAATAGCGGAGAGGCAACGTGTCATGGCTGCTCAGGTGGGTCCTATACGAGTAGGTATTTCTCTTATTGGAGCTATTGTTGTAAACGTCGTTGAGGGTAAACACTAATTCGAGCTGGGAGCACATGAAAGTACTTAGGGGATTCACCAGAAGTTCTTGAAGGTCAACAATTTAGTAATGCTCAACTATTCTAATATTTGCAAGCACATTATCTCAATTTACAGGAAGCACATCTTGCAATCATCTAGGTAGATGAGAAATAATCTCTGCTCTTCCGTTCCATTGGAAATTTCGCGGATAATTTTAAACGATGCCAAGGTAACCGCGTATCTAATTGATATTTCCTTTTCTATTCCCCATGATTTCGGAGATGCAATTTGAGAGCGAGATATTTTTGAAAAATTCGGAAATACTTCTTGAGCTAAACAGAATTTTAGTCCCCATTATCCTAGATTATTCAATACTCGAATACCTTTCATTTCTTCTGCGACAATGTACTACACCTGATAATTCTTGCAGCCTTAGCGTTTTATTAGTTTATACTCTTTACGCATATTACTTTTTCTGAATATTATTCCCCAACCATATCCTAATTAAAATCCTGTCTCTGGAGTAACTTAAGTAAGCAGTGGTTTATTCAGCATTATTTAGACGAAAAACACATTTTAAAACTAACATCAAATACCACAACCCTTCAGGGTTCATATACCTTTAACTAAATCCAAATATACATAAATGTGCTCAGATACGTATTTTTAGTATTAAAATATTAAATAATCTTTCAAATATTTTTGCTCATTACGTTTATTCCTTCAACATCAACAATTACTTATTTGGTCACACCTTTATGGATATATGAGATATCCATGATATTTTTCATATTATATTAACACCAATTGAAATGGTCAATGTATTAAAACTTATGGATACTAAAAACTGATTTGATGGAATTCTGTTGGAAGCATTAAAATTTGAATAATTATCCTACTATAATATATATTTTAATGTATTAATATAGTAATATGCTGATCGGGTAATTTTTAAGTGGGTATATTGTGCATTTACACTGTCTTACTTCGAAGATGGAGAGTTTTCGACCGAATGAAAAATTGTCAACTTGTAAGATTTTATTGTGCTTGGGAGTTCTCAAGAATTTACTGGTTAAAAATATTTTACCGACGGCTATTAGAAATGAAGTATCCATTTTTTCCTGGATAGGCACATAAATAATTTTCTTAAGGAGAATTGCTTCAATATTTTAGATGATATTTAATTGTAGACGTGAAATATGTTGGATTTATTCATAATACGAGGGAAAGGGACGTCAAAGAATATCTGTTGTAACAGTTGATTTTATATGGATTAATTTACTGTTGCGATTCATGTTATATTTCACTTTTACACTGCAAAAGCAGTCAAATTTTTAATCTCATGTCAACCGTTCTTGATCATATAAGTGGGTGCGTAAAGAAAGAGATTGCAATTCACAACATTCTTGAGTTCGTTCTCGAGCGTTCTGTCTACAAATTCAGCTCCCTTAGACCGCAGTTACCCGGGAAACGAAACTACGCCAATTCAACAGCGTGATCAGATTTAGCAGAGTAATGGGATCAGCTGCAGATGCGTAATTTCACCGAACTTCGTCCTTACGCACGTGCTCATGTGATCGTAATATCATAGTATTATTGCAAGGAATTTCATGATCATCATTAGACGTGCAACAATAATCAATATATCTCAGATTTATCGATTCAAAGGAGGTTGTTTGATTGCTCTCTAACGGAGAAATAGTCC
Organism: Hetaerina americana; assembly: GCF_022747635.1. NCBI lineage: Eukaryota > Metazoa > Arthropoda > Insecta > Odonata > Calopterygidae > Hetaerina > Hetaerina americana. The sequence continues at coordinate 65,531,560 of NW_027286874.1, read as the reverse complement.
TCGGGGAGGGGAGGGGGTCACTTAACTCTGTAACATGAAACGTTACCCAAACGAATGAAGGGTATTGAAATGATGATTTCACAGGAATGTATGATACAAGGCACCGCCAAACGAAATAGGTACGTAATATGGTCACTTAAACATTTTAATATATCTGAATGTATTTTAGTCTCGGAGAAGTGCTCATAGGCTTTCATATTTGCCCTAGAAATATTACAGAGGTTTGGTTTAAAATGAATCCTTATGATGACTTTTTACTTTCTCGGATCGTGTGGAGTATGCACCCTCATTTTGTGCTATTGGCTTCTCTCAAGCAGGGAAATGAATTTCAATACCATTACTTCATGAAGAAATGTTGGGGCGAATAAAGGCAGGTGACTCGTGTAGTGCACCTATGGCGATTACAGCTGGTATGGCGGTGCCTTCAGTGGTAAATTCCGTTAGGAAAACTGTTTGAGAGCTTCACTCGACCGCTCTCTTCCCACACCCGTTGCGAGCTCGATTATCACGAGTTTAGCAATCGACGTTCAGCTCCCTCTCCCGCGGGGCCAATTTGAGAATGACCAATGTCGTCCTTTGGCACTTCCCGCCCCCCCCCCTCGGCAACCCCCTAAGCTGAGACGAAGACCCCGCGGACACCGCGAGTCCCGGGGATTGCATTTACCTTGCAGGCGAGGGAGAAACAACGGAGAGGGGGGGAAGCCTGGTGGGATATCGAAATTACACTTCACAGCTCCCCTCGTCATCATCTTACGACTCTCCCTTTTTTTTTAAAACTCCCAGAAGAGGCACTCGAGCGGAAAGGGGCAATTGACGCGAGCAAAAACCGTTCGAAGTACCAACATGTATCACACGTACGAAGGCTTGCGATTGTGTGTGCGTGTGTGTGCCCGAGTGCGAAATGATGGGGGGTGAGTCTGACATCGTGGCTCGTTCGACTTAGGTCTGTTATGGGGAGGGAGGGAGAGAGAGGACTGTGTGGCGTGGATGGATGAAACCTCGACCCTGTGTTAAACGGGAGAGCTTGAAGAGCGAGGGACACTCGAAACATTTCCCCAACTTCTCTCCCTCGAATAAAATGTTATTATCCGCTCCGCTAAGAGAGCAGCCGTGCCTATCTCGACTTTTCACACTGTTGCCTCTCGAACGGGGGACAGAAAGCAGTGTGCGTGTGTGTATGTGTGTTTGTGTGCGCGCGAGAGTCGTTCTCGGAGAGGTGTGGTGGGGATTTTGTTAGGAAAGGGTGGAGGGGGTGAATTGGAGTGAGACGAGATTGAACTCATACGTTGAGGGAGGAGGGGAGGCGCGGGAGATATTTTTTTTTCAAAAATTTTATCCAAACGAGTCGAAAGGGTGTGGTTAAGGGTTGGGGAATGGTGTGAGGGCGCGGAAGGTTGGGTGTGGGGGACGTTTTTGTGTTCGCTTGTATCTCAACGCACGATTCATTTGAATGAAAGGATTTCTGTGACTTCTGAACGATACAAAACGCGCGCGGAAGTATTGCGGTAGGCGATGGAAACCGTACGAAAACTCGGCGGGGGGAAAAATGACAAAATGTACCTCGGGAGGGGTAAGGTTTCTTCCGCCCTCTTTCCCTGCCACCACCCCCCCCTCCAGATCTCGCGTCCCCTTTTCACCCTCTCTTGAGCGGACCCCCTCTGAACGGCCACCCTCACCCCCCCTCGGATCTTTGGGGAGTCCTTGTGTGCTCGCGCTTTTAATCATCACCGAAACAAACCGCTCGCCAAAAAAAAAACAGTTTCCCCGTTTCATCATTTTAAATGGCCTTCTCTACTTCCACTACTACCCCCACCCCGCCTCCATTCTTTCACATCTCCGCTTCCTCCGTGAGGGAAGAGTGGCGAGTCAGTTCTTGAATTACATCGTGAATTAAATTGTGCATTCTCTCGCCACGGGGAGAGATGGGGAGAAAGACGCGCGCGCTATAATAATTCCCGGGGCATTCGACGTTTTTCGAGTTGCGGACGGAACTCCTTTGTTTGTCGTCGACCGTTGTTCCCCGAGCCCACTCCACGAAGTAGGCTGTGGCGAGAGATATTTTCCTTTGTCTCTGCTGGATTATGCAGGTACCTACATTCATTGTAGTTCCCGAAAAACTGAATCACAGTGCACAAAACAATAAATAATCTGGAATGTTCTCTCAATTTGCTCTGCATGGCGAAGTTCTATAGCTATTCTGTGTGATGGGTTTGTTCCTTTTTTTTCGTTTCCCTTCCTGGAATTCTGAACGGTTACTTTAGAAGATTTTTTTTGACGCAAAACATGGAGGGGATGGTAGCATTACCTTTTTCGAGAGACGGTATACGGACACACAATGCGTGAAACTGAATTTCTCGGTGTTCAAACGTTTAAAAATGAAAAGAGAATCGTGTACAAGGGAAGTATTGAAACCCTGATGTAAGGGGAAAATACGGGTGTGGAAATAATGAATAGCCTTCCTACGTATTATTTTTCTCGTGAAGCCAATTTAATTGTCAGCATTGAATATCTTAATTTCCATTCAAGTTTGGTCACGTTTTTTCGAATGGTTTTCGAAGGTTTCGCTTGTATAAGTCAGGAGGATTAAACGACCCAGGTTCCATTTTATTTACATCTATATTATTTGTGTGCTTGTTTTTTGCAATAAATATATATGAAAGTAGTTCAACCAGTTACGGCGCAGTGATGCGAGCTCTATTCCTTGCCCGTAATTAATGTTGTTCGCATCATTGGGGTCGGAGGAAAGACGACTGCTTAAATCTGTAGCGCTTCCTTTTTCAAATTTATTATCATCTTCATATTTACGAAAATATTTCAAGTGAAAACATAATGACAGCAAACCCCAACAAGCTACAGCACCTGTTTTTTTCTGATTTAATCGCATCTGAAGTTTCATGATGACAAAAATATTGCGATCTAATATATTTCATATTCCTTAAATATTGGAAGTGTATATGTATAGTCTTCATTCGGGTTTGCTCTATTAAAATATTTGTTTTAAAAATTGCAACAAAATATTTTGAATATATACCTGCAATATAATACGTCCCGAGGCATTGAAATAAAAATATAAAACTTGGCTAATTTTTCACTACAAATAAAAATTTAATGACAGCAAATTCCATTATTTACAGCAATTATCAGGTGGCTAACTTTACCGTTAATATGTACATATGTATAGCATAAATGCTCATGTGGAAAATTTCAAAAGCTTTATGTATTTTATTTATGATATTTAGCAGTCGTCTTGATTGACACTGATATTTTTTATGCCTCCCAAGATATAATGTTTTTCTCGCATTACCATATTTCCCCCTTTGAGCCCATTTCTAACCATTGGCCCTCTTGTCCCCCTCCTGACTTCAGGTGGCACTGCGGAGGCAGCAGGCGCAGGAGGAGAACGAGGCGCGGGAGTTGGGCACCCTACTGTGTTACGGCGGCGCAGCGGCGGCCGCTGCCGGGGGCGGCGGAGGAGTGGCCGGTGGCGGCGGGAGCGTTCCCGGCAGCGGCGGTGGCAGCGGGGGCGTGCCGTCCTCCTCCCCGCCTCCGCCTCCTCCCGCGCTGCCCCCTCCGCCCCCACTCTCGGAGCTCCTGTGCTACGGCGCCGGCGGTCCGCTCTCCAATACCGCCGGCGGAGGCGGCGGGGACATGTCCTCGCCCCCCGGCCTCCACCACCAACCGCACCACCACCACCCCCTGCACTCGGGGCAGGGTGGGGCGGGGCAGCCGCAGCCCCCGCCCCCCCCGACCCTCTCACCCCCTCCAACCTCCTCATCCTCATCCTCGCCGCACAACCTGTCCGCCTCCGGCTCCTCCACCACGTCCTCCGCCACGACCTCCGCCCCACCGTCCACTTCCGCGTCCTCCGGGGGGGACCACCACCATTCCCAGCACCATCACCAGCACCACCAACCTCCCCACCACCATCACCACCACAACCCCCACGCCAACGGGCCTCCCTTGTTCCACCGACCTGCCAACGGGCTCATAGGCAGCCATCCGCTGGGACTCGCCGCGCTGGGCGCCTCCGGGGTGCACCCCCACGCTCAGCCCCTGTTCACGGGGATGCACCCCATGCCCTCGCCGATGCACCACGCGGCGCACCTGCACCCGCACCATCCGATGCAGCATCAAATGAGCCCCATGCAGGGGTACGATTCGCCCGCGGCGACCCGCCGAGTCTCCGGTAAGCCCATGGAATTTGCCTCCTGCCTAGGTTGTCTTTCGGGGTGACGACTCGATCGCTGTCCCGCTGTCAGCGGTTGTTGAACGGGACTTTTATTGATCGATTTGGGCACCTTTGTAGAGCTGATTTCGACCCGATATCTCCTGAAATGTAGTAACCGTGGACTTCTTATTTGGAAACTAGAAAGCCTGGCTCTTTCTCTACAGTAATTTTCATGTGCCATATATTACGATGGATGAAAATATTCCGAAAATTCCAGCAAAATACGGAGGACTTTAAATATATTTGCTAAATATATGCAATTTTTCGCAAATAAAATTACATACAGCTCCTGTATTCATGACCCAGGTTTCCATGCGAGTAAGTCATCTTCAGGCCCTGAAGATGATCTACTCGCATTGAGCCATCGGCCATGAATGAATAATTTTATTTTTATAAATGCACATCTTTCTCTTGCAACTTGTTTGGTGTCCGTAAAATCTAACTGTATCTAAAACAAGTTCAATATCCAATGTTATTCAATTTGAACTATCTTTAATCTGGCATTTTCCTGGATAGTTCCTAGTTATCTTCATGATATCATTGAATTAAAAATTAAGTAACTGCTTTGGGGTGAGCATGTTAATACACTCTCGCAAATTAATTATTTTTCACTGTAATTGTATTGCTAGTGTCCATGGCCCCATGGTTAATTTAATGTAAGTTAATGAGACTAGTCTAATGTGATTTCCTCGTTCAAGGTAGCTTAAACATTTGGTAATAAGATTAAGATAAACTTTAGATAAAATGAAATTTAGTTGATACAATTGATTAGAATAAACAGGTAATAATTTTTCCAGTTGTGAACATGACCAAAAAATTCCTATTTTTTTACTGATCGCGGCAATAAGAGGAAGAAATTTGCACTGGTGAGGCAATTTTGTTCTTCCCCTTACTGCAGCACGAGTAATAATGCCACATGTTAATTTTTTGGTTGAAGTCAGTATTTTTTAAATAATGGTTTATGCAATTTTTTATGTAGAGTAATGATTTCACGTTTGGGTCGATGGATGGAGAGGGTTGAACGATATCACTGTTCAAATACCCTGCCAATCAACTCGCTGCAATATTTCTGAGGGAGTTGTATCTTAAATGATTTCCTTCATGTTTTCATCTTTTTGTGACAATTCAACTGTCAACGCTGCTTTTTTCATTAATTTAAATCTGAAACATATTTCTAACATATGACTAATGTTGAGGGTAATTCAGTGCTTTTATTCTCAGGAATGTGTGTAAAAGGACGTTATTTGTACCCACTTATGTTTCCGATTGGTCCGTGTCGTACGTATTAGAAAAGCCGATTTATTTTTAATGTTACAAAAATATATTTTGCCTTTTTACTTCGCTTAAAAGATATCGTAGAAACTTTTATCTCGGCCTCTTATTTTGTATTATAGGTAATGCAGTTTTGTTAGTGCTGAGATATCATAGTCCAACTAAATTAAACGGTAAAATTTTCTCAGAAAGCATCTAGATTTTGTTTGGTCTGGTTTAAAAATGCAGAACTGTAATTTTTTTCGTTGAAACACTTTGCAACGTCACTCCAAATCTCAACTCTTATTTAAGTTTACCCATCGTCCCATTATACGAGCACTGGTACCTATATTGTTAAGGTTTTTAAGGGTGCTATTTATTTGATGATTTGACCTTACAATGTTGTTATTTTTCGCCGGAATAAAAGATAGGTGAAGTAATAAAGGAATGCGGGCAAGCATGATGGTGTACGATATATTTGTGCGCTAATATTCTATCTCGGACGTTAATGTTATGCGATGGCGTGTCCTGCTGCTAATGAAACATTGGGTGAATTGCTTGTAATCGTGTGAAATGATCATATCTTTCGAAAATTCCAGAACAAGGGAATACTGCAACTCTGCTTAGGTTATCCTAAGTAGAAACTAATGCTTCAGATCGTTAAAAATGTATTTCTTGATAGAATATGGCTCAAAATCTATCATTTTGAACTCATTGTGGCTGATGTAATGTGGCCACTTACATCTACATACTTTATCTATGCTTAGTTAGAGGGGAACATTTCCTTTGATAGTTCATTACTTTCAGAAGAGTCATCTAAGTTATTTTGGTGATTTTAGACGAAATTCTCCTTGGCTCGACAAAAGCTTTATGGCTTGCATTTTTGCATTTTTTTTTTCACAATATTTCGTTCTGAAAGAATTCAGAGAACAGATAGTAAGTCAAGTATTCTAAATTAACTAGATATTGTTCCTGTAAAAGGACTACCTTCGCAAGCGTGCTCTTCGGGAACGTGAGACGGAGAAAAGTCAATTTTCGCGTCCTTCGAGGTATATTGAAAGCGAGAAACGGGAGAGCCCGCCCGCTCTCCCTCTCTCTCTCTCTCTTTCCCCGTCCCTCGATTGCTCGGAAGATAAAAATCAAAAGGAGCGCCACCCTCACGAGTCCTTCAGTTTCAAAATAAGAGGGAAAAGGAAAGTGGAAAGAGGAGTGGGATCTGCGAGGGATATTTCAGAATAACGAAAGGAAGAGACGTTGGATTATGTTAGTTCTTCTTCAGCTCTCATACCCCCTTACCGTATAGTCTGCCTCTATGCGACGTCGGTGACGAAGGAAAGAGACTATGGAGCAGGGACGTGTTCGAGGAAGAGCGATTGAAGTTCCTAGTGAACCAAAACTTTAACTATTACCAGAATGTAACACATAAAGGTAGGGTTACGAAGCATCCGACTGAATACGCTCGAGTAGTTATTTATATCAGTAACTTACTCCTTAGAGAAACCCAAGAATTAATGACTGAGAGAAACGCAGAAGTTTCAGGCCCGCATTGATAGTTGTCTCCCAGCTCTGAGTGGAGGGGAGGTCTGTCTCCAGCATCAAAATTTTCCGTGATTTTTGGCGTAGAAAACTTTTCAGAAACTCTCAGAGCTGGGAAATCACAAGGGAAAATTGACATTGAAGACCCCTGATAGTCCCTTGATCTGGGAGACGACTATACGCATGAGATCGCCTTCTTATTTGGTGGATTAACGTGCCCTAGCTTAGTTATATATATTTTATTCTCGATGAATTTACGCGGTCTAGCTTAGTTACATATGGTTTATTATTAAGATACGAGGATCATGCGTGAAAATCTGAAGACTAGGATGAAATGACTGTATGGAGTGAAGGAGCGTATTCATTGGTTACTTTTGGTTACTTAATGTCGCTGGTGGACCGTTTGCGCCTATAATTTCGATAAGTCGCTCTTCGAAGTTGGGGAAATAACCAATGCCAAAGGCAATCTCGCGACCTTTTGGTTGAGCAAGTGGGGCTCATCAAAGTCTTCGTTTTTCTTCGCTCGCGTTCCGTTTTGAATTATTCTCTTTACTGTTCTGTTTACATTATTCCTGACCACTGCAATGACTACAGGTCGCTTAAAGTCTGGGTTTTCTCCGCACATAAGTGTATTGAAGTTTGTATTTGACATTCCATTGCTGAAAGTAATTAAAATATGTGTAAGGACGTCAAAAATATTTCGAGCGAATTAAAAATATTCTTATCCCTTTCTATTAACCTCGCCAAATTTCCAGCAGAGTTTTTAAGCTGGCTACTTCTGTATCATATATCAATAATAATCAATAATTTCTGTAATTACAGTAACCATTGGTATAAAAATTACTATAAACTGTATCAAACTAGTAACCGAGATAATGTAACACCCCGTATAGTATTTTATAAGGTATAAGACTCTGCCATTCAAAATTACGAGTGCTCTTGACGTGACGTTGGAAAACACACATTACGATTTTACTAATCTACATAAGAAAGCCAGCCATTGACCAATACACTGTGCGTGTAATTAAAATTCCAATCACCTAAAATTCAAGAAAATAGCCAAAAGGATTTCAAAAATTTTTAACGGCACTAAAAATCAGTGGAAGCCGAATGAAGGTCCACTTTTCAAATCATCTCAGGAAATGTGCACTCAACTGTCATTAGTTGATTGAGGAATAAGATAAACTTTGTAAAATTCACAAAACAATTATTAACACGGCACTACCGGTTTCATTACATGGATGACATCTTCCCGTACCTGAAGATTTCCCCTCTGTGAGAAAACCGATAGTGCCGTGTTATTAATTTTACAAAGTTTATCTTATTCCTCATGATAAAATTTCACAGGGTTGAACCCGATACCATTGAAATCATTAGTTGATTGACTCCTCTTGATATGCTCTGTTCATTTAATTATTCATCTTGTTCTTGGGTCTCATCTCTGATTTATCAAAGCCTTTCGCTTCTACCACTTGCCTAGACTAGTTACAATATGCAGAGCTTTTGTCTCGGCTTGCGTCAGGGAGCGTATGGCGATGTCTGGAAAGAGACAGCCTTTGTGTCGACTACTTCATTTAGCGGCACAAATTGGACGATTGCGGGCAGAATACATGTGTATTCTGCGCTAAATACTTGCGTTTTTACATTAGTTTGATGAATGTAACTAAACTACACACACAACTATAATTACATGCGAAACCAGACTTAATTAAGACGATTGCATGACGGCCGCATGTAAATCCTCTGCTGCTTCTTTCGGATATCTTTCAAGCACGTGATAAAACACCGAACAAAGTGAGCGGAGCGTTTTTCCGAAAGGGTCGTTCAAAAATCATGTGGCATTTTATTTTTGGGACGGGAGGTGTATTCAATGGATCATTACTTGAGTCACATGTTAGGGTCACGTTACGTAACGATTTAATCGGCAAACTGCAGAAATTAGAATCCTTATTGAACGTAGCATAGTCTCTGTTACTGTTATAAAATCCAAAGCCTGTTTTCATGTTTATATCAAACAACGCATAATCCCACTAGTAATTACGAGTATAGTTACATGATTTTTTACCCGGCATTTGTTCCAGTCGCGAATTGACTGACGTGGGATTATGCGACCGCTCTCTATATCTATAAATGTGCCAATTCAAGCACTCTGCATCATATATAAGCACAGAAGGCTGGTTTAAAAACATACATATTTATGTGCAGGAAACAGTTTCCTTGGGCAAAGCGATCTTTGGATCACAAGGATTCCCTCTTACGGGATTTTAGTATTTCCCACTCGCGTACCTTCCGTAAAATAAGCATCAGTTTTTTTCTGGGAATGCTATCCTGTGTGAAACACGCAACTCTATGTGGTGCGGTGAGGGACAAGCGTCACGTCACGTGTTTGGCGACTTGCGTCACGTGGGTGCGTGAGATATTTGAGGAAGAGGGGCGTGTGAAACTGACGGGAGAGATGCAAAGGTGAAGCGGAAGGAATCGGGGCTAGGCTCCCGGGAGAGAGGAATTTGACGGGGAGAGTCGGATGAAGAAAGGATAGGGTTTAGCACTTCCGATAAACAACTAACTGAGCGATTCCGTCTTCCTCTCATCTTTGTACTTGCGATCCACGGGGAGGGGGTCGCGGAATCGGTGCGGAAGTGGAGGGCGGGTGAAGAGACGGTTGGGTGTTCCTGGAGAGGAGAGAAAAGATCCTTCACTCCTCAGTGGAGTCTCCGTCTCCCGTTCTCCGGCTCTCTTTGCCTCCTGCCACAATGCCCCCCCATTCACTCCCCCTCTTAAACAACAACGTCGCAAAAAGAGAAGGTGGAGAGGGACGTAGGAGAGGTTCTCACCCACGTAATAATATTGCTTTCTTAACTGTGTGTGTGTCTCTCAAAGGGGAGTAATATGGGGAAATGGAAATTTTCGATGCATGGAGAATGGGAGGCGGGGGGGAAGGAGTGAGAGTGGGAAAGAGCTAGATAGAGAGTGAGGGGCGGTGGGTGATGTTTCTTCCCCCCCCCCCCGCGTTAAGAGGACGTCGTCTTGGAGGACCTGTTGGAGGGAGGAGGGGGTTAGAAAGAGTGTGGGAGGAGGGCGTGGAAAGGATGGGACCGTGGCGAGGAGGAGTGAGTCAAGTGCGTGGGGTGAGGGGTGAGATTACGCCGGTGGGCGTGGTGGTGGGTAATCCTCAACCCTTCGTCACCCCTCGAGAAGTCATTGAACGGGAGACACTTTTGTATGCGCCACAGTTCTCCAGTTCGCCTTTTATTGGATCAGAATATTTCCCACCCAAGTTCTCCCTTGCTTTAGCTGGTCCCCTTCCCAGTCCTCAAGAGTCTTTTCAACAAGCATGCATTGTTGTTTCAAGGGGAATACCCCATATACCCAGCGCGATCTGAGGTCTCTTTTGTAGGGTTTCTCCGTGCATCTTCTTTCGAAAATCTCGAAGGCACTGTAACGTCAAATATTGATTTACTCCATTGACATGCGATCGAAGAATCCAGTGTATTTGTGAATCTAATTAAGTGCCTTTGAACCGTCGCATTACTAAGATATTAATTCTAAACTAAACGCACAAACATTTTTTTGTAATAGGTATTTGATAGGCTTTCTTTTTCCGACAACGGTTTCATCGTCCTAGTGTCATTTCCTGGGCACGAATACGGCTCTTAGGGAGACAACCGACATTGCACCAGTAAAATGACTTTCGAACCCTGAAATCGCTGTCAAAAATTAAGTATTTCGAAGATTTCAGAGTTCGTACCTATTGAAAATTTTCAATATGGAAAATTTGATTCACAAAATGCCATGAACACGTTGGTACACTTCGTTACATAAGAGTTGGAGACAAGGAGAATCTAAGGAATGCGCTCCGCACAAGTTTAAAAGAGAAAGCAAATAGATGAGGAAAGTGCGAGTGTTAAAGTCTTGACAGGGTAGTTTTAACTTCAGATTGAAGAATACAGTAGGAATGACGCATACTAGGTATATGCTGGTGAGCTATTTGCTCCCAAGGCCATACAAAGGACGCTCGAGCAGAAGAAGCGGCTTATTGCCCGCTTGTCCCTGTTTTAAACCTTGCAATTTCTGTTGTTTCATTCAGAGGATGGAATTTGAGTGAGGTTCATAAAATTGGAGACGGGAAGAATAGGAAAAAGAAAGGTGAGGCTTAAGTTATCCCAGTACCCCGTGTAAAAAATAAGTTTCAGCTTTTGAAAAAAAGGAAAACTACTTGGCTGCGCGACGGGAGAAAGGTACGACACCGGTATTAAAAAGCTGCTTACAAGGATGCAAAAAGTGAATGATCGTCAAGGCGACTAGATAGAAAAATAGCTAATGCTCAACCTTTCCAACGATGTAGGTAAAGTTGAGAATAAATTTGATTTTTTATGAAAAAAATAGGAGACCTTACTTTTCGAATCACCCTCGTATCTCAGGCCAATGTGTGACTCATAATCTTAGTATTTTTGCCTGTGCGATTCGATACCTATTTCCCGTAAAATTAGGCTCGCACAATATTACAGAAATACACCAACCAATCTATATAAATCCTCTTCATTTCACGCCGTTTTGTGAGGCATTCTTTTCTATCAACCAAACGAAACGGTGATTTGAAATCGAGAGAAGCAGCATCAGAATCCCTCTCCGCATACTCGGAAGTCCCCGGTGTTCTTTTCTCACACTGTCTTTCATTGTGTGGGTGAACTCGGAGTGGAGAGAGACGGCTGAAGATAGGAGGAGGTGGAGAGGATATCGGTTAGACGACAAGCGGGGGTGTGGGTCTGTCGGTAAAGAGGGTAGGTGGGAGGCGGGGACACGGGAGGTAAGGTGGGTAGGTGAGAAGGGGGGAGAAAGGGGAGCGTGTGGGAAGGAGAAGGGTTGTCTTTCACAACTGTGTGTTTCGATGCTGCGAAGAGGAGGAAGTGGATGCTAACGTTGCGCGGTGATGGGATGGAGTAGAAAAAGGCCGAGAGAGATGGGAGGAGAGAACGGCGAAGCCTTTCGATCAAACGAAGTCGAACAGGGGCAATATTTCTACTCTTCCCTAGTGTCTCGGGTGTTCTAGAGAGTTTCATTCGAGCACTATTTTCTTAAAAATGATGGAGGCTCTTTCTTCTTCTCGGATATCTTTGCTCCAGGAAGAGGGAGGGAGAGAGGGAGGCGGAAGGGCAGGTATACGGTAAATCTTTTTTTCTTTTCTTTTTTCATCCCCTCGTTTTATCGGTGAGAAAGCTCCAGAGAGACGAGGACCTGAAAGTCTCGACTTTATTAAGGAAGCAAGAGGTATTTGAGCAGCCTTCTTTTGGGAGCAGTCCCTCCTCCTTGAAGCGTTAAACGTGCTATATTTCATTCGGAATTGTTTCTAGCAAAATTGAATGAGACTTATGCTGTGTTTTTTGATTGATTCTCATCGTTCAACGTGAACATGGATTAGAGAATCTGTCATCTTTTACGCTTTTAAAAGATGAAAAATTAGAGAATGAAATCCAATTGTGAGCGTGGGCATTTCATTTTGGTGAATATTGGATTTTTATAGCATCATTTCATTTATCGAGGAGTCTCGCATTGTTTCATCGATTGAGTACGAGCTAACACATCTATCTGCCGTACTAACAATAGGTAGGAATCGGTACGGATATGAATCAAAACCAGTGCTGAGCAGTTGGATTTGATGGTAGTTGTCAGTGTGTTTCGATGTATATACGAGTTTCGGTGTGTATCGTACGTGTGTATACTTGTTTTTAAATTATCGCGCATGATTTCTGAAAGTATATACAAGTGTGAAATCTAAAAATTCAGGGGAAGGAAGGAAGAGAAGAGGGCCACTTCTTTTTCCTGTCCTATTATTTGGTTTACCATGAAATTTCAGCAACCACAAAGCCATGTTGGTTGATGTTTAGGTAGGACTATCCAAAAAGCAACACCCAAGATTTGAACTCAAATTGAACACAATGGTCATCTCGCCTATAAAAAACACCATTTTGTTTGCTTATTTTGGTTGTGTTCCTGAAAGAATAATAGTGGTTATATGTTATTTATCTCAAGAAACGGACAGGTAGCAAATTTCGTAGGAGTGGTGCTGCAGTGAAGACGTCGAACTTAAGAAATGTAAACAAGTAAGAATAAGAGTTTTCTAAGGAAAAGTATTGCATTCATATCAGAAACCAAGTTAGCAGGGACTCTCAGATGCTAAAATGATCTATAAGTTTCCAATATTTTTGTTAGTGTCAAAATAAGTTATCTTTTGATTGAAAAAGGTTTATCTTATCGTCTTGGCTTCCATCACTACTACGACCATAGCATAGCCAAGGACCCTGACTTGTCTCATAAATGATCAAGCAGGCAAAAATTTTAAATTTCAATTTTGCTTTCATATGAATCGCTAAATAACGTGCATCAATCATTTCACTTCGAAGATTTGACATTAAAAACCTATGTCACATGATGGTATCATTCATTCTTTAATGAAGGAAACTATATTCACGTAAAGCCCTTTTTGTATCGATGTATCTTGGTTTTCTGATGGCCATATTCTGAGCGGAGAAATTTGAAGGGAAGTCAAACGTAAGGTGAGATTCATAACCCAAGGTTTTATTCGTGTTTGGGATAACAAAATAAACGTTGACTAGCTGGTTGAGGGCTAGTGAACAGAGCAGTAAGCGGTCGTTGAAATCTCTCGCACCGGAATCCTGGCTCCTAACGTGCCTCAAATAGATTTACGAGTACGCATCCCATTTATCCAGTACCTGAATATTTCCCATTGTAGTGTTATCTACGTGTGCTATGCCTTCATCCCTCGGCTATTATAGCCCGTACAGGATTAGATTGCGGACACTTAGTATTCCATTACGCAGGTAGGTGCAGTCCATTTCGGACAATATCGAAGATATAGTGCTTATTCAGATGGGAGTCATGCGCGAACAGCATTCGATGGGGAAAAGGGGGAAAGAAGGAGGGGTCATTTTCCTCTCTCCTACCCGATTAGGGGAACCTGCTCATGTGCTTGAGGATTGCACTCCCCTTGATGGGTAACATTCTGAACTTGGACCAACCCAAGCCAAAATCAGGGATTACGCATGTCGTATAATGTATAAGCGACCCTCAAACTTACTGTATTTTATGTACGGAACGAAATGAAGTTTCCGAGATTGCCACCTTAGTTGTAACTGAAACATAATTCCAATATAATTATCATAGTCAGCGGTTTTTGTCAAATTTGAATAATTAAACTTTATTTGCGTTTAATTAACTAGGTCACACTAGACTGTTGTTCTTGAGGAAAATATTTGAAAGATGCAATCGATTCAACTTATTTCTTTATCATCGTGTCACTGAGAATTAAGTTTAAGGAATTGGTATAAACTAATGTTGATGTGTAGTCATTTTATGAAATAACACGCTCTTTCCTTCGTGTTGCTTTCCAACGTCTTTGCAGCTCCTTGATATTTTCAAAAATTACATTTTTTAATATACTTGAATTTAAGCTAAGGCAAATATGTGGATTATTATTATTATAAGTAATAGTAGTTTACCGGTTTAGAGTAGATTTCTAAAGGACTCTGTCAATATACATACTATACCCGCAAAACTTCAACAGGATTTCCAGAAAGAGTAAGCTGGATTAGTGAGGTATAAAAATTGTATGAACCAATTAAACTAAGTTACGGAAATTCAAACATCAAAATAATAGGTACCAAAAGGGCTGAGGTTCATAGCCTTTTAACCCTAACGCCTCCTCAGAGATTATCTTCCTGCCTACACAACTCTTCAAGACGAATAATACACGATTTATAAGAAATGCAGCGGTACCCTTCGTTTTTGAGGCTCCTCAAATTCCCCATGAGCTCCCGTTTTAAGTACTTCTTCTAGGGCGATGTATCCGACTGGTTACGAACATCACCGACACATTCTTCTTTCGAAAGGAAAGAACAGGTCTCGGTCAGTTTTGGCAATATCCAAGCCATAAATTTGATGCCAAAAAGTGTCGCTTTTTCTGCGCTGGACATTTCCACAAAGTCATTCCGCATGCGATGTGGCGAATGGTAATCGTACGCGTATTTCAAATCTGTCAACGGGGAGAGAACTAGATAAATATGCGGGTGAGTGGGATGAAAATTCGAACGGAAGGATTGGAGAAAGATCACGATGAAAAAAGAAAGAAGGAATAACAAAGGATTCTCGATTGGTTTTAATTGGGGCGGGGGTGGTAAGGGAGGATTTGTTGAAGTGGCCGAGATGTTTGAAGCCTTTCGCAGACAGAGTGGCGAGAAGAGGAGTGCGTACACGAGGGGGTGAGCTCGGAGAGAGGAGGAAGTTAAGCGGGACGAGGGGAACAAGTAAAAAGGTGGAGACCCTTAAAGGGTGCGTGTAGTTGTTAAGGGGCAGGAAGAGGGGGGACGAGAAGCGAACCCGACGACGGAAGGAGGTGGAATGGGGTCCGGAAAGGGTAGGAGGGGAGATCCGGAAGAGGGCGAAAACGAGCGGAGAATAAAAATCGAGGGTAACCAATCGAAGACCCCCAAGTACCGAACAAAAGAAAAACGATTCATTTGGACTCCGGTGGAAGGGGGTACGTATTAACTGCGGTGTAACATAATACCTGCCTTTCGTTTCCATGGGAAACGAAAGGCATTTTTTTCGAACTGACCAACTCGATAGACGGAGGGAGATGGTTCCTCGGGACTTGACAATATTTTTTGTGATGGTGGTCATGCCAATATTTTTCCATATTTCTGATAGCTTTGTTCCATCTCTAATGACCGAAAAAAAATATTTCGCTAGAAGGCATTGCTCTTTCAAATAAGTAGATGTCTTTCCTGATATCTCGAAATTGTGAATAGCAGTCAGAGGTGCTTGACCCATGACTCTTTATGAGACATAGGCCGAGGCTTATTCTGGAGCATTTTATCCCTCACGGTAATCATGTGTTCAATGGATTGTCGTCGGGAGATTCTCTTTTGTATCCAGGGTGATGATTAGAAAAGTATAATGATTTAACGAGTGGCTTTATCACTGCTGGATAAGTTCATGGCCAGAAGTCAAAACTTGGGTCTGTAGATCATCGCTCTGGGTACTAAAAGGTCAGGGATTTGAAATCCGTCTCAGGAAAGTAAATCGTGTTCTCCTATCAGTAATTAGATATTGGTGCTTGATCCTGGGCATTGTGACAGCAAAACGAGGGCGAAGGGGATCGAGATGGTGTGGTGGCTTTCCCCCCGGAGGACCCGGGTTCGAATCATAGAGACGACATATCTTTTTCAGTGGTATCCTGATCCCTTGTTTAGGTGCTTTTTGGTCAGCACTTTCAGTCAGTACGCCGTCCGCCGGATGGGACGTTAACTCTGGTCCCCTTGGTGCCCTGCATTAAGAGTAGGCTAATGCCGACGCTGGGTATCTCTCTACCCTTTATCCTTTCCCGTCCATCCCTAATGGCACAAATGACCTCAGCTGCCTGTTGCCTCCCCTAAAACTACTACTGTTACTACTACTACAAGGGCGGAGACTAAGACTTCCACTAAGTTTTTCGAGATATTTATCTATCATTTATCCTTCTCAGGGATAAAATAATTTGTAATACTCTCTACGTATCGGTAGATGCAATTCATATCTAATCGCACGCCATCACTACTTATTTTTTATAATATTACTTAAAAGTAAAACCAGGTCTTGTTCAATAACCATATACAGCATTCAATGCGGATTAGAAAGCCTTTTTTTAGTCTTCAAGACATTATTAGGTTGTGTCATCAGAATCTCGTTTATAATCATATAACATACAGCTCTCGAGTGGCGTTGTTCTCACAAATTCCCTTCTGAGGCAAACGACATTGGGCCATCATGTGAGATCTTTCCCACCGCGGTATCAGACCGGCAATTAACTCCAAAGAAAACGAAGCCCATCGATTCCGTTGGTAGTTTCCGACCATTGGGTGTGGGAGGTGGAGGTTTTTTTTAAACTCCTTTCTTCCATTTTCCCGAAGATTATTCACGTAATCGGCGTCAATAATATCCGCGTGCAACGAGCCCTTACCGGTTGCATTGTCCTGGCGGCTGGAGATGATTGCTCCCAGGGTAGCCATCCCCTCTTTCCTCCGCCACCCAGCGGACGACCCCTTCAGCTTGCTTCCACTCGCTGATGGGGGGTTGGGGTGGGATGGGGGGGGGATAGGGATGGTGCGGACGGGGACGAGAGGGGTGCGGGCAATTAAAGTCGGAACGATTCGGCCCGGGGGGTGAGAGGGAAGGAGACCACGTGGCGAGATTTAACGGCGAAGCCGGTTTGCGAGGGTTGGGGAAGTGGTCGCAGTTCAAGCGGGGGCAGGGGAGAGAATGACGGGGAATGGGGATCGTACTCCACTATGGGTTTGGCAACGGGACGTACCAGCGAGGAGGGAGGGTGGCAAGTATCTCCGTCTCCCCCTACGTACCTTTCAGCCGAACCAAGAGATACCCCCCCCCCCCCCTAGCATCCCAAATTGCTGTCCTCCCTCCTCTCTCGCAACCTCAGCATCTCTCTGTTTCTCGAGGGGAATCTAAAGAGGTGAAACTTTTGATCGGTTATCCCCGCCCTCTTCTCCAGTCTATCCTCGAAGCACTCTCGGCCGTTCCCCATTCTTCAAACCCACACACTGGCCGAATGAACCTCCTTTCTCAGCCGGCGCACGCTTCGGTTGAGGCCATGGTGTCCCATCTCGTAATGCCCAGGGCCTCCCCCTTCCAACTGCCCTGCCCCCAGCCTTCTACCGCCAACACCTCCCCTCCCTTCTCTCAACTCCCATCTGAGAAACGGCACATGCGGTCCTCCAATCTTGCGGCCCATTCCCGACGTTCCCCCGTCACGCGCGCGAGAGAGGGAGGAATGAATCCCTTCTCCCCGCCCGTCCTCTGCAGACGATCGCCGTCGGTCGGCCGTCGCATGCGGATCCTGTGGCGATGTCACTGAGTGGACGGACAGAAAGAGGCTCGTGCACCAAGTCTGGCGTGGGAGAGAATAGTTAAGATTTAGATTAGAGGTTTGGAGGGGGTTAGGGGTCGTGGCGATAAAATCTTTCCCTTGAAACATTGGGTTCCTTGTTAGGAGGACGTTTTTGAAGATATTCTTATATACGTATGAGACTATGCTGCTTGATTTTAGCACATGAGGTTCTTCTCATTACGATATCCTGTTATCCAAGTAAAATCTCGACTATCTTTCGCTTCGGTCATTTGATAGTGGCTGACAAAATCACTACTTCGAAGGATGAAGCCAGTATTGTATTTTATGTGGTGGCTCCGGAAGAGTCAGAAATTTGGTTAGGCAGATCAAATGAATCAGGCGTCCGCCCGCTGAAAGTACCGAGGAACTTTTAGTCGAATCCAGGAAGTTCATATTTTGGAAATCTATAGTATCTGCATGAAATCTAAGGGATCTGTTGAATTCGTGACTTATGATGGAATCTGCCTGAAATAAATATATGGGTGAATTTTACAATACCCATTTCACTTTGTTCATTTTGTTTACATCACTAAGGTCTCACTTCAAAGGATTCCATTCTAAAAATACTATTCTATCTCCGAGTAGCTTGGAATGTAAATAAGTACATGTATAATCATTTAAAATAGAAGCATTAAGTTAACATGCCGTTAAACGAAAGAGTAGATATGAATAACATAAACATCTAAGGGATGAAATAAGGACTTTATAATTTGTCATTTCTGTACCGACAGTTCAGTTCCAAGATGATAAATCATTAATCAGGTATACCATTTAGAAATTAAAGACTCTCTAAAAGATATCTTAAACCAAAATTATTTCACTTTAAGTCCACTCCGAGGAAACACGTGATTCTCCCAATTATACTAAATTGTAATTACTGTAGCGGCCATATACCACATAAGGTTATGAACTTGGGTGAGAGGAGGAGAGAGAGAGAGAAGGAGGGGATCTCATTTTCAAGGAACTTTCAAGTCGCAAATAAACAGCAATGATCCCGTTGGGAATCTAATCTCCGACGAAAATCGCTTCGCTTCTGGTGCAGCGGGATAACGTTCAAGATCTCGAAGAGTTATTCATATTTTCTTTCCTTTCTTCGTCTCATCGAATGGGTAAAAAAGAGATCTTCCTCCCTCCCCTTAAACATACGATGACGTCTTCCTTTACAGACTCACCTCTTTTGTAAAACCTCACCATTTTTTATGGAGTTCCATTCCCTCTCCGGACCCCCAAGCTTAAGCCCTCTCCATCTTATTCACTTGGCCCCAAATTTTTTGGGGATCCCACCCCTCTTCTGCAACATTCACTCTGGCAACATAATATGTGTGTGTGTGTGTGCACATATATACTCGTCCATATAGTTATACTCCTCGCTTCTCTTTTGGGTCTTTGAAGTATGGGCGGGCGGTGAGAGGAGGGGAGCAATCTAACCCACACCATTCATCCGAGCCACCCTCATTCCCTTCCCCACAATATGCTTCCGAGCCAACCACTTGAAAACGATACACCACTAAAGGATTTCTCCATTTCGCCCCTCCCACACCAGACACAAACGCACCCTTCGCGCAGCCTCCCCCATCAATTTCCTGACCTTCCCTCCTGGCGTGGAGGTTTTGAGCGTGTTTGTGTGTCTGCCGACTTTTAACTGCTTCGGTGCCGCCGCCATCGGCTTGCTGGGGTTTCCCCCTTCCTTCTCCGCAAATCTCTTTCCAGCTTGCGATTCGCCACGGCCTGCCTCGTTTGCCGATTATTTCGAGGGAAGGATCCCATCCTCTTCGGTGCGAAGCGGTAGGCAAACCGGTGCGGAACGCTATCGGAGGCAGGCCTGTGTGAAAAACTTAACTAACCGTACAAGGTGATGTTCGTCAGTCGACGACTTTGCGACTTGAACAGAGAATCTTTTTTGCCGCGCGATCCGGGCAACTCGGGATGGAAAAAATCTCCGATTGATGATAAATGATGGCCTATGATATGGGATGTGCAAATATTTTAATAAGTTAACCCAAGAAATATATACATATATATGATTTCGACGAAGAAACACGAAAGTGTTGAATAACAAACTTGGACAGCAACAAACAATATAAGAACACATAAAAAGATCACTCATTTCTATTTCTTCCGATGAAGACGGAGCTGAATTCCGTCGAAATGATCAAGAGATAACGTGTGAGTGATATTTTTATGTGTTCTTATATTGTTTGTTGCTGTCCAAGTTTTATATATATATATATATATATATATATATATATATATATATATATATATATATATATATATATATATATATATATATATATATATATATATATATACCACCAATTAATGTCACCTGGACTCGAAATCATTGCCCGATTCATATTGGAATAAATTATATAAATCTTAATTTGTTTTTTGTTTTTCTGTTATCGGTTCCGTAGATTTAAAATTAGAATCAGAATACATCCGTTGGAAAAGAGTGATTTATTTATTGTTTTCATCTTAAACTGTTTAGGTTTAGAAAATGTGGTATTTTACAAATTATAATAGTATGGTGCAAATCACTTTCTGTCGCACGCACAATTATCATTAATGTATCATGTTGAGTGAATCAATGTATTTTTGTTGATGTGTGTGAATTAAATTAAATTAATAGCGTATCTTTGTATAGATAATATACATAATCCAATGTTTTGTTCGTTATGTGCATACTAACCCATTGCTGTAATATTACCTTAAGATATAGATGGGGGTTTTGTATTTAATACATACTATCTTTCTGCCAATTGCTTGGATTACATTTGAAATTGACATGATTTTTACAAGTATGATCGCAGTGCATGATCGAATATTCGAATTTATTTTCAACTACTAGGTCTCTTTTGGATAATACTCATTACGTACTTATTACTCTGTGTTTGCTTTTATGCCAGTAAACTTGCAAGAGTAATTACGTAGTACAGTACCACTTTAATATTAATAATGAAGTAAATATTAAGAACTAGAATGTAAGAATAAAAGTTTTGTGATTAGAAACAAATGAGAATTTGGATAATTTGAACATACAAGTATCCGTATGAATATTTGTTTAGCTAGATCTAAATAAAATTTTTCCGCAAATTATTTTTGAAAGAGTTGGACTTAAGATAGCTCGATCTTGAAGAGCGGTAAAACATTTTATAACTTAAATACCAGATTCTGTAATGGCTGTTCTTAATTAAAGGATACCTCAATATTTCCAGTTAAATACATAAGTATATCAAATATTAATTGATTTTGTATGGTTGCGAAAATGTATTATAATATTTAGAATGGCGTGTTTTGACAATTTAAAGAGGCATACTATTCGTCTTTCCATGATAGCACTTTTAGGAAATATTTTTTTAAAATTTGAACTGACTACGCTGTTAAGGCCTTTAGAGGTGTTACTTTTGATAAAGAAAGACATGAGGGGGGAAATAATTTATAGTAGACTGATATAAATCTTCGATTTTGTTATCGTCACGGTAGCTGGGGTTGTAAGATTTTGTGGTGTTATGAAATTATTTACGTTGAAAGTCTATCGGGAAAAAAACTATATCTGATGTCATTCTTCTTTAAGTTTGACGGATCGCATTTTAACGTTATCAAAGAGTTGGAAACGAATTTCTATCAATCCTTACGTTTTTCTCATAGTTAAAACCCATGCTCCCCTTCATGGTTCTCTGCGGGAGAGCTCTGAATTTAATTAGTAAATTAATCTTGCATTAATTCCTATATCCCCATGTTTTTTTCATCAACCGCGATCCCCTTTTGGGAAAGCATAAAAGAAGTTCACGTTGCTGCAATTAGATTTATAACTTTTGTACTTTTTTATGGAAAACAACTTTATGTAGGGTTTGGTGTTTGCAGCTGCGATTTTTGGAGCGGCGGAAAACCGAAACAATACGGCGGAGGGCTTCTCTTTGTCGTTTCGGAAAGATGTCGGCGTGCGTGTGACAGTCCGCCAGCGATTGAATCCATGTCGCCGTCCAAAGTTGTAAGAGAGAGACACAAAATACCTGCCTCTGAAATTGTTTCGTTGAAATACGTAGACATCATAGGGCGAAGACCGGGAGTGTTCCCGGGAGAGGGAAATTCTGCTGAAAAATAATTTTCGACCTCGGCGAGTTATCGAATCGGGAGGTTGGAGAAATAGATTTGGGGGGGGGGAGAGAGAGAGGGGTGGAGAGGTTTGGGGGGGTGGAGAGAGAGAGAGAGAAAGGAGGGGGGAGGGAACAATCGAAGTTGATATTGAGAATAACTGAATCCTAAAAAATGCTCTAAAGTGAAAAAATGGTGGATATTCATGTGATGAAAAAAAAACTCTTTCGGGCGGCTGATGATATGTACGAAAAATACCGAAAGTCTTCCTCCTCCCCTGTCACTTCCTTTTATTTAGGAAATTCTAAAATTTTCCCGCTCTTGTTTTAATTCATTTCTGTTCTGATTAAAAATCGGCCGCTTCTACCCTCCCCCCCCGGGGGATCCCCTCTCGGCCACTCCTCCCACTTACCCCCCTTCCCCTCCCTCCCCCCCAATCGTTTCCGATTTTTTTATCCCTACAGACTTCCAGAATGCCTCTCCTGGCGAATGCATGGCGAATTTTTTTTTTATTTCCCCATTCGGCCCGAACAATATTCAAAACTGGCAATATGAGACCGATGAAGCTGCAATAATGCGTCGTCAAATTGAAAACAGAGAATTTTGTGTTCGATTAGAACTCTGCTGCTATTTATACGCGACCCCTTTATTTTGGGTATCCCGTCTTTTTTTTATTATCCCTTTGCTTTTTGGAATTTTTTTTATCAATTGTGACCCGGGACCAGATTCAAGTCGCAACGGAATAGAAAAATTTGGCAACTCGTCCCGCTGGAAACACGATCCCGCGTTGTATAAGAATTGATTGATTTCCCCAATGTTTGTTTGTTTTCCCGTGATTTGCTTTTGCCTATGCTCCCAACATCATGAACAAATTCACTAACGAGTTGGAGTTAATATAAATGGCATTGATAGCCGAATGTGATAAGCATATGCACATGTTTATCTGCCAATGTAATGGAGAATTTTAGTTGATTTTTCATTAGCTGGGTTTGGTAAAATTATATACTGTGAAATACAATCAATACCAAATGAAGTAGTGATCAGCGGTTGACTTTTGTAGTATAAGACTATAACTAAAAAATTAATAGTTAAATTTTCTGTTGTTATCAGCATGAGAGTCATATTGCATAGCTAATTATTTTTCTATAGTTTCCGAATACAAAACGGGACGATGATGGGACTATTTTCGCATTATTGGCATTAAGCTTTTGCTGTCGAAAAGGTTTAATTTGAATTAGCAATACCATTGAATAGTTGCAAAGGTGTATTTATTTCGGGTAATGAAATATTCACATCCATTTATATTTGGATGATAGCGAAAATGACAATTAAATCCCATTTTTAATACATCATTTTAATGGATGTCGGTAATATCGTTTTCCTCGTTTCGAATATTTTGTATAATGAAAGGTGGTCTTTATAGCAATGTCGCAACATTGAATAAATTTTAATTTTTGTTTTAATTGAAAATATATATGTATAAAAATGTTTTTAACAACATTTAAACTTATGTTATTCTGCTATCACGCTTTTGCTTAGCTAAATAATCAAGGGAAGATATTTTAATGCATTGTGTAGTATTTGAGTTTAAAAAAACACTTGATACTTTATTTGCTTACTCAGTACTTACATTCAAGAAAATACGAAAAGTAAGAATGTATTTTTGAAAGTAATGCTCTGTTATCTGAATTAATGAACTAATGTTACCGCAAACTTCTTCGATTGCCATTTCCGGCTGTAGCCAATCTTAAAAAGTTAAAAATAGCATGCGAACTTTTTTTAAGTATTTTTTTTAGAGGTACATATTTGGCTTTCTGAAACCTCGTCCTTTTCCGAGTATGAATCCTCTTCGCGCGTCAGTCGCTGCGAAGCTGGAGTAAATAAGCAGTTCATTAGTAGTCGATTATGCCCCACGTCTCTTTCGTTTCTATCACGTTATCATTTCACCCTCCTAACGCAAGTGCGCCGTAGAAAATATTGCGGAATAAAAATTCTCTCGGCCACCGTTTTCACGAAAGTAGAGGATAAAGAAATTGATGAAAACCGCTCCCTGGGTAGGCGAGTTCTCACAACATCGTTATCACATTGTACCTTTTTTTTGAGTCTCAGCGTCCGGCGAGAGGACCCCCCCAAGGATTTCTTTAGAACAAAACCGGCCGACGGCCGGAGTGGGAGAGGCGTGTTTTACTTGGACGGCGGAAAACGGCGAAGCTTTTCATGTCGAGTCCGGTGGTGCTGGAAGAGGCTGTGTGTGTGTATAAGGGGGCTGGGTGCGGTTTAAGGAGGGAGATGGGAAAGGGAGCGTGGTGTGTACGTGGAGGGTTGTAGTGGAAGGGTTTTGGGGTTAGTGGGGGCGGCTTGGTGGGAGAGAGACATTTCTCCCAGGACGGCGCGGGAGGAAAGCTGGGGGGGGGGACGCAGTGGTCGGCGAAGGTGGCGCCGTCGTTGGCCACTGAAAACGAAAAATGAACGACGTGAAGAAAAAAAAGTTTACCTACTCGCATATTAAGGATTGCATTCATAAAAGGTTAGTAATCGCGGAGAGCGAGAAAGAGGCGTAACGTACTCCAGTGGCAGCTTTCGGGAGGCTTAAAGGAGGGCAGGGTATGCAGGAAGGAATTGGAGGAGAGGGAATGGGGGAGGGGGTGGGGACGTGAGAGGGGGGTAAAGGGTGCGTGCTTTCTTTTAGGGGGAGGGATGTGGTGACTCGTGGGAAGTAAGGGTCTCGGGATCGAGGTGGTGGAGGTAAGGAGTGCGGCGATGGCTTTATGATACGGGGAGAGGGAGGGATGCGAGGGAGGATGAGGGTGTGTGTTGCAATGGGGTGTTTGTGGGGAGGGAGGTGCTCTGGGATCTAGACGGGGGCCGAGGGAGGGCGGAGGAGCCGGAAGACCAGAGGGGGATTGGGTTGGTTTGTGGGTGGCGGGGAGGGGTCACGGAGGGGGGGTGGGTGGGTTGGACGCGGGACTCGGCGAAGTAAGAGTGGCCGGCAGCTGGAAATAAACAAGTCGCGTCGTATCCATAATGGCCAAACTCGACGCTCTCTTGGGCACACGTACTCACATTGGAGTATAAACATGCTTTTGTGAAATAAAAACGAGTAATATCTGAAGTGCGCGCTGCAGGGAAGAGGGCGGAGAGAGAGAGAGAGAGATAAAAAGAGGGAGGAGGAAGAGAAAAAAGTGAAATAATCTGCATGGCCTACGTGGTAAAGAGGCAAAAAGGGAAACGAAAGGGGGGGGGGAGAGAGAGAGATAGGCTGTCAGGCGGTTATTGAGGAGAGAGGGTAAACGGTTCCGTTTGTATTAGAGGTGTGTGTATATACATACATGTGTATATATATATATATATATATATATATATATATATATATATATATATATATATATATATATACAAACACACACATACATACACACACGCACGTAATACGTGCACACTTTTTTATGTATAATTTATTTATATAATTATATTTTACGTTTACATATATATATACATATAAATATATATATTTATATATATATATATATGCATTAGATGTGTATTTTCCCTCCCTCCCCCCAAATGTCCGTTTTCCGCAGCAGAGGAAATGTATTCCGTAGAGGATATTTGCGAAACATGTAGAAATGATATAAAAATGTGCGGTGACGCGAATGCGGCGTGCGCAATAATCCACTCAACATTCCAAATGCGAGAGAGTTTGGACTCGAAGGGGGAGAGATTATTATTATTTTATTTATTTTTTATTTTAATTTTTCAATGGTAATTTTACATGCAGGACGGAGGTAAGAGACGCGAGGTTGCCCAATGGAATTAAATGGTTTTTCACGTTCTGCATCTTCTTTTTTGTATCTTTTTTTTCTCTCTTCGGATAATGATCTCATGCTTGATTGTCATTCGGCACAACGCAATGAAATGCAATGTTTTTATCGTGTGGGGGTGGGGGAGAGGTGGAAGTTGCTTGACGAAACTTCTCGGGAGCGCAGAAAAATTTCACATTACGTAGTTACGCAAGGGTGAATTCAGAAAGGATCTTACATGAATGCGGACTAAGTGGTACCATTTCTGGGTGGAAAGTCAATCCAGAAATGTAGGAGCGATTATCCTATTACCCTAGGGTACCTGTGGTTTTTTTTTACAGCTTGTGCGATCTCTACAAACTTATGTTGCGCTTTGATATTTATTTCAATATGGAATTGTAGACTTGGCTCTTTCAAAGTATCGCGAATGTATTGGTAAAAGGCTTACTGTGTATTTTTTTAAAATATCCAAATGCATAAAAATTGAACTTGTTAGAATTTACAAACTTATTGAACTAAGTTATTTGAAAATAGGTTCGTAGGAATACGCTTATTTAAAAAAAATCATATGATTCCCATCCAAGAACACAGTTCTGAGATAATTTCATTAATTTTAATTTAAAAGATTTGCGGAATTAATTATTGCAATTTATTGGCTCAAGGGACGTAAAAACCAATATGACCTAGGAGTTCCTGTCAAAAACAATTTAGTAGCGTCAGTAAGGAGAAATTTCTTTTTATCATTAATCAACCCTAAAAAATTAATTTTTAAATAATAACCTTTTGGTTGCCGAATTTTCTTTCATTACAATTTTAATTGGAGCCATAATTCAAAAGGAAGATTTAAGTTCACTCATAGCATAGAAAATATCTCACAGAAACTGGTTCATTTTAGTGGAAAAAATTTCTGTTAAATATTATCTTCTCCATAGGCTAAGTAATTACACATCAATATAGTTGATTTTTTCCCTTGCAATCTTTTCACTACAGGACAGAGTTTCCGAATAAATAAAAGGTAAACGGCGAAGAACTCATTTCACCTCCTACATGTAATGCGGAAATGCCTTTTTGAGTGATGCAGTAAAAGGCAGAAATGGTTCAGTTTCCACGGAGGGTTAAAAAAAAATAGTTTTTAAATTTTATTTTGATAACTCGAAAAACTCGAAATTAATTTCTGCGATGGAGTAATTCCTCGATTTCCATGGGTGAATCGGTAAACGAGCGCACAGAAAAATGGAATTATTTACTTCTCCGACCGAAAACTGCAATTAAGCGGGTTTGTGTGTGCGTGCGTGTCTCTGCTTGTGTGCTCTTTTTCTCTCCCCCCTCCCCCCCTCCGGACAAAGGTGGTAACAAGGAGAAGAGAAAAATTAAGAATGACAGAGGCGAGGCACGGATTCAATGCAACCCACCAAGTGCGACTCTTTTCCTCTCCTCCCCCCACCCCCTTCCCGCCCCCGCGCTAATCGCCATTTGCATGGGGTCTACTAGCATGGATACGGGGAGATTGCTTTCAATGCCGCTGCTGGAGTTTGACTACGTTACACCAAAATAAACATTTTCTTAATGCTCCACCGTGTTCACATTTTACGAGTGCCCTTTTCATGCCCGGCTTTCGCCTCCCTCTTATTCCCCCTTCCCCCCTCCCCCTTTCTATTCCTCCTGCCTCCAACCTACCCTGGAATATTCCGTTTTTCCTCCCTTTCTCCATTCTAACTACCTCGACATCCCGATTCAACTTTCTTTCCCCTTTTTAACTGAACGAGCAAACGGTTGCAGTCAAAGTTTGCATGAAACTTTTTTTATAAGTTTCGCTAGATTTTTGTGAACGATCATTAGCAGCGTCGAGAATGAGCTCTGGGCATTTTTAGAAAAATTATATTGAAGATAATTTTTGCATGTTTTTTTTCCTCATCCCCCCTTCCCCCCCTAAGAACGCACTCGCAAATATTTCCCGTGAATGACCATGGGGTAGGGGGAAAGAGAAAAAGCTAAATGTTTTATTCAATCTCTTCAACCCATCGGCCTGTTTAAATGAGTGTTGGGGATATGAGATGTGGACAGGTAGGGAAAAGTAAAACGGAAGAGAGAGAGAGTATAGACATTGGTTTGTGTGTAAACTAAATCGTGGAAAATGGGGCGTTGCGAAAGGAGTATGTATTGACTGAAAGAGAATGAAACAGTTATCGAAAACCTGAAAATATATACCTCCGTGTTTCTTTTCAATAATATATTCTCCAACCAATTTGTACTCTCTCAGTTCCGAGAAAACTCTGCGGCACTGTATAAAAAGGTGGAAACACTCTCCAACGCCTATATCAAGCAGACCAACCGATTTATGGAAATTCGACGTTATTTCAATAATTGACGCCGAGTTTGAAATCAAAAGGGGGAAATCAAATCAGTCTCAAAGTTTGCATGAAACATGAAACCAAATTTCACGCGAGTAACCTTGCAATCCTACGCGGAACTCTGAATAATAGTTCTAAATAATCGGAGCTAATAAAATTAATGACTAAAATCTAAGATGCCTAATTAATTGAAAATGAAAATTATACTGATGTGATAATAGCAGTTGGTCATGATCCGTTTTCGGACCGTGTATTCTTCTACTTGAGTGCGATTATGTTCCTGATCTGTTGTCAAGATTGACATAAGTTGGAATGCACGTGGGGGTGAAATCGAGAGATTCACTGCGTTTGGCTAGAACTATTAAAACAAATAGGTGGTGTTGATGATAGCAGCATACTGAAACAGAGATATCGGGAGTGCACCGTCGAAGAAGAAATACACATTCATGGTCTTCACACAGCGAAATCCTGGAAACTAACCCTACGTATTGTTGACATAATCGTAACTCAAATGTCTCTAGCCATTTCTCAAGTAAGAGTCTAGGATAGAAAATGGAGTATCAATATCAATAAAAAATCGGGAATACAAAACTTTCGTTTTAACCAATTATTCATTTTTATAATAATAATGTTAACAATTGATTAAATATTAGAAATTCATTGCTTAAAGTTTTTAGGTGAGTTTGAAAATGAAATGATTTGGGAAGCATTTTCTTGTGGGAAAAAAAATTAGGAGTGAAATTAAGAATGGCCCAAAATATATTCTATTTACTACTCATTGGATAACCCTCGGTGATTGGTTACCTGTAGAAAGCAAAAGATATTTTGTTGACATTGTTGCACACCTGACGAGAAGGGTTTTTTTAGAAGCATATTGGTTCATCGGCATCAGCAATTTCACACACTATATAACATGGATCAGAAGTGATATCTATTGCATTTGCATTTTAGTAGCAATTTTAATAATATTAAAAATAAAATGAAGGATTTGCTTGGATATATATATATATATATATATATATATATATATATATATATATATATATATATATATAAAGATCCGGAGTTCAAGTCCCGGTCTAGGAAATATTTTTACACTCGTGATTTGCCTGATTTCGGCTTCCCCACCTCAATTGTGTTCGTCCTATATGTGTGTTCCTATCCCTTTTCCTTATATCTATTTCTATGTGAATGAGTATATATATATATATATATATATATATATATATATATATATATATATATATATATATATACATACAGCGCAGATATTGTGGTCAGTGACATTCAGTATCGCAAACTTTGTTATCATAGACTATATTGGGCACGGAATGGGAAGTTAACTATCTTGATTTACTTAATTGTCATGGGTATGTATAAAAGTATTGAGTACCAATAATGATGCCATTCTATTCCGCAATAAAAACTTTTAAAATTTTTATGATGCGAGGAATCTGTGCAGTTAAAAATTTAGGAATTTCGATCCATTTACATAAAACCTGGAAAATGACTGCATCACTTGACTCTCTTGAATTGAAATTGTTCTTGTTAACCATGCATAAAGGAGACAAATTTTATGGCTACCATAAAAGTTTCAACGCTCAGTATCAGAGCAAATGAATTAATTCAAAGTTCCACCATAAATAATTCGGTTTTGAGATAAGCGGGAGTAATTATTCGGAGTGGTGAAATGAAAAATATGTCATCGTAATAATCAGTTTTATTTTATAGGTTTCTATTTTCATCCTGCAATCTCTAGTAACAGTTCTCTGAGCATTCTCAGCTTTTTTTGCATATTAACATGACCTGAGCCTAGGTAACATGCTTCCTTTTTAAAATAATGACTCGTAGATAGTGCCTAGAATCGAAAACTGTGATGTAGCTTAGAATTGGCCAAACACAGTTTTATAAGTATACAGTACTCAAAGAAAATTAACCTAAGTAGTTAGATTTTTTTGGTAAAAGGGGGGGAGAAAATAATGCTATATAAGGATAGACTTGGGTAATTTGGTCATTTGCAATCTCGGACCTTATTAGAGGAGGAGAATAAATTAATCGAATGAATGAAACATTTGATGAAAAAATACTTTATTTTTTTGGTAATTCTTATTTTATTCGGGGAAAAGAAAAGAAAGCATTACTATCAAAATTCCGGCTGACCGGATGACGAGAATAGACTTGAATCATAGTGAGGATAGAAGTAAGGTTTTATGGAACAGCCTAAGCCCATTTTCTGACTTAAGCCTCGAAATATTTTCTACTCCCATAAGTGTTAAATTGGAATGATGCTTTTGAATGCACCTCTGCGACTAGTATCATAGGAAATCCATGTGTATCTTGTGATCACTCAACTCGCACGACTCAACCAAACTTCAACGTTCTTGCGGCGGATGTGACTTCAATGGTAATAATATTTGTGTCCAGAAAAAAATCCAACGTTGAAACATGCAAACTCTCTTCTCTTGAACCATTCTGATGTCGGGGGGGGGGGGGGGTGGATGTAATGTAGGGGAAGAGAGGAGACCAGTTGAGACAAAGGTTGGTGGCAAAAAATTGGCGAAATTTCAATGCGTGGGCAGGTGAGGCAAAATTAAATGGATATAGAATCGGTATCAAATAGCCTGTGCGTCCTCGCCCCCTGTTTCATACATATTAATTATTATGACGCTTTTACTTGACGAATTACTGTCGCATTATGACTGAATTCGGTTGCTGTATCGTAGGGAATCCAGCGCACAAAATGTCAATTCGCTCAACGATGAAAGAAATAGGAATTTCGCGTCGGGCGGGAGGGGAGGACCGAGGTTAGGGAATGAAGATCGGAAGGGCGTATGATCAGAGAGAGGGTAGGTGGAGGCTTTGACAATGGGCGCTTTCTCTCCAAAACAGGTAGTATCTACATAGCTGCATGCGCTTACTAATATCCCCGTGCGCATGCCCACGTAAACAAATGCTTTTAAAAGCTAGAGTTTTTCCCTGACCGCTCAACACTAACATTCGGCTGATTACCGAACAGCTCGAGTGGATAGAGAGGGGAAGGTAAGAGCCACGATTGGAGTGTACACACACACACACAAATACAAAAATGATGTTATTTTATTCAACCGTTGAAAAGCTTCGGACGGCCGTTTAGAGCGAAAGAGAGAGAGGGAGAGAGAGGAAAAAAATTACGTTTGAAAAACGATTCTTCGAATTTTTTTCCATCCACCTTCCCCGTTCCGAGGGAAAGCGCAAGAGTATTACGGAAAGGGAGGCAACAAAACCGGCACCACCTTCCATGTGTTTCCCTCCTTTCTCTCTCTCTCTAAAATGCCTACAAAAATTATTTTCGGCCGATATAATTTTTCCTTCGCGTTTCCCCGTCGGGCAAAATATAGAAGTGGACGGAATTAAGGGCGTAGGGAGGAGAGTGGG
Source organism: Hetaerina americana (assembly GCF_022747635.1). Classification (NCBI taxonomy): domain Eukaryota; kingdom Metazoa; phylum Arthropoda; class Insecta; order Odonata; family Calopterygidae; genus Hetaerina; species Hetaerina americana. The sequence goes on along the minus strand of NW_027286874.1, from coordinate 65,499,922 downwards.
GGGGGTGAAGGAGGTGGGGGTGGAGGAGCGGAAAGCATTCAATGGGAATGATACTTGAGTTGGAATGACCAGCCTAATTGCCTCCAGTCAATTTGAGCTGCTGACCACCCCCGCCCACCTCTATCCTATCCTCTCCTCCTCCTCCCCCCCACTCCTTTCTACTTCAATTGCCTCACATTTCAATGTTCTCAATCCTCAGGCTCCCTCTCCCTCCCCCTCCTCTCCCAGGCACGTAGCCAGGATTTCGTTCCAGAGGTCGGGGATCGGCGGAAGTCGGTGAAGGCAGGGGGGGGGGAGGAGTCCAGGTCGGGTGGGGTGGTTGGGAATCGCTAGCTGAAAAGCGTTGGGCAACTTTCTTTCAGAACGGTTAATTTGAACACGCCTCATTTAAACGAGAAACGCTGAAATGGCAATGGAAAATAATCTTTTGTTTATTTTCTTTCATTTCTCATTACAACTTGAAGTAGGGATAACCATTTTGTGTCGTTTGAATCATGCCAGTTAACTGTTGTTTTTCGTTCTCTGATCCGTTTATTGTGAATATTATATTATAGTACCCATTGAACTTTGCGAATTTTTTTTTATATAAGATATTGAGTGGTATTTTTTTCAGCCGTAATAATGCCTCGACTACAAGCTCAATTTTTCCATTTAATCTAAATCGTCTCTTTCTATAGTCGTAGCTTCTGGTAACCATATCAGAGAAAACGGTTTTAGACTCATAATTTGTGTATCGATTATCAGCCTTCTTATTCAGCAATTCAAACTTTAGGCCATGGGATATTTTCTTAGCTTCCTAGGAGGTTTAATTTCATAAGATTCCCATGCCAGATCATACTTCTTTGCCCAACCTCTTGCAACACTTTTTTTGACTTACACTTAATTACTGTTTATTACTTCGTAGTTGTGATAATTTAGTTTTTATTTCACTCTCACTATAAATAATCAATGGACCGTAATGCCTAACGCATCCATTGAAATCTTCTTTTCGTCTCAGTGAAGTTTAAAAGAAATTAGCAAGAATACGTAAAATAATGAGTTTGAAATTTGAAAGTAACTCAATTAGTGATCGTAACTGCGTACTTATGATTGCAAGCATGAATTAATAAATAACATCGCCTTTTTTTCTAATATCACAAATATAGCATCTATGTATCTCTAAAATCTCACGTTAATATGGATAACATAGTAGTTCTCAAACATCGGCCTTCATGCATTCAGGAGAGAAGCTGGCTCACGAGATCAGCGATCTTAGGTATAGATCAAATATGATTGGCCAATGATCACTACTAATGAACGGGACGTTAGTAAATAATTTATTTACTTGTCACCACAAAGTTGCAGATGCCAACCTGATTGGCTAATACGCCGTCGAATTGAGTAAGTACTGCAGAGAGTTTAATCCTGGAGAAAGGGAAATTTTTAAAGATTAAAGGTTTAAATCCTATTTCCAACCTAATTAGACGTACAGAAATTTCAGGTGGTCTTCAGGTTAGGAAGTATTCATTCTGCCGTAATCGTAATGCTTAAGGCATTGAAATCTCCAGTATTATCAGCCTGCTGGCTGTGAGTGGCCTGGACACAGTAAACAAAATATGGTAAATGAAGAAATACTAAAAAAAACCCAGACTTAAGCGTAAAATTAAAAAATGCAGAAACCTATGCGAGTTCCTCAGTTTTTGTTATCTGCCATGGATTTTATTTCGTGCATTTTGAAAAATTATGCCACAAATGCTATTATTTATTAAATGCTTATACGAATGCTGATAATGTTGGATGAATGCCACAAACCCAATAAGCCTCCGATCATTAACCTGATGACTTCTTCAGTATAGCAGATTTTTATTGCCAACTACGTGTTTGCACGCATATTATAGTTGGTAAGTTTTAGGTAATGACCAACGGCATATGGTTTTTCGAAAGTATGTCACTCTTAAGAGTGCCGAAATCAATTTTATGAACGAGCGACTATCGATTCGGAGCAACGTCTTTCTTTTGGATGATGGAACAGCAGCCGAATAGTTTGCTTAACCAAGACGTTATTTTCGGAAAGATTTCAAGAAGGAAAAGGAGCAACAAAAAATAAATTGGCGAAAGAAAATTAAGAAGAGGGCGCACTGAAAATAGCAAAAGTCAACAAACACAAAGTGCAAGTTGTACACATTGGGCATCCGAATTGATTTCATTCCGAAAATAAGTGGAGATTAACGAATTATTCAAACTACACAAAATAAAAAGCTCTCAGCTTTTTTCCTTCGACTTTCCTGAAGTTTTTTTAATATCCTTCAGTTTCAATCATAAATATGTTCTATTACCGACGGTACCATTTGGAATGTAACCTATTTTTACTCCCTTCTTGTCTGATGTAACATTTTTGGTTTTCTTGAAGTAGTTGAATTCCTATTCCCCATTTCTTCCCCCCACCCCTCTTTCTCCTTTGCGGATTTCGTCGTCCTTCCCTTATGGCTGTGCATTTAACTCACTTCTTACGCATTATTCACGCAAAACAAACACTCTTCGACGACCGCACGAGACCCTTCGTCATGTTTCCCCTTGCCTAACCCTCACTCCATTCCCCCCTCCTCTGGCATCATCCCTCGTCCTTCTCTCCTCCCGCCCACTGCCGATGCCCCCTCCCCCACTATCCCTCAGGCCTCCTATTGAAACCTCTTTTCACGAAGCCAGCCACCTATCTCTCCCTTGAATGGCCACGGGCTATTTTCGCCCACCCATTCGATTTCCCTCCTGGTTACCTCGAGTGCCTGCCCACCCGCGGCCCTCTTGATCGAGATCATCCTGAATGTGCTCCGGCGGACTCTCTCTCTCACTCTCTCCGCTCCATAAACCCTCCATGTATTTTCTCCCCCTCTTCGGCCTCACTCCGCGTGCTTGCACTTGTGTTGTACATACATATATATCCTTCCCTCTTCCCCTACCCTACGCGAGCCCTAACTCTTCGCGTTGTTTCTCTAAACGATTTTTCGAATACTGTTCCGAAGTAATGAGCGCCTAATTGGAGGAGAGGAGCATTCACCAGTTTCCCTTCGTCCTCTACCCCCGTTCCCTCCCTAAACCACCCTTTACTCCACCACCCCCGCGGTTGGAAATAATGGCCGCGTGCGAGTAGTGTTATCTTGAAAAGCGAATCGCCCCTCGACGAGCTCGCGAGGTTTAAGGTAACAAACGCCATTGAATTGCCTCTCCAAAAACCGCTCTTTCAATCTCTCTCTCCATTTCTTCCTCTCTCTATCTTTCCCTCTCTCACTTTCCCGCTTTATGAAAGGTAAAAAAGGGCGCAATTGTTCGCTACCCGTCCTTACGGTTCGTTGAAGATTATCCGGGGGGAGTTTCATTTGCGAAGTATGAACTCGACCTGAAAGTTACCGTGATAATGGTCCGTTTTGCAGGACTACGCTGGGGTTCCTGCTAGATAATTGGCTGTGTTTCTGTTCACTCATTTTTCTACATTTGCTCAAAACTCTTGACCCACAGGTAATGTACCAGGTCTTCTACAAATAGGTACACTCTGAGTGGTAACTTTGAAGGCATTTACTGCATATTTTCATTATTAAAATAATAATTTTCAGGAAAGCTATAAGAAGAGGGTCTTCTTTGAAAAGAAACTGCTCTTTTTCCTGTCATTTTCACGCCTTCTTAGGTCGTGATCTACGGGTGCCGAGATATAACCCTTGCAGGAACCCTACAGCATCGGCCCGGCCAGTCGAAAGATCCGGTGTTCAAGTCCCGGTCAAGGAAATATTTTCACGCTTGTGAATTGCACGATTCCGCCTTCCTTACCTCTCCTGTGTTCGTTCTTTGTGAGTGTTCCTATCCCTTTTCCTTGTATCTATTTCCATGTGAATGAATATTTGTTCGCCATATAGCAGGATTTCGTATGTGTATGTGTGTGTGTGTGTATGTATATATATATATATATATATATATATATATATATATATATATGTATATAAACCGATTATGTAGAATCACTTACGAAAGCAATAAGCAATATATGTGTGTGTGTGTATGTGTACACACACACATATATGCGTTTACAAGATTTAACCCCTTACTTCCATAGTTTAAAAATAAAAAGGAGCAATAACAGTGGAAGTTTCCCCCTTTTATTATTGCAATAAAAAATTACTAACACTCATCGGCATGATTCGTATTTATTCCTGTTTCTGAGCAGCCATGGGAGATTCTCGAGGGGAGCCTCTTTAGTGCATCGAATTTTAGCCTCGTCTTCTTCTGCTCGTAAGGGAGCGAAATGCCGCACCTCGGATATTGAATTTCTCATTTCAAAGGATATTGAAAGCACAAGAAACATTCTTGGAACTGCGGGAAGGGAGACGACGCCCTGGGATAAAATGTGACTATATTGCCTCCGAAGGGTAGAACAAAGGAGGATCGTATGTCCGTGTATCATCGCGCGGTGCAAAGCCGGTCCTTTCTTCTTCCCCCGAGCCGAGGATTTGCTTCTGACAATGTCTGATTTACTCCCCTTGGTACACGACATCATTCGCCCGACGGGGAGCTTCCCTGAAACCCCTTTTCATACCCTTGCGCGCCTTCATACCCTCCTCCCCCACCACTCCCATTGCCCCAATTTAGATTATACCCACTCCTCTCGTTTCCCTCTCCCTCCCCCTCTTCCCTCGGCACATAGCAGCTCTTCACGCCAGCCCTCCACCCCTGTCCATCCCAACGAGATGGTATCAGACATCCATCACGGGGTGACCTACCACCCTCTCCTTTTGCTTCTTCTACAAACCTCGTCTTTCCTAGGTAGTATTAAGTTTGCTTCCACAAATATACTACCAAACACTTTCAACTTCCGGTGTTCGGAAAGGTCTTTGGGATTTGTTTGAGCTTTCCGGGGTACACTTCCGCCATGCGTTGCGTTTTTTTTTCACGTCGTCGCATCGTGGTTTGGTGGCCGAGTAGCAAGTCCACGGAGCGAGAAATATGGAGCACTCTCGAGTCTTTGTTTGAGGGGCTTGGCGTGAAATTATGAAAAGGGGTTGCTTATTTTATTTTAAAGAGGGTCTGGGTAAGTGTACATTTTAGGGGACTCGTGGCAGATGGGACTCTCAATTAGCGGATGGCAGTCCTCTTTCTTGCGCTTCAGCTATCCATCTCGTTTATCATTTCTGGAGGTAATGAGGGTGAAGGATGGACCCTGCCGATTTTAACCCTTCTTTCTCAAAAATGAAACTTTGATAGATCTAATATTAGGTATGTATGTAATTCACGATCGAAAATATCTAAAAAAGTGATAATTACTATCACAGTCATTATTTTAAATAGCGATTAGCATTGAAACTCATCTAAAGGCCCCGAGAATTAAAATTGGCAACTGATTTGTCTGTTTCAATTCAAATTGTTCATTTCGTAAAAATTAGATTTTTTTATACAAATTTCCAAACACAATATATCTATTGTGTTCATTATAATTACATATGTTGTTTAGGTAGACGTAGGTGGCATAGTTAGTTAGATAATAATGAATGAAAATTAATAATTGATTTGGATTACCAAAGGGTAGTCAGCACTTTTGTGGAACAACTGTTCCGTCGTTTATCTGGCCGACCTTTATTTGATCTCGAATACGACGGCAAAAGCGCAAAAAGTCTAAATTCCCAAATAACTGAGCACTCAATACATTATCCAGAAAATAAATGAAGAATTTAACAGGATAAAAATCCCGTAAATTTAAACATTATATACTTAATTGTGAAATTTTAAAACTTGAGGTTTAGTTTGATGCAATATACATGGAAGGAGGAAATCGATGTGACCCAGACGTTTGCAGCATAAGGAATTTAAAATATACTCTCCGATCCAACCTCTGGAAGCTATTAATGTCAGCTGCAAAGGAATATTTTTTCACTATGTCTCTCTCTAATTCATGAGGCTCTTCGTCTCTCAGGGAAAAGTTCTGGTGTGATGGTTATATATTTAAAATTATCTCTTTACGGGTGATCGTTATATGAGGCATGGTCCATGAATATGGAAAGAAGCTACTGCGAGAGACAGTAATAGGGATACGTAATGGTAGCCGTGCAAATGTCAATGTGGCAGTCAGTAGGCGAACAAAGTGGGATGCCTACGTAGGAAGGAAAGTAAGACGAAGTTTGACATCAGCAGTGAATTCAAAAGATCAATATATCCAAGCCACTTCATACAGTTGTGAATCGGTCAAGGGGTGGTGTATGCAGAAAGGTAAAAACTAAGTAATTGACCTCATTATCCTTAAAGATAGTGTAAAATTAGTGTATCCGTAGTGTACATCGTAAAAAATAGTTACCATCTTTATAATATTGATTCATTGATTACTCCCAATTTTGAATGAACTATTAAACTGGTTTTTGTATTTAAACAATTTTGATCAAGGCACTCCACTCGATCGATTGCATAAAATATATCAAAGCAGACTGCATTTTGATAACTTTCCACGGGTTTATTACCTATCATTTCATTATATTTTGACGTTTCCCTACTTAGCACATTTCATAGTATCAAAGACTGCCTCCAATTCAACCCGCGATTGATTTGGTTCATCCATTTTTTGTCTACCCATATTGCATCCATGAGTACGAAAAAAGATGAGGAATTTATTACTGTTGAAATGCATATAATTTATCTTGCACTGTGTCTCCCTCAGTACTATTTAAAAACTTCGGATTTAAAGTGCACAGAGAGAGCGTAAATTAATAGCGTTTCTTTGCTCACGGCCAAATTTGTGAGCACTGAGGAAATGATAATAAAACGCGGATCGAAAACAAACACATTCGTTTCGTCGGAACGCGGCGATTTACTTCCCGCTCCATTCCACGAATCCATTCAATGGGTACCGTGTAATCATTTTGAGATATTTCCGAAACATGAACCCGCTTATACACGGATGCGCGAGGGAAGAAAGGGATTCGAAAAAAAAATATATATATATAACAGCATGTGTGTGTGTGTTTATATATATGTATATGTATGTATATATGTATGCATATAAATATATGTATGTATATATATATACACATGCATACATATTTTGGTGTATGTGTGTGTGTGAATAAAAACAAACAACAACAAAACCAAACTTTGAAAACATAACGCAGAGACGGCTCATTGTCCCCGGTCCCACGCGCTCGCGTTCCCTGGAGCGATCGGCGACAATGGGAAGAGCCATGGACCCAATAAATTACATCCGAAACACTCATTTGGGAACATTTACGGTCGCGCGACTCTCTCAGGGTGGTTATGGGAGGCGAGACCGGAGTGGGAACGTTCACGCGGGTGTGAGGGAGAGAGCTGTGGGTGGGAGTGGAGTCGAGCCGGGGGGGGGGGGGGGGAGAGCATTGGTGGGTGGTGTGAGATCGAAAAATTATTAACTTTCGCAGCGTTCCCACTCCCTCCGCGTCTCCTCGCACCGCCTCTCTCCCTCTCTTTGCCTTCTCCCCTACCACCCCCTCGCGATGCGCGACAATGGCAGGCTAACAGGATTATATGACGTGGTGGGATCGATATTCCTTTGTTGCCGGACAGGAGTTACCGACGGAGTGCGTCATTGTTTTGGAGTGTGACGATGGGGTGGCGGGTGTGGGAGTGTTGGTTGGCTGCTGGGTGGTATGAGGGGAGCCATTGTTTGAGGGAGGGCGGGGAGGCAGGGGTTGGGAGGGAGGACAAGGGTTGAGTGTGGGGAAGGGTTTGGGAATGATTTGAGTCAAAGGGGAGAGGTGAGGGTGTCGGTCTGGTTGTAGCTCGGATACGTCGACCCCCGCGGAATCTCACTCTTTTGTACGAGTTCCCTGCACTTTCAAATTGAGGCACCCCGTACTCTCGTGCCTCCTCCTGAGGAAGTGTACGGGACGAATCCACCTCGTGTTGACGCGTTTTCTTCGGCATGTAGTCTTTTTATTGTATCGAGAGGAAATTAAATCAAATGAACAAATTATTATTGAAATACTACTACATCGATGACCGCCGTTTTGGGGCGCACCTCAGAAAAATTAAGTATCAGGAAAGAGTTTGTTTAAGAGAGTCCATGTGTTTAATTATTATACGTTATGAAGAGCTTTTCACCATTTTTCAGATGGTTTCGATTATTATAGAGTAGTGAGAAGCCGAAATGCGATGGAGACAGATTTCAGCAAAAAAAGAGAAATCGGAAAATAACTTCAACTTTACGGTTTTTAGGTTTTACTGTTCGAAGTTTTTTCTCTTAATGTGTCATTTTTATACTTTCCGGCTGAGTAATCAGTTTTTTTAACTCAATCCATATCCATCCATATAATCAATATGGGTGTTGTATCCATTTAAAAATATTTTTGGGCGATTCACATCCTTAGTATGACTTCAATTAATGAAAAAATCACACCTCCGATATCCGAAACCTGGGGACCTTTTAGTTCTGATTCACGTGCTTTACTAACTTAAAATCTCTAGAATGAAACTTAAATTCTATGTGAATCCATATTGATTTTTGTTATTGGTGGTAGGTTCTCTCAGGTGGAAGATGCATTCAATGTGTAGGTAGAATAACGCTTCAAGCATTTTCAAACGCCGTGGGTAAAAGCTATAGTAACAACAGAGAAGTTCAAATATAAAGAAGAACTCGTCGTTAAAGAAGTTTACTGGGGAAAAACGTTAAACATCGGCATCCGAATCTTATGTCTTCCGTTTCCTTAGATTTATGGCTCTTAGCGCCTTGGGTGACCTGCTAATAAAGCGATTCTATCCCACTTCTTCACCAATTTCAAAAAAGTCAATCAATTTTCTTTATCGTTTTAAATCCCATAAGGTTTTCTGAATAAATAGACAATCGGAATCTTCAGGCCCAAATTGAACTTAAGATGCTGAATGTACTGTGGGAGAAACTGCCGAGCAGCGAGATAAATCTACGCGGGAAAAACCCGAAAACCTATGAACAGTTAAGTGGCAGCTGAAATAAACACACTTACTTAGGTTTATCGGGACCTTGGGACAATCCAGCATAAAACCCTCACTCATGAAGGAGATTTTGTTCATGTGTCCTCGGAAAATAAAAAGAAAATCTGAAATTAATTCTCCGCTTTCGAAAATTCTTGAGGATTCAATGGGAAATGGTTATTCTCCTGTTTTTATTAGGAGAGACATCAGCTCAATGTCGGTAATAGGAGACTTTCACTCGTTTCCTCCCTATGCCTCGTATTTTTTTCCCATTTGTTCTTCCGTCTTCAAGCCCTTTGTGCTCGTGGCTTCCCTCGCCTGTAAACTCCATCCCGTCCTTTGTCTCCCACTCGTCTCGAGTCCTTGATCCCCGCCCTCTTCTTCCTCCCACCAACGACGATTGCAGTCTCTGTCCCATCCCTCCCCGCCGCATTCTCCTCCTCGCACACACAGCCAGCCGCCCTCCTTCGTCTCAGACCCTCCCGCTCACTCTCAACCCTTTCAACTCGAAACGTGTCGCTCGCGGAAACTCGCGCCGGAATTCCCGCCGCCTATTCCCTCCCTCCTTCCGTCTCTCTCTCTCTACCTCTCCCCCCTCTACTCCTCAGCGTGTGGGAAAAGAGGACGGGGGTAAGGGGGGCCCACACTCCATTGGGACGTTATAGCAGATTCCAAAGCCCTCCCCGCTCCATTGACGACAATTTAATTAGGCGGCTCGACGCCTCTGTGCTCTGCAGCGATGCACCCGCCATCCACCGGCGGATTCTACAGTTAATAATCCCCAGGTCTCCCACCTCCCCACGACCCTCCTGTCCCACACCCCCCGCGATTTGGGATCACCATCCCCCTTCCCCCCGTGAGCCCATCAATTTGTCTGCACCCGCACAGCTCTCTCCTCTCCCCCCATTTCCCCGCCTTGCATATCACGCACGAGGATGTGTCTCCCCCCACCCTCCTGCCCCTCTCCCCTCGCGTCTGGTGACATCGACACTTCCGCCCCTCCCTTGCGTGCTATATTTCGGGCATAGGAGGAGACCCCATATGGTCGCACCCCTTCCATCCTCAATCGAGTCCGCCCTCACCCTCCTCCACCCTTATATCCGGCCATTCCCCTGCTCCCTGCCGCTCCCACAAACGAATGGCCCCTCATTCGCACCATACGCAATAATAAGCCCATCCCTGTCACACCCACCAACTCTCCCCTCACCATTCACCTTTCCCCTATCCCCCTCGTTTCCCTCTGTAGTAGCCGGCGCTTTTATCGGGAGAATATTCGCGGCGGTTTCTCCTTTGCTAGCGGGGAAGAGAGTGGGAGATGTTGTTTCATAGGGTGGGTTTCATAAGGGGACGGGTTCGCGGTATTTCTGGGCGGTTGAGGAATATGGCGAGAATGGGAACTAGACGTCGACTGTGACCTTTGCATGCGGAGCGGAGAAATATGCGTTTGCTCGCCATGATTTATTTACTGTTGCAGGAGGGCCTCGAGTAAATAAAACAATCGAGTTTTCTTTGCCTCGTTCATATGAATACGGGGTTGAATACTTGTCTAAACCTGCGGAGTATTCGATATGCTGCAAGCCTCCGGTAGGACGACGCGTTGCTATAAATAGCTTGCCGTCTTTCAGGTGGAGCGATGAAGTTTCGCTTGTTTATAGTACCTGCAGGAATACACCTGTATACTCGTCATTTTTCGCCAATTAACGCTGCTTTGTTAAGTGATGACTGCTTCTCATAGAAAAAGTTTTCACGAAAATATGTTCCTAGTCACACCTATTAATACATGGTTGAAATAAAAATATTTCTATACAGCCAATTTTCAATTTTCAATAGTTTTTTTCAACTATCATCAATTAGATTTTGTGCACTCACGAGCAGTTTAACCCCATGAATGCTAGCTGAGCCATTACACTTTTGTGTGATGGAAAGGTGATCTTTTGAAAACAGTCAACACAGAAAAGCGATGTAACAAGAAGAAAACATGAAACACAGATACAATAAATACTAATAAATACGACAGGTGCAGTAAAATGAATATCAACTGCAAAGTAGTAGAGAAATGTTTAGCTATGCGGGTTGTGACCGCTAAAATTATGAATGTACACGCCTGTATGAACGGATTTTCCCAGGATGGTATTTTTCCATTCTACGCGCCCTGTTGATCACTTAAACTAATACTTTTAACTTTTTCTTCCCATAGGAAATATGTAGGAAATGCCAAAGTAGGTCGAGAGAATTCATTATGTAATAAATGCAGGTTGTTGGAATGCACTCAAACTCATGAGATCCTTTTGGGATTTACTTAGGTGATTTTGGATTTACTCGGTACTTTATTGTGGAAGTGCAGAGTTTCTTTTTACCATCATAATGAAGGAATTCCACAGGGTTAAACCTGAAACTGTTATGTTTACAAAAAGTCATCGATACGAAAAATTAAGGAAAATACTTGCCCTCGTACATAGGCAGTCCATTCTTCCTTGGTGGTCTCACTTTCTTATAACGTAAATTACCTCAATTTCGATGAAACCATTACCTTTTATTCAAATTCTGGATATTTATATCTCTGTAACTAAACTAAAATTATGTTTTCTTGTTTACACGTGCCCTACGTTATTATAATTTCCATTGATTAACACCAGAGCGTTCCAAATGATTACGTTTTGTAGATCAATATTAAATTGTGTATACTCGATATGGTTTCAGTTAACTGTGCCCTTTTATTTGCAAAATTTAAAGAGGCCTATAAGTCTTCTATGGAGATTTTGTGCGTGTAAGACATTAGTACTGACGGATGCGGTTTCACATTTGTGTATTCACTAAACTGTGCTGGTTGTGCAAAGAATGCAAGAGAGACCTTGGAGGTAAAAAAATGAGCTTATCAACTCAACTTTTTTTCCTCTCCATCTCTTAATGGAAATTTTGCACAAGCTTTAATTAGGCTATTCATGTGTATTATTACTTTTTAATTCTCTAGTTCTTGATTTCTGCAATTCATTCCGAATTCTTATTTTCCTCTATGGTGACTATTATTCGGTTTATCTTTCCCTGGGGTCCCTTGCCCTTTCATTTGGGTGATAGTTTAGTCAAAGTTAAACGATTATCACCATGCGTTTGTTCTTTTATATTTTATATAGCAACTGCTTTGTGTATGCGCCCTATCATGGAGAGCATGGACCGCGGGTAGAGACGAGCGCGGTGGGGTTTTGTCATCTTTGGAAATATGGGCGTAGAGAGTGAAGCGGGGGGCGACCGCTATGGTTATGGGTCGAGTCTGCGTGAGATGGGCGGTTTTTTTTAATCGGACTCTCCATTTATTGAGAATGGCAGAAAGGGGCAAAGTGTGAGTTATATAGTTGCGCCCGAGAGAAGAAGAGGAGGCAGCAATAAAGTCAATTTTGAAGAGTTATCACTTGGATGTTCACAATATAAATCCTTTCACGCACACACAAACACGTTGATACCCCATTTTACGTCTCCTCAACCCCCATTCTCATACTTTTTTATTACAATCCTGACTGTCCCCTTTTCCTTTTGCCAATGGTTTACTCCGATCATCCCTTCTTCCCGTTGCGTACCCCACTCCCGTGCCGCCAAACGCAACTCGACTCCTTTACCCTGTCGGCCTGTCTCTCTCTTTCTCTTTGCCTCTGCGAAACGAACCCCACTCCGATCATCCCTTCCCTCCGTCTCTCCTCCCACTTCCCCGTCCCGCCCCGTACCCCGTATCTCATGACCCCTTTGTTCCTCGCCTCTCTCCTCGCCTCCCCCTGATAGTGTGATATTGTGCCACGTACCCTTTCTCCCCTTCCTCTCAGTGAGGATTGTCCCTGTCACCCGGACCATCGGCGACGAGCGAAATATTTAGTTGTTTCCTTCTTCCACGTTGCTATATGGGCAGAGGAGGAGGGAGAGTGGTGGTTTGAAAGGGAAGGGATGGGATACAGAGAGAGAAAGAGAGGAGCCGAGGGTTTCATCTCCGAAGCGGACAATTTGATGTTTCCGTCAGAGCTCTTATATATATATATATATATATATATATATATATATATATATATATATATATATATATATATATATATATATGTATACATATGTGTATATATATGCATGTTTGCACACATTATATATATATATATATATATATATATATATATATATATATATATATGTATATCTCTCTCTTTCACACCCTCTGTAGACCCCGACTTTCCATTGTTTGCCGGAATGGATTTTTTGCATATGATCCTTATAAATCAAATATCAATTGATTATTAATCTATTTTCGGTGTTCAGACCTTTTTACGAGTGGGTGAACGTTTAATCGGAGAGGTTACTTCATTGGAATACGGTACTGGGATTGAATGGCCTTGATGATTTTATTTTAAAATTATTTATTGCCAATGGGTTGGGTGTACCGAGTAGAATTGGAGTCATTGCTAATACGAGCTCGAGTTTAACGTTGGGGTTATTGATTTTCGATCATCATCAAGTGCAATTTCGTTCATTAAGAGTAAGTTATTTAATATGTATGCCGATAAACCGCAGATGATGACGGAGATGACGCTCGGCTGTAAACATCATCAGCAGAGAGGAACCATTGGAAAATATTTCCTAAAATCTACCGAGTTTAGTGCTTAGCATTAAAATAATGGTCACGAAACAAATATATTCTGGGGGATTTTTCTAAAGTATTTATTTTGCTCCCAAAATGGAGATATTCAATCTGGTTCATTGAAATTCCGTTTCATTAATCAGAGAAATTTTTAAAGGTTTTGTTTCATAATGAATTACAATAATTATACGATGAATTAATAAATGTCTTCAAGAATAAAGTTAAGCATAATAGCAAGCAAGTATTTTTGTACAAAAACGTAATGACTATTTGCACTATTTTCATTTATTAATTTGAATTAATAATTATGCAAAATATATTTACGATGCAATAGCGGATAAACAAATTTAAATAACCACTACAAAGTGGTAAATTTTACTTTCAACTCTATACATGTCTCCATTCTGTGGAATGATTTCGCGAAATATAATCTATCTGAGAGCAGAGGGCGGGGGGGGGGGGCGAATGGAATTTTTATGAAAGGTCAGCGTTGGATTATTCTATGGCGAGATATTAAGAGAAGTCTCTGGTCTTTATATGGCCCATGTTCACAGTCGTAAATTGAAATTAATAAAAAAGGGGGATGAATTGAAATGAATAAAAAATGAGGAGGGCTAAAAAGTAAAATATTAACTTTAGTGGAAACTTGACGTGACCACGTCGAAATCGGAAAACATTAGATTCCGTCAGAGTTGGAAGATTCATGCCTCGGGATTAAATGACAAAAACATTAAATACGATGCTCGCGCGTTTGGGAATTACGACCACAACGAAATCATATGCCATTAAAATCACTATATTTTTCTGAGAACTGCGAAATAAACCATGGTGACAAATAGCTTCACTTCAGTATGCACACATATGCAAAATATTTTCCTCAATCGGCTGTAATTTTTAAGGTTGATATTTTTATTTCCAGTATCTTCCTATTTACCAAGTACCGTTACTTCTTCATATAGATCGTGTATTACTAAAATAAAAATTCGAACAGACAATAAAGTTTGAATTATTGCTTGCTAAAAGTCATCTATATGTTTGTAAATTCTCATGCATTTGTGCCTTATGACATTATTTTCTGAGGTTCTGACTTCAATAAACATAAATTAAATTTGTAAATCCCGTAATCAAAAAATTCCTGGAGAGTACACATGAACTATGTACGTTAAACGAAGAGTTTAACAAATTTACGCTTTGTTTTTGAGCGGAAGTTCCGGCTAAAAATATTGCAGTGATACCATGACACTACGGCACCAAAGGTTCTCCCTATGGCTCACCTTCCCACCGTGGCCGTATGCCGTGAACATCATTCGGAGCCTACCTGTGCTGCGACTATTTGCCTAAGAGGACGAGGTGAATTCCTTGACCACGTGATTTCTTTTGGCCTCTGCATTATTCCGGTAGCGACGCAAAGTCTCCCAAGTGGGTTGGAGGGTCTCTAAAGAGTAGAGTCGAGGAGGGTGGGGGGGGGCAGTGAGGGCGAAAAGGGGAGGGCCGAAGGGAGTCGGACTGAAGAGGAAGGACCCTCAGCAGATCGTTATTGGAATTCCCAAACTCCCCTTTCTCCTCCTCCTCCTGCTAGTATCTCCGAATGGAGAGGGGAGCGGGTGAGCGTGGGCAGGGGGAAGGGGAGAAGGGTTTGGGAGATCGGATGGTGGAGGACTAAAATGTCTCTCCCGTCTTACCGAAAGTGTCGGGAGAGGAGAGGATGGACGACGTGTAAGGGAGGCTAGTGGGGAGGGGATTTGTTGAGGAGGGACTGGCTGGAGAGATCTGACTGGGGGAGGGGCGTACGTAGGTACAAGGCGACGGCAACGTGGTTTGATGACTGGAGAGAATGGGTTTCTCTCTCCCGAGAGAGCGTCGTTGAAGGGGGGGAGGGGGAGTGTCAGTGGGCCGGGCTCCGGCGTTGCCAGCCTTGTGAACGAGAGGGTATGAGAAGTCGCAAATTTGAACGCTAAGCATGCATCCCCATTGTCGCAAACATCCAGAATCAGTCTGTTACGATAAAGCGGCAAGTGAAGAATCAGGATTCTCTTTGTCGTCACTTATGAAAGTTCGTGTATGATACTAGTATTAAAGAAATTAGTGCCCGATGTGTCACTCAAAAGAATAATTGTGAAAATTGCAATATTTGATCCACGTAAAGATGTGGATAAAATATTGGAATTATTTCGTGAAAGAAGAACAAATTATCTCCTCATTATTTCGCGAAGGAAGAGAATGGATGAGTGAAGTAGGTGACATTATTTTAAGGAAATGGTCATATGATATAAATTGTGATAGTAGCATTATATTAGGCGAAGTATCTGAAGGATTATCTCAAAATTTCCTCGTTAGCTAGAAATTCCTGGTGGTAAACGGCCAGAATCTATATGACCTTAATGGAAGCTGGATGTGCTTGCCAATGAAGACTTATGCAGCTGAACCCCGTGTAATTCTTCAAAGTTAAGTAAGGCACTGACGTAATGAGGTGGAAACATTTCGACATATTTGTGAGTTTTGCTGTTTTCTGTTCGATCAACACTTTTAAGCGAATTAAGAAGACTTCGATTACAGTGACGTTTCTTTCAAAATCTTTCAATAACGTTTGGGGGTCTTTCAGATTGCAACTTTATCCAGTGATGGAGGATAATTTTGGGATGTATACGAGTATATGTATGTTAATAAAATACCTTGAGGTTGTTTCGGTTGGATGTATTAGCATAGTAACCAGATATTCACAAACTTGGTGTAAATTTTAAATGCTATTAAACGCTTTAGCTGGTCTTAGATTCGTACTGCAGTTGAGACTGCCAAGACGGTAATTGCAATACAAGCATGGATTGGAAATGGTCTCTGGATTAAGACATCTATAAATTAACTCTCAAAGTCTAATGGCTATTTTATTAACTCGCTAGCCAGCCAGATTGAATTCAAAGTATGAATTTTGGGAAAGCGATAGCCGGTGGGAGCTGTAGGGTTTGCCAAGGTTACCGATTGTACCGGATACTCGTACATTGGGCCGGTGAGTTTTTTCATTGATATGCCGCTCACCACACGAATACGCGTGGAAATCTCTATACAAGAACTCAAGCTCAGTACTCCATCCGAAGTTACGCTAAACTCCAATCCCTCCTGGTGTCATTTTGTCGATTGTGATGGACATTAATTTATTGGTCCACCGTCTCGTGTTAAGATGCGCATCAACTTACTCCTACGGCATGATACACTGCAATTTTTTGGCAGCTTCGTCCGAGTCGCGATTCCTCCTTTCTCCCTAGTGTGCCCTTCCCCTCCTCCTCCGAATCTTCTTCTCTTAAAACACTCTCGTGCCTGAAGCGTGGACGTGCGTCATAGGGCACTGGAGGGTGGGCGGAGAGTAGGTGCCGCTGGAGGACAAGGGAAGCACTCATTCGGAGGCCCAACGAAGAGTCTTATTATTTCGTCGAATTTGATTTTCTAAAAGTCACTCGAGAGGGCAAGTCGAGGTTGATCAAGTTTGTTTTATTGACTTGGGATGGGTGTGTGGAGTGGCTTTCTTCCTTTTAGACCCCTCCTCTGCCGCCTCCTCTTTCACTCCTTCCCCACGCAGCTGCCGTAGGGAATCTCGAAATGAAAACACGCACTTGGACTACCTCAAGTCTCAGATGTGGGAGGACGCACTTCAGGATTAACAGATTCGCCTCCATTTCTTTCGCTTTATGTTGACTCTTGTCGAGCACAATATCGCTACGGGACATCGTTGAATTTGTCATCAGAGGAAGAGAGAGCAGCTAGAATAAATGCCGGACCACAACGTTTATTTTCCATCGTCAGGTTCGTTAAATAAATTATGAACGATGGGCGAACCATTTCAAAATTTTTCAGTTGAAGAGACTCGGGCAAGAAATTATTATGAATGTTGAGTGGTCCATTTTCGATCCTTAGAGCAAAAGAAATTTTCCGTCAAACTCTTTAAGCTTGTTTTTCTTTACTTCATTGTATACTATCTAAAACCATATCTTATTGAACTCAAACTTTCAACTTTCACGTGAAGCTTAGTTTTGTATGGTTGGGAAACATTGTACGCTACGAGAAAATAGGCGTCGATTGGGGAATTTTGAGATGTAGATATGAAAGGAGAAAAACGAAATGGACGGAAAAAAGAAACGTTTTTAGGCAGGGTACGGGGTAGAGAGAAGACTGTTGGGAGAAATTCGAAGAATCTGGGACAAGGGGATTTGGGAAATACTGAGAGGCAGTGGGGCGTTTAAGACGGTTACAGAATGGAAAATGCTAGGAGAGCGAGGTAGGGAAAGGGAAAAAATTGGTATTTTGGATGCAATTTAGAGAGGTAGATTGTCTGAAGAGCAAAAGAACGACTTATTGTAATATTTAGTTTGGGGCATGAGGTTTTTTTGTGTCCCATTAGGGCAAGCGAAATCCTACCATAACCTGTTTGACCACTTTTAACAGTAATTTAATTTTCTGGCTATTAACGATCATTGTTAGAAATTAGCCCAATCAGCTTCTAATAAAATCATAATTAGTTGGGAAAAGAGACATGTCAAAGATGAATGAAGATATTTATAGCGATAGCATTCTGTGACTAACGTAACTAATTCAGTCCTGCTGGACTTAAATTCGCTCGGATAAAATTCCTTCGAAGAACTATTATACGTACATGAGGGATGGTTTGGCAATTTATAATCCAAAATATATCAGCAAAATAATAACATTTCTCATTCATATTCTTCAGAAATTAAGACTTTCGTGGCCTATAGGAATCGATTGGTAATTGGTCATTTGCGACCAAATACATTATTACTGAAATATTTGTCGATAGGGAACGAGTAAAACGGCATCAGTTGTTTTCACGCTTCTCTTATAAATAACTAATTTGATTCTCCAGTGCAAGGCATGAGAACTTTGTCAACAATAGACGTCTGTCTACTTTAAAATTAAATATTGTAAAATGCCTTATAGGCACCCATGGGAGACTTAGAATAAACAATAAATAAGTTTCAGGTTTTGTTGTTTATTTTAACGTGCGAATTCAGTACGAGAGAGCGTCTAATGAACGAAGAAAGAGGATATTCTATAATTATGCTAAGGTTATTTTTCTCTCGGGTGAGATTGTTCATGAGCAATAGTTAACACGACCACCTAGTTATGTGCGAGGCTTGATTTTGCTGCCATACTCCAATAGGCATTTGGATGGGCTTGCTCTTTAGTCTATGAAATGGTCATTTCCTCTTACGAAATAGTTTGATTTCGCATGTAACTTCGCATTCACTTTCCTTATTTGAACACAATTTCACGCTTCAATGGGCAAGGAGAGAGAAGTACGAGGGTCATCCGGAAAGTAGTACCCGTTCGTGAAATAAAAAGACAAAAGTAAATATTAACAAACATAAAAAATTTTATTTGAAAGAGGATACTTTAAACTACTTCTCAACATAATCTCCAAGCAAATTAAGGCATTTGTCATAACGTGTGACAAGTTTCTGTATTCCTGCTGCATAGTCCTTCGCCGCCAGCTCATTGAGATACGCGAGGGACCCATCTTGCACAAATTTTTGCATAATGCAGATGGTGTTTAACAATTTCATGAACATTGTTCGAGAAACATTGGGAAAATGCTCACAGATGTCATCAATTGTGACGCGCCGATCGTTCCTCACGAATTCGTCAACTGAGCTCACCAGTTGGTCTGTAATGACAGACGGTCTCTCCGAACGCTCATCGTCGTGTGTGTTCCCCCTCCCCATGCTGAAGTTGCGACACCACCGCCGAACAGACGACTCGTCCATTACATTGTCTCCATACACCTCCTTTAATTGGCGATGAATATCACATGGGCGAACGTTTCTTGCATTGAGGAATTTAATCACTGCCCTCACTTCACAACTGGCGGCGTTCTCAATTTTTTTAAACATTGTAAACAATCACAGAAACAACACAGGCAATGCTAGCGTCACGCAACTTGGCTCAGAGAAGGCAGACAAGCCACTGAAGCTATCTGACCTCGTCCAGCGGCTACTCGCGTCGTCAGCACTTCATGCGGCACGAACGGGTACTACCTTCCGGATGACCCTCGTATTAGGGCTATTGGAGATGAAGTGGATAGTAACGACTTGGAGAAAATTACTGTCATTTAAAAGTGCTTTCTGTCCCTCATGTCGAGCCATGAAAATGGGAAGGAAATATTTCTCAGAGATATTTTCTGAAAATTAATTTTCTATATCCTCTGATAGAGGAATTGCTTGACGGGGCGTTTCGGTGACAACATTAAAGATTAAGGAAATAAAATTCACTGACGACCAAGCCCAGAGGTGGGCGTTGCATACAAATGATCCACAATTCAGGAAGGGGAGAGGACACTTCGCGCCCGGAATAGAAACAGTAGGATTAAGAGACAGAGAAGAAGGGTTGTGGAGCGGATTTCCGTATCCGAATTGGCCACGGCAAGGATACCAAAGGGGGGGGAAGTGTTTAGACTGTGCATTAAATGAGTCAAGAAGGGGAGAAGAGGGAGGCTTTACGGTTTATGGGATGCTTACAAAATGAAAAGGGGTATGAGCTTAATCTAAGGGAGAGAGAATGGGGGGGTAATATGAGTGTAAGGAAGGCACGGATAAAAGGGAGTTACAAAATCTAAAGAGGCGATCAATAGAGGAAACGAAGGAGAAAATTTGAAAGCTATATAATGAAGTAATCCTAGAAAAAGTTTTCAATATTTTCCGTCCAGAGTTTGTTGTTGGTGACAATAGCATTATAATTATTTGATTTAAACCATATAGTATTTATATTAGAGTTAAGAAAGCATCAGGACAGTGCGGTGCGTCTCTTCATCGAGATGCAGTCGGGTTAAGGTCAGGTTCATTCCGATTGCAATGAACTGTTACCGAGATTGTCTTGCTTGTCTATTCATTAATTTGTGATGAGAAGGGAGAGATTGGACAGATCATTTGCAAGAGAGGTGAGAGAAAAGGCCGACGGTGCCGAATCTACGCAAAACCCGTAAACTAAGCAATTGTCTTGCAACTATTTTGGATTCGATTCTTTTTCTCAATTTTTAATCGTATTTTGTACTTTTATCAGTTCATTCCTTCTCAGAAACGTTTTCATTCGATATTTGCTTATGTTGCGCGAGAAGTAATCTATCTTTCAACTGCAATCAACCATATTCTAATAAGTAAAAAAATCCCGTATGTTTTTAATCATAGATCCATTGTTTTTCGTCCAGTAGTTATTTTTGAGATAGAATGATTGCTAAAATATGTTTCTTAGTTTAAGCTTCTTGAACGAACTAACTGAAAGAAACTTACCCTCTTAAATGTCAATTAGTTGAAAAAATAACGATTTGCTTCTTCGGCTAATGACCAATCTCGGCAAGCGTAGTTGGAAGAAGGGCTGTTGTTTCGGTTGTCAACGCGGTCTACTTCTTGGTGTAGAGAATGAATGGGGAAATCTCAAACAACGAGCTCTCAACCAAAATCACGAGTATGAATTGAAGGAATAACTGAGTGGTAATCATAGCGCGTAAATATCTTACAGTAAATTATCACGCGGAGTGCCAGTGGTAAAAAATGAAAGTGAAGGCCTAATACAGGTGTGAAACGACTATCCCTATTCTGAAAAAGGACTTCACTTGACACACTTAACGGGATGGATGTAAATTCTCAGTTTTCTCAAGATGGCGAGGGGTTTCAGAATGTGCCAAGAGTTAAATTCCGTTTCAGCTAGTTACTCTATCAATTGGCAAGTGAATGACAATTGTGCAATATTATTCCGTAATTTGAAGCGAAACACGAAAGATTAACTGCCTAGATCTGGGATTTTCGGTCACATATATTTAACTTTATTTCATTAAAATATTTACCCAAAATCACAAGTACGATTGAATTATATGTTTTGTTAAATTTTTCATTAGTTTTTGCAACACATTTTCCTCCAGCTCCATCAATTCTATCTCATTCATAACTCCTTTTCATCACCGGGACATAAATTCTTGTCACTGAAGCAGATAACCGCAACGAAAATGCCCTCGGGGGGGTGCACAACCATCTTTCGAGGAGAAAGGAGATGACGAAGGGGAGGAGTCACGCAAGAAGGGCGAGATGAGGTGAGCGTGAAGAGGGATCGGGGGGAGGCAGGGAGAGAAGAACGTTCTCCAAGGTAGCGAAAGAAGAGAAGGGGAGATTGTGAGCGACAGGGTTAGGAGAGTGTGGAGGGTGGAGAGAGGTGGTGCAGGGGGGGGGGTGAAGGATCCAAATGGGATATAATAAGTGACAAATGACTGATGCCGAGTTCTTCATTAACGCAGAGCGGGTGGCGACTTGGAACGCGAGGAATTCGTTCCCATACCCAAATACTCTTTCTCTCTCTCACCCTCTCCCCCCCCTTTCCTGTTTCCCCACCACCCATTCTCCCCCTATAGGCGACACTCCCTTTAACCTTCCCGCAATATATCCCTCTCACTTCTCCTTTGGACTCCTTCAGTAAAACGTCATCCGCCATCTTCCCCTCCACCTCTTAAGCCACCCGTTTTATCTCTCTCCTTCTTTGTTGAAAAGTTTTCTCCAGAGTGGAGATTCAAAGAGATTCTTCCTTTTTCTACTCCTTACGGCAGATCCTGCTTTTTGTTTCGTCTCTTTCCGCGTTCCGTTTTTCTCTCCATCCCGTCTCCTTTTATTTTTTCTTCTTCTCCTCCCTCGAATTTTGTCGGAGCCGTCGGAATGTTATCTGAGTTCATGCGTGTCTGTTTCAAAGGCACACCGTCTCTTTTATTCCGAATTATCCAATTCAGCTATTCATAGAAGGGTATTCATTTTGCGTTTCTGTATTATTTTTTCGATCCATTAAATTATTTCGTGCGAAAGGAGAAAGTGAATGGTTAGGCGAAGTTTGGCGCTGGAGGCGGTTCCGTCTCCATCAAATAGAGTCGGGAGGTGCAGAATCGCAAAAATATGGGGAGGGTGATAACACTTCCATCTAAAAGGGCGAAGAAATACCTTTCTAGAAGCTCGTGAAGACTCAATCACTCCCTTCTTGGGAAAGAATACGTGTTGACCGATGCACGAAGCGAATTACAAATTTGTGGAAAGTATGCACTTTAAGTATTCACGAAGGCAGAGTTTTGTCTCAAAGATTGAGTCTAGTTTATTACATCCTTATCTTCTTAGAGCCGCATTGTCTTGGCGATATGAAATTATCTTTGTTGAGTATGATATAACCTGAAAAGTACCCGGCTAAATTCAATGTCCTATCATCCAAGCCTTCACAATGTTGCTTCTGTAAACAACTCAATTTATAGGCTATAGTCAATTCAGAAGGAGTCTTTGTTTCTGCAGATGTGGGAGACCGCAGCCCCTGACTGGATCTTCTCTGTAGCGATTCACTCGAGCAAGTCTTCATCGAAAGCACTTCAATTGGAACTGAGGTTTTAAAGTTTTATTAAAAAAAACCCACAGCGACAAAGCAAAAGTTGTTGTCGAAGAAATAAGTGAGGTATTTTTGGCTATATATTTATTTCAAGTGGATTTCAGAAGAATGATAGCACTAATCTATTATTTCCTATATTAAAAGAACGCTTTAGCGTGAAGATATACTGTTTTAAAATAAAAATGGTATCAAATTGTACTTCAACTGTAGTAATAAGAATAAATTGTAAAATTACACGCAGAAAGTACAAGCAACTAACGTGAATATTTTTAGAACACCATTAGATCGGATCGCGTGTCAAAAAGTGCTTGGTTTATTTGGTTCGATGCAATGCATCCTGAGAATATTGCATCGTTTTTCCAGTGACGAGCAGTAGAATATACCTACTTTTGAAATACATAATTTGTTGAAACGCGAATTTAAATATTGACACCAATTAGACGTTTATTATTTGAAATTAAACTTTTAGTTGGTTTAAATTCCTATACAATTTCATGCAGGCTGCAACGTCATTCGCTGTAGTGGTTTAAACTTGAATTAAAAAAAACACCTTAATTGTCTTCATTGCTGGTTATCGCATTTGTACTCAGATTCAGTCGATTTGGTTTAATTTCAAGCATTGTATGCCGTCAATAGGGATATGATGCGAGTATTTATGTTATACTTCCTACATAACTTCCAAATTTTCTTTCTGTCGAACATCTCCTGTGGTTTCCACCGAAAAATTTTCCCGCTGTAAAATTTTCATGCTCGGCACCATACTCTCTTTCTCGCAAGCCTCACCCTCCTTCGAACTCTCCCTTGTTCTCTCCATCTTCTCCCACCAAGAAGCCGTCCCATAGGCGTCCACCGTCGTTTTCGAACTTGCGGGCCTCCTCTCCCGCCCAACCACCCACCACGCGCCCCTTTAATGTGTGCGCCGACCCGAAACGGCCCCCATCCCCCTCCTGGAGACGTGACCGAGGCATCATCCACCACCGAAAGTGCCACCGAATTTAGCGTCCAACTCCCTCCCAACCCTCCCCTACCCTCAGCACAAGTCCCAAGAGCATCTCGCCCCCTCCCCCTTCCCACTCTCAGGATGCATAAAGTCATTGCAATGCCCTCTACGTCCCCTCTTAAATAACCATCCTTCCACCGATGGCATTAGATTCTCTTCCCATCCCCTCCTTTCGCTTGAGCCGATGGGAAACTATATTCGAAAACGGAAAGGGCAAGTGGGTTGGCCGTGGAAGGGAAGATGCAGGGAGGGGGGCGTAATAAAACCGTTTCGAAACGTGTACACATTTCGTTCTCCCGCGCCCACCCTCACCCGTAGGGAGTCTCTGGGGTGGGGGAAGGAATGTGTTGGGATGGTTACGGCGGGAGTCGTCCAAGGGGGGAAGGAGGGAGGGGAGTGGGAGAGGCTTCAAACGAAGCGGAGGGTGTGTTAAGAGGTCCCGGTCCACTTAACTTACTTATGTGCGGGAATAAATTCCATCTCGAGCCTTTCGTTGTAGGGTGCCGAGGTCAATATGGAGGAGGGGCAGGCTGTATACTATATACTCGTAGGTACCGCCGCCAACCCTCTCTCCTGTTTATGGCAGAGCGGGCGGATGGGGAGTGGGAGGGGGCGTAATGAGGGAGGTGCATGCAATACCACGCACTTGATACTTTAGCAGCCCGGAGAAATGAATGAAACTCCTCGCCACATTTCATTTTTCACGCATGCTTTCCTTCCCTGACGGATGAATAGATTCGCCTCTGGCTTTCGCTCGGCCTGCTTTGCTCGACTTTTCAGGGCAGTTTTTAGTTTTGGCTTGTGGTGAAGATCGTTGGATTTACTATTGTTTTTTCGGTCAAATATATTGCGGTAGGCATTGCGGGATAATTAGACGATAAAGTCAACCAGCTAACCAGTGGTGGTTATTCTAAGAGGGAAATGAATTGCGCTCAATCGGAAACGTTGCCACCCAGAACAAATCAAATACGAGCATAAAACGTATTAGTTTCATATTTTCAAAATATATTTTCGATGGAGTCATAGCATTTACACATAAGCACACACACAGGGTATGTGGATTGAATTATTATGCCAAGTCTTGGCACCGATTATGGAAAATAAGCTTTTGGAACAAGGAACATATAAATATGGGCTTTATAGGATCATGAAAAATATTTAAATGAGTATGCGAACGGTGATTTGAAATGATTCGGAATTATTTGCTAAAACAAATGCGAAAAGTAGTTTTTTTGCCAACGCATGCTGCGAAAATAGGTGATTACAGAAATACATGGCATTATAGGGAACTAAAAATGCCATTGTACTCATGTAGACCTACTGTACGCTAAATGTTTTTCTACCACATGTTGGTAACATTTTATGCAATAAATGCAAGCTAATTTTAGGTACAGTCTGTTATGTTGTGAGCTTTGCTTTTAGTAAACGTGAATGTCAAAATTAACAAAAGAAATTCCAAGAGCAGCTTATAGATATCGAAAAAAAGTCGCAGGTATATGATTGGTGAACTACTACTTCAGATAATCACACACTTTTCAACGACATGAGGAAAATATTTCAATTGCGTAGAATCTTCCAAACCGTTTTTAGACAACAAAGGGAGAAATCAGTTTAATACACGCAAAGAATTATTAAACTCGCATTTATTACCCAAATTTTTAAGGAAATACTGGAAGGGAAGGTATGCCGTAAAATTAAAAGAAGTGTCTTCGTACGTATTCGACTTTTCTTTCCTAAGGATGGCACGGAACGAAATAATTTCACTTAATTTACATGCAATGTGTGCGAGAAGATTCCACGAGTCTTCACAGTGTTGACATATAACCTCTTAACTACACCTTTCTCTTGGCAAGTCACTACCGCGGGTAAAACTAACAGTTCCCTTTATTTATGGGGCTCACATTCAACCCGAACGTATCTCAACGAAAATTGAATGCCAACTTCTTTATTCGCTCAACGTGGGGGTATCCATCTCCACTTGAAGTTTCAATCCGATTTAATTTTTTCGTCATGGGACGTCATATTGCAATATTTGCATGGGAATCTGTTGAAATTGATATCACTTGCTATGTGTAACCGATTCTCGAGCGAGTGAAAGTTATTGACGCATCAACGACCTCGAGGGCTCAGATATTTGTCCGCCATCTTCAACGCAGCCCCCACGAAACGGAGAGCAAACAAATTATTAGAAAGCCTTAATGCACTCGTCAAGTAGAATATTCATCCAATGATTTCAAAACAATTGCCGAATGGTGTCTGAGAGAATTGAGAGCGAGAAAGTGTTGAGCGAGTTTGAACGTAGGCTTTGGAGCTAATTTGCGTATTAGAAAATTAGCAATGTTTCCTTTGTAAGTATTTTAGCAAATTCCTAAATATTCTATACACTAACTAATCGACATATCCTTAAGTTGCCATCAGTTGTGATAGTCTAATATATTTTTCATACCATTACTTATTTTGGCTAACAGCTTGGTGAACACCATAAACAGCCTTTTGATTTGGTTATGCTATTACTATGTATGGTAGCCGCATTACCGATTTAAATGACACAATTAATTCTCTCTTATTTGAAAGTAAGTATGCAGTAACTAGTGAAACACCCTTAAACTCTTCATTGTAACGTAGGTCTTGCTAAGTAATATGTTCGCCAACAATAACAAGCTCGCCATTTCTGATTACTAACCAGCAAGGTCTACAGTCACGTTACTAAATTAATAATCGGTTATGAGGTTTTACAACTGATTTACTAGATTCATGTGATGGAGTATTACTGATTTGCATTGCCCAGAGCTATTTTTTGAGTCACAAGAAAATTTATTTTTTTCAAAATATTTACGAGGAAAAGCCTCTTAATCTAATTCAATTATAATTTTTTTAGGCTCCTTGCCCGTTAATGTACTTTGTCGTGAAATGGTGTACTTACTTTAGTTTGTTTTCTAACTGAAATATTTTACTTAGCTTTCCTATTGCTTGAGAAATTATTGTCTCATTTTACGGTCGAGTCTGAGTCCGCAGTTATTTCACTGGCAATATGATGCGCTCACAAATGTAATTCCTTCTCAAAATGGCTAACTGAAGTTTGAACATCCCCAAATCAAGCTGATTCAATCAGCTAAACTACTTTCATTTGCTTACCTCTATCTCTCCCGTATGTTTCTTAACATTCTCTCTGTACAAGTTGAAAAACACTGGTGATAATGAGCGACACGATTATCCTTGCCTATTATTTCCAACCTTATACTCAAT
Source organism: Hetaerina americana (assembly GCF_022747635.1). Lineage (NCBI taxonomy): Eukaryota > Metazoa > Arthropoda > Insecta > Odonata > Calopterygidae > Hetaerina > Hetaerina americana. Next base: position 65,472,734 of record NW_027286874.1, on the reverse strand, counting down.
TACATCAAGTATGCGACATATTTCGGATCCGGATGAGACGGTACGATGCATTCTTCCGTACGATTGTCTTATGAAATACGCTCATTAATTATATCAAATGTCTTCTGTTAAGCACATAACTCATAATTCACGAAGCAGAAAAATACCACTTGATTTTATTCTATATTCCATTTTACCAACCATTACTCCTATCGCGACACGCACATCGTTCCCCTTACTAAAGCCAACCTATTCTTCTCCTAAGTAATTATTTGCCATATGGTCCTTCAATTTGTTGGTCATCCTTGATAGTATCTTTGGTAGTAGCGTAAATCTGGTGATCTTATTTTTCTCACATACTGCTGTTTTACACTTTTTTTAATGGGAAACAATACCGATCGAATAAATTCTCCTGGCCATTATCCTCTCCATAATTGCTAGAAATGAGCCATATAAGCCTCTTTCCTTCCTCATTTTGCTAACCCCTTGAGCAGATCTGCAGGATTTATCCCCACAACCTTGTTTGCTATCATATCCATTTACATCTCTTATATGTCGTAATTAAGTATACCCGAAACTAACCCCTTTTCATCGACATCATATTTACTTCCATTAGCTAGCCTTACTGTGCAAATATCTTTACTATATAGTTATCTTATGAATACATAACAATATACAAAAATAGCGAAACAGGTAAAATTGTGAAAAAAGAAAAATTTAAGGTAATTATTTTGTATTGAAAGTTACGTGGCACAAAATTAGAAGCACCAAACGGTTGAGATACAAAATACACACATTGAGTTTCATTGTAATATTTCCCTGTTAGGCTCCGACAACGTATTAATTGATGATAACACGCTTAAGATGTATATTACGATCAAACCACTCGTATCCGATTCCACATAACGCTCGAATATGCTAAACAGCAGTGGCAAATGGATGAGAGGATTTTTTTATATTAATGAATAATGATTATAGAACGATCGAATGTGAACTAGTAGTGAATGAATCAAAAGTTTCATTTAAAATGAAATCTTGAATTATTCCGAAGGAACGTAGCTTCCCAGATTATCTTCATCTTAACTTGCGGTTTGTTTGCGAGTTCTTTCTCCTTTTTTCATCTCACGCTAATGAACATTTATGTCCGTCTGCGTCATACAGTGGCGTATTCGTTTCATGGCTTAATCGCTTCTCGTTGCAAATAAGGTATTCACCTATTCCTCGGCCGTCGTGCGCTGTGAGATGGTGCCCTGAGCCTCTCGGCTGACATCTTCGCCATCATCACCCTCGTTGTCGTTATCATTTTCGCCGGATCTTTTATTCCCTTCCCGCCACCACTCACGCAGCCGCAGGGCCATCGCGCGGGCGAAATTTCGCCTCCCACGAAATCTCCTTAGTGATTGATACTCTAGGAATTTCAGCAATAAGCGAGGCGCGGAATTTTTATGCAGTCTTACCCGCTTCCTTAACTTCATATCTCCGGTCTCCCCTCCATCTCATCCTCGGCATATTATTTTCCTCCTTCGACTGCAGCACTGCTCTCGTGCTTAAAGTGGCATGGGGTCGGAGGAAGAGGTTTGGGGCAGGGGTGGTGGAGTCGGCGGGAAAGGGAACAACGCTCATTTTGATGACTGAGGAGGGAGAGTGTTAGTGGGGGTGGGGCGATTGCTGGAGTGCGAGGTGCGGCGGGATATCTCCGAAGGGAGTGGGGAAGACGTAAATTTGAAAGTGGTTGCCTCTGAGCCGTTTGTGAGGAATCATGTAGTAAAGCTCATCAACTTGACTCGCAACTTTGATGCCAGCCTATCTTTCTGTCGCCTCGGATGGTATCAACGTTCATAAGCGTAAGTTAACGTGCGTCTGACCTCTATTGGCGTGAAAAGGGGAAACCTATTCAGATTCGCTTCGAGGGGAAATCAGCTTTGACGAGTCTTCTATCTTTGCATCACTATGCAAGATACTTGTATTTAAATTGAATTATGCCACAAGTCCATTGATCCCATGTATTCTACAACAAATTTTGATTAAAAGTGAACCATTTTCCCTCCAGTAGTAGTGTAGTTTGACTTTTATATGCATTGGTTGCCCTGGTAGGGGTGCAAGTTCTCGGAAAGTTATTTGCGCAAATTTATTAAAGCTTAGATTTTTCAAGTAAAACCCTCTTGAAAAAAAGGTAAAATGATAGAATTACTATTGAAGATTCATATTACTTACATCCTGGTGCCATACTCTCTCAGTTGTAAATTCCAAAATTAATTTATTCTACGCAAAAAAAACATGAATTTCTTATATCGCGCATTTGTAATAAAAAGGAATATAAATGAGCCGAACAAGAAAGCAATTTATTGAAAGTGAAGTAATTTTCAGATTTTCTAGGTAGAGGGAGATTGGTAAAGATTGGTTGTTGGCTAAGATAAGCAATGGCGAATATTTATGATGGACGCCCGATGATAATACGGGTGACTTTATAGGAATGCTGGATTCTATGCTTGAATTGAATTAATTAAACTTGCTGAAATTGTGTAACGTTGCTCAGGTTCAAAAATTGAGATTTAATTTCAGAGAGAAATATGATTCGGTATCATCTCTATATCAGTGTGTTCATTCTCACATCCTCGCAACGAATTGTGATTATATCATGTCATTCTTGTGGAGAGAGAATTTCGGAATGGATTAAATATTACCACAAGAGTCGTGGGAATAAAGATTATTCTTAAATTAATAAATTACTATTGATGGCTAAAATAATACTCGCAGGACAATATCTTTTTCAAAACTTTTCTGTCAGTTTAATTTTATTAAATAAAAGTCGGTTTTCGTAATCTAGTTTATGCTACTTTATGGGAGACAGTACCGTGACGCAGCGAACGACAGAGCCTTCTACTCCATACTCCGACGTTCTTCTTTCCACCATCACATATTTTTATCCATCTCATATTATTTGAAGACGTTTAATAATATTAGCCTATTTGGAAGCGTGTTCTTTTTAAGTACCAATGGTGGCCCATGTGTTCTTGGGATCTCTATAATATTTTACTATTTATTATCTTCCTTAGGAGTTGAACCACTGAATACTCCTCAAGATCTCTGGCATGAGATGAGGCGTGAATGCGTGTAGTATTCAGATTTCAGGCAAAAGCAATAACCATCGGTGAACAAGAATGCTAATAAAAGATAATAAAAGGGAGGAAACATTTAAAAGAATTGTTTGCGATTATTCATGTTAAGAATTAAGCATTTGTTTACTTAAGATTCAATCGCGGACCATGGGGGTAGGCACTTAATCTATGTCACATCTCACATAGGTGAGCGTAAACCTTAACTCTACGCTTTTCCACAAAAGGCGTTGCCACGTATAATTCATCCGGCTGTCTTTCATAATAGTAAATAGATTCTTTCTTGGGCGAAAAAAACACCCGTTAGGGTGATTTTTTATGATGAATAAGGAATTCAAAAAAAAAAAACTTAATAAACGAGATGGAGCCCAGAAGGGGTGAAAAAATAATGGGTTGTATAGGGAAAGGGGAAGAAAGACAGTCGGAGATTGATAAGGCTCTCGCAGTCTCCCCCGTCACATTGTCCGCGTCGCGATGGGATCGGAATGCGGGAAGGGAGAGGTGGGTGCCGCCCAAGAGGGAGGTGTGAGAGTTGCGATAGAATGGGCAGGGGGGGGGGCTAGAATTTCATTACTGAGGCAAATTGACTCTCCTGAAGAGTCCTTTGTGTTTTTATTGTGAGCAATTTCCATGCGGGGAGTGCGTGGGGATGGCGAGTGGCATTGCGAAGAACGTATGAAAATATTTCCCACCGAGCAGACACCACTCTGATCTGGTGAAAATTAATTTTTTGCTTCACTTGTGAGAAACTGGAACTGGGTTGAGTTTCTTTCGTATCCGGGGTTTTTTTTTGGCCACCCGTCTCGAAAACGTCGAGTGAATTGGACAAGGGTTAACCATAACGCCTAAATGAGTTTTTTTTTGCCTTGGTTTGGTATATATTTTCCATGTGAAATGAGATGATTTTCAGCGAAAAAGACAGTATTTAGCCTTAACCTTGCCATATCGGAATGGCTACCTATACTGGAAAAGCAAAGCATTGTATCAATGATATAAATACCTATTTTCATAAGAAAATTCTATTTGCACTAGAAATTTAGTTGAATAAATGAATATTTTCAGAGAAATATGTACTAGAAATGCGTTTATGACTGCGTGGTTTCAAGGGTATTTTGGTGCAAACTAATGATTGAATTGCATGTTGATTGATTCAGAAATTTTTCGTAAAGAAATTATGACGGATTTTGTCATCCAAGTTAACATTTATCTTCGGGTGTCGAAATTTGCTTCTTTAATTATTCTATTGTACCATAAATTAAAATTCAGTTTACTTGCAAATGAAAATATGCGCACTATAGTTTTTTCTATCATTACAGCACAATGCTGGTTCATTCGTTGGAATTAAAATAGAAAACTCGTCCCGCTGAGAATTTTATTTTTACTTTATAAGAGAGCCATGGGAATTATAATTGTTCCCAAATTTCTTGAAAAGACTCTAGGATGCAGTCTTTGGATACATGTTGGCGAGATGTAGAGAAAAGAAAAGAATGCTGCGATGACGTACTCGGCCACGCGCTGGTATGAATTTTTTTACCAGGAAGTGACCCACATTTTCAAAGTAAACATTGCTGAAAGTTGCTCCAAGCATTCATCTCTTTTATTTTCTTCGTATATAATTCCTTGTTCAATATTGACACGAGGTATTTTCGGAGTATTTCCTTTGAAATGAAAATTGTTCTACATGATATTTTGCTCGTGTACCAGGACTAAAAAGGTCGAGGGACCTTTTTAGTCCTGGTACACGAGATTCATTGTCCATGTAGGGTATGCAATATGTAACTGCAAAACGCCGAATGGAAAGAGTGTTCAGTTTCTTCCTGTTAATTTCCAATCGTTTCATTTACAGTTCCTTAGTACGAACGGAATATCCTCAGCTTAACTATGCCATCTACGTACCTTTAGAAATAGTCTATAAATTCTCAGCTTGTGCCCTATCTGGCCGAAAATAAACGATAGAAACTATCACTCCAAACTTTAAAATCAATGAGCTTTTACTTCTTTTGGGGAGGGTGGGGAATAAGACATGCATTGGTCGAATTTCATTGCAATTGGAGACTGAAATATTTTGAATGCCGGAAAAATCCGTTTTTAACTCATAAGCTTGAATTAACCTTTTGCTTCAGCCTCACATTCAAGGCTAGATTAGTGAGCAAGCGTATAGCGCAATAGGAATCAACTCCTTTGGGATTGAATAAAATCCCTTACAATCAAAAGCAGATCATCAATCTGAAACACCTTATGTTTCCCTTCCCCACCCAGGTGGCGGCACCATCTCCGGTAGCGGGAGCAAAAGACCGAGGTCGGAGACATCTCGGAGGAAAGGCTCGCCGCAGCAGAGGGGCTGTGGAGTGGGCGAGGGGGGAGGTGGCGGGGGAGTGGACGACGACGACGAGGAAGAGGAGGAGGAGGGAAGGGGTGCCACGAGGGAGGGCAACGGGGAAGCGGAGGGGAGAGGCGCGGGGGGTGAGGAGGGCGAGCGCGAGGAGGACGAAGAGGACGGCGATGAGGAGGGCATCTCCGGGAAGAGGCTGAGGAGGTCCCCGCCCTCCTCCGCATCTCCGCCCCTCGACCACCTCCCGAACCAACAACAGCAGCAGCACCGGGCCGGGACTCCCCCTCAGGGTCCGCCAACCCCCCCACCCACTGTCACGCCCCCCTCGCTCGAAGACGACCCCCCCAAGAACGGGGAAGTTGTGGCGTACGATATGAGGCGAAGGCCGAAGGAGGAGGCGGAGGAGGAGGAGCGCGTGGAGGAGGAGGACGAGGAGGATGAAGAGGAGGAGGAGGACGAGGAGGACGCCAATATCACCCCCGAGAACCTCTCGCTGCCCAAGAAGCGGAGCGACTCCCCCCCGGTGCCCCTCATCGGGTGCTACGGGAGGGTGTCCGGGGGCCGTGGGGCGTCGAGCCCCGAGGACGAGGATGACCCGAGCGGGAGGCGGGGCGGGCCGGTCGGCGGCGTTGTCGGGGCCAGGACGCCCATCGACACCCTTATGCTCGCCTTTCCCGGCCGCAGGAGGGCGGAGGTCGAGGCTGCTCTCGCTCGATGCCGAGGCGACGTCCTTTCGGCCATCGAGTACTTGACCGGCACCTCGGACACGTCTCACCAGGGGCCACCTCACTTGACGTCACCATCCCTGACGGCCCTGGGGTCAACGCCACCTCACTTCTCCCCGCCACCACCTCCCCCGCCCCCTCCCAGGAGACCGTCTGCTTTCTCCCCTCTCTCGCCTCATCACCACCCCATGGCCCACCACCAAAGCCACCACAGGAGGTTCCTGGCCGCTCCGTACGCGGGAACGGGCTACCTCCCGACTCTTTTGAGGCCGTCGGACTACCCCCCACCTCCTCCGAATGGCGGAGCTCTCCCGCCACCGGTTGACTTTTACGGCCATCCGAACGCCAACCTCACCACCTCCATGGACAAGAGCGGGGCCGGCATCACCAACAACAATAATAATAATAACTGCATCGCCCAAAACAACGGGTCGTCGGCTTCCTCGGTGGCCTCGTCGCCGTCCCCCGGGTCCGACCACGCGTCCACGCATTCGGAGTAGAGCACCAGGCGATGGGAGTGAAGGGGGAGGCGGAGTGTTCCCTCTGATGGGAGGGAAAATCTTGTGTAAATACATTAGGACGAACCCGTGGATTTGCGGGACTGAATTCAGGTCGTGTAAGTCGTCCCCGGGCTACACGATGGGTCTCCGGTTTTCTCAAGCTTCCTCGCGTTAGTTTCCGTTTTTTTTTTTGAAGACTCAAGTTTTCTTCACCCGCTTCTTCGTATCGTTGAATGAAAGCTTGAAAATCGGCAGGGGGTAGAGTAATTTCTCAGAGGAATGTTTACAATTATGCTGGTGAAAAGAGTGGAATGGAATGAAGAGGAGAAGGAAGATATCAAATGGAATAGGCACTTAGGGCTCAAAACGTGCTCTATTCAAATGTAAATCTGAAAAAATTTGAACGCGACGAGGATCCCAGGGAGTGATTTCTTTATATACTCGTAGTTAAAGTTGAAGCAGTATCAGTTATTGCAGATCTAAGTTTTTGTTAACCAATTAGTAAAATATATCATAAAATCAAAGAGTTTTCGTGTTTCTTTTTTAAGGAATATATATTTTCGTCAACGAGCCCTATATTGTAAAGAAGATTCTCGTCAAGAGTGTATTATTTTGTTTTCCAATTCGGGATCGATTTTTTGTGCTACCTTGGGACCTCTTTGAGTAAATTCACCAAGAGCGGATCCACAGTGGAGCATGGGCGTAGTTATTTCTTTTGTTTCAAAAATATAGGGTCGTCGTATATTTTAAATTACTCCTGGCTGCTTACAGAAATGAAAATTCTAGTTCTCAGGACTTCTTTTTTAGCATAAACTGCGTCAAATTTATTGTTTGAAGAACTATTCCAGATTCTCAGCACGCTATTGTGATTATTTCTAGGAAATATTAATGACTATGTAAATATTTTTACTCTGAATCCGTTTTGTAAATAAGGGTTGGAGGTTATCCTTCAATGGAGTATGTAGTGGAGAGCATATTGCTAAGTTCAAAAAAGTTGTCTGGTTCCCCCAAAGTGGTTGTCATCGAAGACATGAAGCGTGAGCGCCCATTTGAACGTTTCCAAGAAACATTATTTCGTGAAATTTGGTCAAACTGATTCTTGTGCCATTTTTACTCTTCCAAATAAAGAAGTGTATTTAATAATGTTGTTATTGTGCTGTCTTTCATGCGCATCTCGCAGAAGTGGACAAGCATTTGACGAAGAGACTGAGTCTTTTTTTTCTGCCACAAGCACTGATACTCCCACGAGGCGATCGATTCTGTTGGCAAGTGCTGAGCCCGTGCTAAGTTATACGGCTCATGTTGTGACATCTTTTTCAAGAAAAATAAATTTGTTAATGTGAATATATCGGCAGAAGTATGAATATATGTATAAATAAATATGAATATATAGGTCCGTTTCCTGATATTTCCTATTAGAAAGCCCATAGTTTATATAGATATTAAATAAAGTATTTAATAAATCAGAGTTGTGATGCAGTTTACAAAGAGAGAAGTTATAGTGATTGTGTAACCCATTAGCTTAAGTGTGTGACCGAGCCGTGTATCATACCTTCCAAGGACTGTATTATTTAAGATATTCAGTTGTCGACAGCTGCAAAATGAGTTAATAGAATGTGTGAAACATAATTGTAAGAAAAATGTTGTTTTTCTGTTGATATGATCAGCCAATAAATAATTAAAGTGAATAAACTGGAATCTAATGTTATCATTTCCTCCGCCTATTAACTAGCTGAATTAAGAGTGCATTGCTAAGACGATTTAGCTCTTGAGTACCTCATTATATCCTGGACTTTGAATTTTCTGCACCTCTCATATTTTTGTAAGCATATTTGATTAGTAACAGGTGAGTAATTTCACGCATTCGTTATTTTTGTCCTTGGGCATTTAGATACATCATTTAGCCTTCAGACGTGAGACAGACACTATTTTACTATGAAACTCAGCCTTGATGTGATTTAGGTGTTGTGACTTGCCTGATTCAATTTGAATGTGATGCCTGTAATATCCATACGCTATGCTTGGTATCTACCAGGCATTTTAAAGTCTTTTCTCGAAATTATTATACGATAATTATGGGAAACGTTAGTCTTTTAACGTGGCAAATGAAGTCATCAAAATTACGTCATATGAATCCTCCATTAATTCACTAATATTGCGAACGTGCATCGCCCTATTTATTTCAGTTTCAGAAGGGGAATAGCTTTATTTGAAATAATGAATTTTCATCTTTATTGATAGCAATGAACTTGCGTATGAATTTAACTATTACTTTATCTTGAATAAGTAAAATGAACTAGATTTGGTATAGGTGTCAATTATAACACACATAATTGTGCCGTATAATTAAAATTGAATTATGCAGATGAACAAAATTTTCTTTAAATTTCAACGCAGAAACACTCATACCACCACCTAGGACTTCTGATTTAACAATACCATAGTACAATAATACATATAATAATAATTATTATTAATGGTAGTCTACCGTTCAAGTTAGATGTATTGTGTACACTATGTAGAAATGTGTCGAAGCGTTGTTTACTTGTTTTACTACCCAAAGCGCCAATATCTGATTAAAAAATATTTTTTTGGCGCATAAATAAATTTTTTGTCCAATGTATGATAAATATTATTTTATCGTTGCATAGTTTTTTTCGTTGTACTGTCATAAAAGCACTAGTGTTTTAAACCGTATAAAAAGATTCAGGAAACCGCAGCAGTATTAAATTTGAGAATCTTTTTAACTTCTTGAACGACAATCTTTGGTCACGGATTGCCGCACTTTTATTTGTTGGCATATTCAAAAGGACTCCCATGTCTTTTGGTTTACCATGCTGCAAATCCGCAAGTTTAGCTAGGAAAATAGTAGCCTGCAGTGTTAAAATGTTTCACGCACTGTGCGAACTCATATGTTTGGCATTAGGAGAGCAAGTACCTTCCAGTACTTACCGTAAAATATGAGGCAATCCATATTTTTTGTTACAAAATAAATAAAATAATGTCATTACAAGATGCACAGTTTGAAAGTGTTAATTGTAAACAGTTGGCCACGTGCCCTTATTGGGAAATCAACCATGTGGTAAATACATAATAATAACTTATAATCTGGCTTATAAATCTTACTGCAATAATACATATTATAATAACAATTATTACTGGTAGTCTACCGTTCAAATTAGATTTCAGATGAACACGGACTAATCATTGTTACATTTAGTACCCTCGTTTAACAAAGCAACCTGACACCACGCACTATATCAAACGGCTTTTCAACATCGCTACGTTTCTTTGATTCTCCTGACAAAACACAATCTAAATCTGGCACTACTTAAAATCTTTATTCAATGCCGCATACTACCTTCCTTCGTTCATTTCGTCCAACATGCCTACCCTATCCCAACTTTTCCTCGTTTTCCTAACGTCCTCCCATATATCACAATCCTTAATATTCCATCCCCAATTAAAATGCTCTGCATCCACCTTTCCTGCCTCCTTTGGATGGCTACAGCAACCCTTTCATCTCTCCCACAATGCCCAGGGTTTCTCCGATCTTTCTCCATACCCACCCACATCTCCTATACCTGTCATCATGCTTCAACTACCATATATCCTCACAGTAAAAAACCACGGACCATATAAAAGTATTTCCTAATGCATTCTCCTTGTTAAAGCAATAGAAATTAAACAAAATTACAATAAAGTACACTTTGAAATAGTAAGATTAATAGATAACTATATCTAGCGCATTTTCATACTCTAAAATTATGCACCGATTCAAGTAAATATTGTCAATAGAAAAACATAAATTGGATAGCAAAATTTTTGCATCAACAAAACGGTGACCTTACATACACTGCCACGAAAACTCGAAAACGAAAAAATTATTATTATTTAAAGGAAATCGATGAACGAAATTTGTTTAAAGAGTGTTTGTCGGAGAAATACCTACATAAAATAAAATCTTTGCCTAGATCCCCCAAAGATTTAATACTGGTCGTTGGTAATATTTTTCGGTCGTTGGGGAGTTTTAAATATGCAAAGGCACGGAAGTGGAACTTATATGTGAATTTGATCAATGTTCGTCTCAAGACTAGCAATTAGGATAGAAAAATATTTTTTAAATGATAATAGAAGTTAACTCTTCGTCTTAATTTAAGTTGATCAATTACACTATAACTTTAGTCTAACGGCCAAGATTGGTTTTTGCGGGCAAAGAGACTAACCACTGCTACACCTATTAGCCCCACCTAAATCTACCCTAAGCACCACCATGTACATTATAATAATCATTCTTTTTTTCAAATCAGCCATAACTGTTGACCAGTAAGGCTCCAAAATGTCTCAAGGACACGCATAAAGGCGCCATTCTTCAGTTTTATGTACATTAACTAACTGAAAATACATTTTCAATTACCAGAGAAATATATTATAAAGTATATGGTAAAATAGAGAAAAATATTCCACATTTTGAGCACTTTATTGCTCTCTCTTGCTTGCTCTATTTTCACATGATACTCAACGAGGTTAATACGAAGAATAGAGGGCAGAGAATGTTTACTACAGCACAAAGAACAGTCTCGCATGTTTCAAATAGAGCAGTCAAAGAGTATTCTATTTAGTAAGTGCACCATTCATTGTTTCAATTCTTTTTGGTAATGACTCTCCAATTAATTCTAATTAATCTGTTAATTCCTTTTCCAATTCCATTTACTGGAATATTAACCGAAATGAGTGATACGCCTTTTTAAAAGCATTGCATTTTAAAATGTGTAATTTTAGTTAACCGTAATTATCTTCATAATAACAAATACATAAAGCTGCCACCTGGTTAATGCACAAAAATTTCTGTAGAAAGAGAGAGACTTTTGGCCACTGGTGCCTTAGTGAATAAGCGTATGACGAGGTATAATCATAAAATACAAAAACTCTAGCCACAGTATTCCTATGATGAAAGGTAATATATTATTGGTATCAATATTAATAATTTATATTGGATTTGATAATTTCGATCACTAACGTGGTCAACGGAATTGGCAGTCACCGTCGTAATCTGTCCACGAATACATTTGCATGTACTCGAAGGAAAATAATGAGATCCTCACGTCAGATGCTGTCAGGCTAACAAGTCGTAAGATTCGGCAAAAATAGATTAAATATATTTTCCTCTCGCACTAGACATCCAAAAACCGAATAGGACTTTATAAGAAAAAAAATGGAAACGAGCCCAATGGTAGATAAATGCCATCCACGAAAATTCGCGTGGAAATTTTCCTACCCATCTGTTAATCCGAGTTCAAAGTCCATCTCTCGAGTTGCAATGGCATAAGAAAATGGTTTCCGCCCAATTCCTTGGACCGCAGGAGAAGGGCGGAGGAGGACGTGTGTGGCTTGGAGGGAGGGGGGGTAAACGGAATGGGGGAGGGAAAGGGGGTGCGCGCGACGCGGACCCACCCGCCGATCCTCCTCCGCAGGTGACGACGTACTCGCGCCTCGCGGAACACATTCTGGTCGGAGGGCCTCCACTTCCCCCAAAATCCATAGGTCCGACAAAACCCCAACCTCATCCATCCCCCAAAACCGAACCGCCACTCCCCAATCACGGCCCACGTCCAAGCGCCTGACTCCCACAATCACCCACCCCAAAGCACCCCAAGTGAGGCGGACCAGTGTCGAGTGTCCGCCGCCGCCGCCCTCAACACCATGCACCCACACGCACGTCGAGTGCCCGGACTCCCTTCTTTCCTTCTCCACCCACACACTCACCCACCCCCGCTGCGGTTTACGTGTCCCTCCCCGTCTCCTCAGCGTAGATACGTATATGCGCGACCCCTTCGGACACCCCTACTATCATCCTCCCCTCATCCACATCCTCCCGCCGCTTCTTACTCGCCTTCCCCTTCCACAAAGCCCCCTCCCTCCGAGCCCTCATATACGGTTCGGACCCCATCAACGCCCGACGTTATACCCAGCACCCTGGTGTAGATGATGTGGAGACTCGGCAATGCAGCGTTAAATAGGTGGGTGTGTACACTCATGACCGCTGTCCTCTCCCACGCCGCTTTCGGTTTTGGCGGGGAGAAAATTACTCGCGTCCGTTCCCCATTCTCTCCGGTGCTCATCGTCGGACTCTCTGTCTTTCTCCTCCTCCATCCACCACCGTCCATCCCCTGTATTCACTCCTCCCAGACATGGAACTCCAGACCTACCTCTACTCTTAATTTCTTTCAGCATCGGCATCCCGTCTCTTTCTCTCATTCTCCGAGGCATTTAGTTGACCCGCCTTGAGAATCGGATATGATGGTATGCTTATAATAACATCGAGGTGAATAAAATTGGTGCCCATCTACGTGCAATATAAACCACCTGAAAATGCTAAAAAGAATATTTTGGGCGCGAGAATGGTTGATTAAGACGATTTGAGCTCCCGGTAATTGAAGGTTACCTTCACTCTTCGTCATCACTCCCGAAGTCCTCGTTTAGGAGTTTCGAACCGGCATGAAAAGACATGCCACTGAATTACGCCGCCCTATATTTTTACAATAATACTCGTAAGCAGGTGTTGCACAGTGTTTTTTTCGTAGTTCGGAACGTCATCAAAAACCATTCCAGAGTGGAATTCATTATATTAAAAAAATGGAATATTGAACGGAATTAATACACGTTATTTAACGATCCATCTTGCTTATGAAATCATATCATAATGAGTTAAAATTTTTCTACAGGTAAGGTAAAATTAAATCATTTACACCCATTAGTATTTAAATAATTTCATCACCTGTAAACGCTGCTTAGCAACACGAGATTCCGTCCCGTGACGTCATCTGGTGAATACTATAATGAGTCAACTTTGCCCAGAACGTGCTATTTTTAACAAGGTATATGTATATACTCATTCACATGGAAATAGTTATAAGAAAAAGGGATAGGAACACATATTCGGACTCAAGAGAGGCTAATGTATATATATACATTTCTTCGAAATAGAACGCTCTCCGGCGACGCACAAATATATAAAAACACTGATGATACTTCTGATGACGACGGTCGTGCCGTCGAAACGTCAAAACTACATATGCGAGTCTCCTTTCTTTGGGTTTCTATGTTTTAAAAATCTACATCTTTGTTTACACACACACACACATACACACACACACATATATATATAAATATGAATATATATATACATATATATATATACATATATATATATATATATATATATATATATATATATATTAATATGAATATATATACATATATATATATATATTAATATGAATATATATACATATATATATATATATATATATATATATATATATATATATATATATATATATATATACATATTCTTCAGAAAAATATTTTCCCTGAAAAGTTTCCTTTGTGAATTTTGCATAGTACGTTCTACGTTATGTGCACGGCAAATTCGATTCGGTTTTGTTTTTTAAACAACTCCTTGGTTACCTCTTGTGCTTACGCCTGCCATTTTTTGATCCACGGAAGTTCATCGACTACAAGTTTTGGACACACAGGAGAGGTGATAGCAATTAGGTAAGTAGAGTTTCATTATTATGTATTTTAATATTATTTTTATTGGCCCGGTACTAAATTATCAAGTAAAACAAAAATAACGCGCAAGTTTTGCTAGTATTTTTCATTGGACGAACAGTTACATGAAAACATTTGATTGAAACAATTATACTTCTTTTTTATCTAGAATAGGGATGGTGATATTTAAATTAAATTTACGTAATCTCTACTTGTATTGTAGTGCAAGTTTTCATTTCTGTTGCCCAACTATAAAAGTAATCATATTTTTGCCAGGATGTCAACAGCTTAGAGTATAAATTGCAAGGCCATTTTTTAAAGAAGTATCCGAAGAAGTAGGGTATTAAAATTATGATTAATGTTAATTTTAAATGTAAAAATCATCAAAGGAAATTATTTACATGAATGCATGCTACTTAAGTACTTAACTTGAAATTTTAATTTTTAATCTAAAAGTCATCAAAGGAAAGTATTTACGTGAATGCATGATGTTTAAATACTGAAGTTGAAAGGAAAATAAATACTGTATTTCATACTTCGCTATCATGCTTCGCTGAAACTGTCTTCAATCATAGAGATTGCACGTACTTTAGCCAAATGCGCGCAGATACTGTAATTATTACTAATTTTTAGTAGAAACCCATCATTTTTTATGGCATTCATTCGTTGAACTGTGGGTTCACTTATAATCGTGAAAACCATTTCTCCAGAATTGCAATTGTCTATACCCAATGCTACCATATTTATTCACATCAGTGAGCATATTATCTATGTAACTCAGAAATATTACATATTATGTTGCAATTAGGCCATGCACCCGATCGTACGAAAATTAATTTATATTCCATGTGCTAATGGCATATTTATATACAAGCCATATTTAATTATTATTAATGGAGTTTCCTATGCGAGGAAAATATCGGTAAGCGTAGAAAAAATCTCTCAACGGCAAGAAAAATTCCTCAGCACATATGTTTACACTCAAGTGAACATCAACGTAGTATTCCGCTTTTATAAGCACATCTACATATTTTTCACCAATAGGGTGGTTACGTAGTTTATTTTTTCATGTGTATCGCTATTTTGGAAGTGATTGACAGATAGGGAACATGAGTCATCGCAGCATACAGGCCCGAAATGGAGTCGCACTATATAAATGATAGTCCCTTATTAATTCGATGATGACCTTAGAGCCATACTTTTTTCAATATTTTCTCTGCATTCACGATATAGCTTATTCCTGACTCTTATATATGTAGTGATTTTTTAATGCTATTATTTCATCGATGTCAGATATAATAACTCACTAAAAAGGTATTCGTAAATAATTAGACGTATTGAATTAAATCTATCTCCATAAAAAAATACATTTTATCTCTCAGCAGAACCACTAGGCATTAATTCCACTCTTTGGATACAATAGATGGTAGATTAGCGAAAATATTTTCCTTTCGTTTGAAAGACGTATCCTTTGGACACTTTCCTCCTAATAATTTCTAAGAAACGCATTGGGAATCATAACACTATCTTAAATTGACAGAAGTTAAACTGCACAATTTTTTAGTAAGCAATATACGTTGAGGATCATGGTATTCTTATTATAATTTGAATATAACGTAAACGTTGCAACCACTTGTGCAAAAAGGAGTCAGCAAATAATGGATTCAGCTGTAATGCAATTTTCCCCGAATACACTTCAGTTTTAAAATTGGACACACATCTAAAATAGCCTCAATAACCGCTGGCCTCAATATTCTTCCACAAACATTTGCTCCGAAAAGCAGTAAAGCATAACCGTCGAAGTTCTGCTCAATTAGTTGACCGTACCCCTTTTTACCATTATACTGAGAACTTCTATGTTAAAAGCATTAAGAAACGTTTAAGATATTGTGTCCATTCATCTTCGTTTGTCATTCCTATCCAGATATTTGGCAATACATTGGAAATACCTGTGTTGGGTTCGCTTTTTTGGCTCTAAATTTTCTCCTGCCCTTACGATCCCATACAGTTACCTAAATACACAATATTTTTAACTGACTTTAGTGCCTTGTCTATTCTACGACTGTATTCCGCGCATGTAAAGCACGACCTTCAATGATCCGATATCAAGTCATTACGCGTGCATACGATTTTTTACGGTTATGGCGCGACACTTCAAGTGGACTATGCCGTCCGTCGAATGGGAGGTTAATTTGTGCGTTACCCTTTGGCGCCTATGTTTTATAGTTGGCTAATGTTGACGCCGAGTTTAACTGCACCCTTTCTCCATTCCTTAAATATCATACTCCTAGTGAATTTTCCTTCTCGTATCCTTAATGGCGCAAAAGGCAGGAGCTGTCGATCTTAATAACTACTACTTCTTTTACATGTAACATGTAAATTAACCTCATTTCGAAAACCTACCAGGCTTTTCAAGAATGTAGGCTATATTTTATTTGCGCGCGAATAGATTGACAGCACTTTTATTTATGTATATTTTAGTTTTTGTCAAGACATAAATTATGTATATTTTTTACATAAATTATGTCCATTAAAATTTAGGTATATTTTAAATTATTTCAATCAAAAAATGTTGGGCAATATGAACTAATTATGATGATAATAAAAATAGTGATAATTACTTTTTTAAATAATTTAAATGAGATTATATCATACTTAATTATTCGTTTACTTATGATCATTCTTACATTTCTCGTAAGAACTCAAGATGATAATGACATTTCTTTTTTCTTCTCACGCTGAAAGGACCCTATCAACCACAGTAATTAGCCCAAAGGTTGGTTAGATTTGTCCCTGCATGTTCGAAAGGTTGTCAACTTTTGATTGTGAGTAGTCATATGGATAAATAATTTCCAATTAATGGTCACCGTCGTCGAGGATCTCTGTCCATTTTGATTTCACGGGCAAGGAGGGCAGGGGCGAAAGAAATCAACCGCGTCCTTCCCTCTTTTCCTCCCCTCGTCCCCCCTGCCAACTCCACCGAATAGATACACAATGGGCGGAATCCCAATTCCCAACTGGGCGTTTAAAGGATAAGATCCTGTAGAAAACGGGGCAGAACGGGTCGAGGTGCCCACCCAAGACCGACCCCGTCGCTCCCCATCCAGAACTCTTATAAATATAAATATTTTCCAATTTATATTCCGCCCTCGTATTCATCACTTAACGCAGGCCCACTCGGAGACAATCTGTGATTAGATTGCAGGATTCCTCGCGGGGGGGGCAGGAAGGGTGATCGTCGCCGTCTCCACGAACCCCATTCTCTTCTGCACCATCCTCTCCTCTTTCGCCCCTCCCACATCACTCGTCCCTCCGTAATTCTGCGCCCCCCTTACCATCCCTCTCATTCCACCCACTCGCCTCCACGACCCTCTCTCTCTCTCACCTCCCCTCCTCCCCCTCTTTCTCTCTCTCTCTCACTCACTCACGGCCTCATCCTCAACGACACAAGACGACATATTGCCCTGACAGTTCTATTTAGCACCCCTCCCTCCTTGATTCCCAATTGATGATGAATTTGCTAGTCCCTTTCGATCTCCCCTTCCACTCCCTCGTTCCTCCCCCCCCTCCCCGCACACTCGCCTCCCCGCCCCTCATTCTTCGCCTCTTCGCCCTCTCGATCCATTGTCCACCACCCTCTCTCTCTCTCTCTCTCTCCCGCCCTCGCCAAAACCTCCCCTCCATCCCTCCGACTCTCTCGTCTCCTCCTCCTCGTCCTTCCATCACGCGACAAACGTCCGACGCCAACGGAACTCTCCTCTTCCACCTCCTCCTCCACCTCCTCCTCCTCCACCGCCGCCGCCGCCGCATCTGCATACATATACATTTCAACGTGTGGACGAAGCTTGACAAGAGAGAGGGAGATGGGTGGGTGGTGGCGAGGGTGGTGTAGTACGTACGTTTGTTAGGTGTGTCTGTGTGTGCATGCGTGCGTGTTCGGGTCCTCTGCGGGTTCTGCGCTCAAAAGCGGCCGGCATTTTGTGGAAGGGCGACGTACCCCCATCGACTTTGTTTCCATAGGATGTGAGTTTCGGCTCCTATCTCTTCATCTCCCTCTATCTCTCGCAGTGTCGCCTCAGTTCTTTCCGCCTAGCCATCCTACGCTCTTATCTTTTTGACAAGAAATGGCGACGAGAGAGAGAGAGGAAGAAATATTGTGTCAATTTAAGGCTGTAACGTAGAAAGTACGTGACTCAAAATAGATGAATGGACTAAATAATTCAATATTTTTGCTTTGGAGGGGGCGAAGAAAAAACAATATGACATAAAATAACACCGAATAAAATGAACAAATTAACACCAAATTCAACAGATTCAAGTGGGATTTAGTGGAAGTTCATCATTGTGAGAAAAAACAATTTAGCACTTTTCCACAGGTTTATTGGTAACGTACAACGCGTTTCGGATCACAGGACCATCTTCTAGTCTTGTAACTGAAGATGGTTCTGTTAACCGGAACGCGTTGTACGTTACCAATAAACCTGTGGAAAAGTGGACATTTGTTTTTTCTCATATCGAAGGATAATGTAATACATCGATCGCATATTGAGACATAATAGCTATAACGAGATTTTAACGAACTATTAAATGAAAGAGGGGTGGCGATATACAGCGTCGAAAATATGTATGCCTGGCAGGAAAATACGAGAAAAAGAGGCGATCAAAATATCGTACGAGAGAATTGACTTAAAAAGCTGAATCAAGTCAATGCATTAAATCATCAATCAGCCAGCAGATAATGATTTATGATGCGTGATGAAAATCGATGATAAAATGATGCATATAGTGATTCAAATAATGCATGAAAATTAATTTCATCGAGGTCTACATAAATGCTCAAACAAATACTGCCGCCAACTTACTAATAAGTACCCAAATTAGGGCAGGTAGGCTCGACCAGCACTTCGTTGCAATACTTATTTTAGTTGCTCTCCTTCCATTAGATCTCTCCTACTGTGGTTGTGCAGTAGTAGAAGCCCTGCCATTTATAAGGTAATCATTACCGATTAGTAAAGGAATAGGTTTCGTTTCCAAACAATTAGGAAGCCAGAAATAGTAAAAGAACTTTGAAACACGCAGTTCGTTGAGATTATATGGGAAGTCTAACAGAGGCCGAAAGTTTCTGAACCTTAATGTTTTTCTGCGATGACACTCAAAAAAAGGCCGCTTTACCTCTTCAATATCCTGCTCTTCTTAAGAGGTGAATAAAACTCCCTTCTTGGAACCTATTGTTATAGCCCCAATAAAAATCCTACCCATCAGTTATTCCTACTGTATTATGTACGTCATTACTCTGCTTTGTATTCATCAATATTTTTTTCTATAGCTGCCTTGCTACTTAATGCTCCTATATTCACTCTATACGCCTCAACTTTTCAATAGCCCGGTTCTTATTTTCTTCCTCCATTCCATTTCAAACTTTCCCTATTTCGTACCCTACAGTAACTACTCCGATTTCAACCTTAGTAAATACATGGCTAGTCCCAAAAGTAGAAGGACAGAGTTGATTTATAAAATATTTAATGCCAGAATTGATACATTCACTCAAAAGTTTCGAAGTAGGACCTTTGTGCCTCCACACACCGCTGCCAGCGGGTTTTCCACACCTCGTACGCCTTCTGGAGGCCGGTGCCCGGAATGTTGCTAAGCTACCTCGTCATGGCCTGCTGTAACGCTTCCACCGAGCCGCGAAGACGTCCTTTCAGCACGGATTAGAGGCGGGGGAAGAGGAAGTCTGGTTGTTCAACGTCAGTGGTATAGTGTGGCCGAGACATGGTCAAGAATCTCTTGGCAGATCCACGCGCGAGTTTTCTTTTGTTCGTCCGAGAGCAATCGCGGCACCAACTTCGCACAAACCTTTCACATGCACATGTTTTCGCTCACAAGTCGATGCACATCACTTTTAGGGATGCCACGTTCATCGGAAACCATGCAAATACTAAATCTGCGATTCCTATCCAATTCCTTCACTCTTGCAAGGTTTTCGTCACTTGTTGAGGCCGAAGGGCGTCCTGAACGTTCGGTGTCTTGTGTACCCTCCCGGACAACTTGTTCCGCTCAAAAACACCCGATCTACCGGGTGTTTTTGGTGAAATGGTGTAATGGTGATTGCGTTATCACCATAACACCATTCCACCAAAAGCTGCCTTGAGCATATCATGAGTCTCACCTGGTTTTCCCAGTTTCGCGCAAATGCTGATGGCGTAATGCTGTTCCAATAACCAAATCATGACGGAGCATAACGATGTCACGTTATAAAGGTTTCGCAAACGAACGATCCGCACTCTAAAAACACTGGATGCCAACTACCACCGGTATTTAGCCTTTTCTGAGACTCCCCTTCCTCGAATCCAGCCAGAGAAATCGCTGGCTGCCTGTCCGTCTATCTGGGAAAAAATAGGCCATACTGCTTTTGGGACAGACCTTGTATATACATTTTCCAGGACGCACAAGTACATTGTCTTGAGTTCTTGCTTTCTCAGTATGCCAAATCATATTAATAGTTAATAAAATTTCCTATTTTCTCAATTATTGGCATACATTTTCATAGATGGCTTTTACAGAGGTCTCTTGGGTGTTATATCTGTTTTGATGATGGATATAAAATTACACGATGGATAAATAACTATTTTTCTGAACATTTTACCGTCATATTTCAACATTTTTCATCTGAAGTACTATACATTAATCTGGGCATAGTGAGAATGAACATGATGATGATACATACTAGGCATAGCATGGCATTAGGTGAACATCTATCATTCTAAACTCAATAAGACGAATCAAGATTGGGTACATCTATGGATTTCGGAAGATAGTGGTAGTGGTGGGAGCGTCGAAGTACATAGTGAGCCGATTTTAATTAGCTGTTCATCCATTCGCATAGGTGACATCGGAGTCTTGCGGTATTCTGTCCTTGTATAAACTGCCTCCTGCGTGTTTTGAAAGCATTCGATGTCTATTTCTTGTGGTAGAAACTCTTGGAGGTACCATTCGACTGCTTCACCTTCCTCATATTTATGAGCCTTTTAAGCGCGTTTCAGTATAGCTGTGCTATCTTATATATTTCCTAAACTGTTCTTAATTATAGGTGTGGGAATGAAAAAAACTAATATTAAGCATAATAAGGACACATTAATTGATGATTCGACTGAATGAGTTGATTTCCCCAGAAGGGTTGTCTTTCTCAAAAAATGTTCAGAGAAGACAGCTCGTGCTTTCGTAACGTCAAGTAATCTGCGAGTGTCTTTTTTTCGTGTATGCTTTTCAAATTATTAATTTTTTCATCAATTTATTAATGTCCTGCAGGATTATAGCGACTAAAAATCGTGCATTCCCACAATATGGATACAACATTAGCAAAAGTATCTATTAACACACAACGTAATTGTTTTGACTGGTGCAGATGGAAATCGATGCAAATATGTTAGCATGTAGTGAACTCTAAAATCTAGCATGTCCATCTGCGTTGTGATGATGATGAATATTTATGATGTTTTTACATTATAGGAGATACCCAGGTGCTCTAAAAAGGTCCTAAAATAATATTAATAAAGGGCTATTTCACTCGATAGAAATGCGGCATTTCAGTGGTTGGAGTGTATTTACTCTATGCCGAAACATCGCGAAAGCGTTTGTTGAATGACCGATGAGTAATGGACAAAGGCTGCCGGCCAGGATGATATTTAAATTGGTGAGGCAAGCTTCTATCCAAACAAGCTCTCTTACGCTTGGCAAGCAGAAAAATTATATATATATATATATATATATATATATATATACACACACACACACATATACACACACATACACATACATACGAGGTGTGCTCAAAAAGTAAGGTGACTTTATATTTTTGTGAAAAAATATTTATTTAGCCTTCAATATTCAAGTTGTTCCCTTCAAAGTAATCCCCCCAGATATAATTCACTTGTGCCAACGCTTTTTCCAATCCTCGAAGCAATTTTGATAAGCACTTTTTAGTATAGCCGTGAGCTCTTCCAGCGATGCAGTTTTTATATCCTTAATTGTTGCAAATATCCGTCCTTTCATAAGCCTCTTCAGTTTTGGGAACTGGGAAAAGTCTCAGGGGCCAAAGCCGGAGAATGTAGTGGCTGAAGCATGATTATGGTGTTGTTTTTGGCCAAAAAATCTCTCACAAGCAATGATGAGTGAGCAGGCATATTATCGTGATGCAAAAGCCATTAATTTTTTTTCCACAATTCCGGGCTTTTTTCGTATTGCTTCTCGTAAACGGCGCATAACTTCAAGGTAATACTCTTTATTGACCGAACGATCTTGTATGAACTCCTGATGCACTACGCCATGGCAATCGAAGAAAACAGTGAGGAAAACCTTGACATTTGATCGAACTTGGCGTGCTTTTTTCGGTCTTGGGTCTCCTGGGCCCTTCCATTGGGATGATTGGGCTTTGGTTTCGACGTCATAACTATACAACCATGATTCGTCACCAGTTATGATCCTTTTGAGTAAATGAGGATCATAATTGACGTCATTCAACAGTTCCTGAGCGACGCTCTTGCGACAGTTCTTCAGGTAAAAATTAAGCAGTTTCGGAAATAACTTTGCTGATACACATCTCATGCCCAAAACATCGAAAAAAATTGTATGGTACGAGCCAAACGATATGCAAGCATCCTCAAAAACTTTTCTAGTAGTGATTTGATAATTTTTTAAAGGAATTTTCTTCACCGCTTCAACGTTTTCATCTGTCATTGACGTGCTGGGGCGTCCAGAACAAGGTTCGTCAGTGACATATTTTCGGCCATCTTAGACGAGCATGTACCAGATATAAATATTTTTTTACTAAGAAAAGACTTACAATATGCCTCTTTAAACATTTCAATTGTTTTGGAGCACTTAATTCCATTTTTTAAACAAAATTTGATGTAAATTCTTTAATCCATATTTGATGGCAGAAAATCGCCGAGCACACCAAAACAAGTCCAACATTTGTATCTCTCAATAACATACTAAATATGCTATATGGTTGAAACTGTAAACAAATTTTTGGGACAGTGTATCAATATAGCAAAATAAAAAAAATCGAAAATCGAATGTATGGTGCCCGCAAAATTTGAAAAGTCATCTTACTATTTGAACACACCTCGTGTATATATATATATATATATATATATATATATATATATATATATATATATATATATATATATATATATATATATATAATATATACATACGAATTATTACTGTACTCTTCTGAGCGAAGGCATGGTTAACGGCGGATTTTTAAAATATCTAAGTCATCTCCTTTTTTCTCCTTGTAGTAGGTCTGCTTCGGACGGAGTACTTTGCAATAATTTTTGGAAACTTCAAATATATATGGGATGTCATATGAGTTTGGTACATATTTAATATTACTTTTAAAAATTTTGGAAGGTGAGGTAAAGAATTTTAGCAACTATTTACTATTAGTGAATCATATAAACGATTCTTTAAGTTGTCATCCCTCTCGTTCTCCAATCCTGCCTCAAGAATTATTTACCACAGAGCAGTGATGCACGATATTTTACTTCTTATTAGAAAATTTCAGAAAAACCTTGGCCATCTCTTAAGGTTTTGTGTTTGATTCCGAAAGATTAAATAATCTTCAAAGGATTGCTAAGAAATTAAACTTTGAGATTCTTAGAAAATAAAATTTTGTAAAAATAAATTTTAAGGTAATTGCAAATAGGATTCATGCCGTAGTACTTTATATGAAAATAACCCGAGCAAGTACATTAATTCGCATTATTTATACAAGTCTGGCATACCCCTGTGATTTTTAGTTTTTCTGGAAACTACCTTCTTCTTTACTAAATCAACATATCAAATAAAGCATGCGCGTGTGATCGAGAAGGATATGTAAATAATTTGATGGTTTGGTCTTTATATATGCATAAATAAATTCTAAGAGGAAATATCTTTTGAAAAGAATCGAAGTTTCATGAATAGCACGTATGGATTAATGTAGCGGAGGGCAACTTCAACAACAACGTTATAGTATTTGCCTACGCCCTAGAATCTAATCGGAAGGGACAATGTTATAGTCAGTAAAGAACATAAAACCTGTGCCTACGACTACCAAGATAGAGTTTGCGTCACCGAAATTTCGTGTTTGAATATTCCTAAGGTCAGTTAATAATAAATTGTATGACAATGAAAAAAAATTCGCTAATGGTTTTATGTCAGTTTCCTCTAATAAATTATGGCAAACAAGAAATGTCAATAATAATATAAAAAATGTAACTTTCTAGTATCATGCTACCTTCAAAATACCATTAAATCCTACATACTGAATGTCAGTGCTAAGGATTTTAATCCAAGATAGGTTGAAAGGCTTTACCGTATATTTCCCAATTAATCAGCCACATTATCTTCTCAAATTTTACACATTTGAAAGGTCATTTCAAGTTAGGAACTAATTAGCGCTTACAGAGTAAAATAAATATAAACTCACTTATACTGACTTGAAGATGGATAAAATGAAAAAAAATACAAGCTGGACACATACGTAAAAATACCGAGATGCGGAGGTTATTCTTCATCGTCTTTCTTTGAAGGCCGAAAAACGGGCCTCTTGCATCGGATTTATTTTATCTCACGGAGCGTAATGTGTTCCACCGTACGCCCCTGAACTGCTGGACATTTGGAATCCTTCCCGTCATCCTCAGTTTCGTGAACGCAAGGGTTATGCCTCCGGCACCTCTGGTCCCTTTTCAGAGAGAAAATTGGTATAATTACTCCCATCCGAATTACCCTGCTGGCTTTTGTCCCACTCCAAGGCGCGATCGCAAACAGCATGGCACAGCAGATTATTCCTTCTCCCGCAGCAGGTCGTGTCATCTCTGTGGCTCAGAGCTCCGGCACCTGCTTGTTTTTGTTGTTTGCCGTGAGAACAATGCCAGCGTTTTAAAAGTAGACTGCCATTTTTATCAAACCAAGTACCACAACATCTTTCGGGTCATATTGAATCTGGCGTCGCTTCTCTTCAAGATTACCTTGGGGGTATTGGTATTTTAAATCCATTGCTAGAATGGAAAGGCATTATAAAATTTTTCTATGCAACGCATAATGGGCGTGACATAGGTAATACGGGCAAAAGGTTTCATTTGAGCATCGTGGATCTAAACTCGACCCCACATGTGCACTCTTCTTGTAATAAATAAGGTACTGTGAACTGTAAATTAAGAGAGTATGGAAACACCAGTCCTCTTCGTTATCATTGAAGTCAAAGGAAACAACCTGAGGAGATAGAATGCTTATTACATCGTAAAAATGCATAGTCAATTGCGTACTGTCTTAGGATTGGAATCTGGCACATTTTACTTTCGATAAATAATTACGTGTCATGCAGGGTATATAGTTTTCAGTTAATATAATTAGATTATCAAATAGGTGGGTAAAAAATCTTTCAAACTTCATATTCATTAGGAATATTTTTCATTGATGACTTTATGAACTTTTCGTCTTTCGTGTGACTCCAAGAAGTATCATATTAGAATTATTTAACAAACCTGAGAATTTTAAAAATGGGATGGTGATTATAAATTATTAACATTTTGGGAAATAGAGATGACAGTAGATTATAAGTCATAAAGAGTTTATTTTTTATTAATATTAGATAGGAATAGGCATTAATTTTCAGTATTTTAAATTGTAAAAAAAATTAAAATTTTAAATAAACAATTGACCTTCGTCATAAAAAATTAAATTTTTAAGTTCCTAATTTTTGTTTATTGGTATTTGACGCCACCTAAGGCAATTAGCATTCCCCAAAAAGTCAAGCGCAATACAACTACCCTTGAGACAAACTTACTTACCCTTGCAAAATTATGACATGATGATCTGAATTGTTGGATCCGGTTAAAATTCTGATTCATATGATTGTTTTGGTAAATATCCGCTAATTTGTGCGATAACATTTATCCGTTTGCTGTTTACGATGCACTTTCTTTCACATATCACAAAACAATAATATTGAATTTAAAATTAGCGTTCCGAATGCAAGTGTTAAACGAGTCATCCTCAATTCAATACGTAGTATACTATTTCTGATTCATATTATGACAGTTGAAATTCTATTAAAGAGTTAGACGAGAGCGGAAAACTAAACTAACCGAACCATATTTATTCTGAGGTCTCATCAAATATTACGTATTCGATTCTATTTGCCTATCTCCTAGCAACATATTTGCCCAAATTATGACACTAAAAGATATAACGGGAAGAATTCGTTTGAAAGCACCGTAAGGGGAGCCGTTAGAATACGGTGGCAGGGAAGAAGAAGCTTCGACTTCTTATATTTGAGTGCATTCGGAAAAGCGGAGCCATGTTCGCTTGAGAAATTCAGTTGGCAAAGGTTCTTGAATCACTCAACTATCCAAAAAATAATAAAAAAATAAATCCTGGCTTTCTTGGCTGGCGTACATAAGTGGATTCTGAAAATAACTAAATCTTATTAATGCAGAGGTAACAACAATTTTACCATAAGTACGGAATGAGGAGAAACTACCATTCCGCAGTCCTTTACTGACTCTCACCGCATAACTTCCGTCAGAGGTCTGGAAAGCTACATGGGGGAATTTTTAAGTGGTGGAATCATCGAGCCCGAAAACTCTTAGCAGAGCAAACAAGAAGAAGAGACAATAAATCAAACAATCGTCCTCGCCACCACCTGCTTCCCCTCAGATTTCACCGTGGAAGAAATGAATACGTTCTTAATTTTTTTTTCATTTTTTTTACCACTCCTCATGTTTTTAACATTCTTACTTCAGCGAAGCCCATTTATGTTGAGGGAGAAAGAGAGAGAGAGAGAGAGTCAGAAAAAATTAAAAATAACACACCGAACGAAATATGTTGAACCAACTGAGGAGAGATAAATTGATGGAAATACTTTTTTTCCCGTCCAACTGCCGAAATTGTTGGGCAAACAAAAATAATAAAAAAAAGCATGCGTCGACGACGAAAGATGAGGCCCCCAAGATGTGTCACCATGTCCTTTTTCTCTTGTTTGCGCGGCCATATTCTTCCTCCCACAATATTCCCGACTCTCCCCCACCCGCCATCTCCTCCCCCCCACCCGCCATCCCCTGCAGCACGCACCGCTGCCCATCGCACTGCCAGCGGCCCTACAAAAAAAAACTTTTCGACCCACTCTATTTTTTCACCTCAACGGGGATGGAGCATTGCTGAAAAAAAATAAAGAAACGTAAAAGTCTCTTATTCGGCGGTCTCTGTGTACACAGGCTTGGAAGGGCAGTCCTCGTCACAGTACAATCTCTTGCTTTTCGGAAAGCTCACATGAATTCGGGTTTCCCTTCGCTTCTTCCAACTATCCCTCAAACTCCAACGCATGCATACTTAAGAAATATTTCCATGACTTCATGGTCTATCCAAAAACTTGGTTGAAGAATTGATATTAATCGACAGAAAATTATCTCTAGCGCGGCAAGGAGACGAGTTTTCCTCAGATTTCCCTTGGGTCGGCAAAAGTTTGATCATTAATGTACCTGTACGTACGTATAAATGGTTTTATATTCCAATTTTAATAAATTCCCATGTGACCCTCGTATTTGCTTTGTAACATTTCATTTGAATGCCTAATATTTTCGCATTATTCAAAAGATGCCAGAATGCTTAATGATACAACTTTCTACTCCACCTTTCTCCTTTCAGCGTATGAAGCGTCCCCATATTGGTTTTGTCATGGTCATGTCCTTTCCTTTTAATTTAGTTTTACAACCGCTCAATTTATATATTTAAGCATGACTTCGTAATCGTGGCCTGACTTATCCTCGCTCCTCCTTTCATTCTGGCCTAAGTGTTCGGCGTTTGTGTGCTACCACTTTTTCTGCCAAGTTTTCTTAGTGCAAAGAGTCACCTTCGTTTGGATATCTGTCCACTTTTCCATGTAGCCATTATTTAAAAGATCCATTATTATGCCTCCTGAAAGTCTTTTATGGAAAAACTAGCTTTCAATACAACTACCATGAATTTCCTCAGAGTGCATGGTACGACTCTCTGCAAATACGTCTCAGGAACAGGAGAGCAAATATGAAACAATGTACGACTGTCACGAAGCAAAATAATACATACTCGAATGAAGTACGTTCAAGGAAATTAGCGAATGGGAGTAAGTCTGTTGGAATAACGTCAAATGAGCCTTAGTTGACTTTGCCTACCCCGTAAGGGAACGGTGTAAAATGCAGGTATGTAGATATACGCTTTCCGAGTATGAGTTTCTATCGCGAGACACTTATTACATCCCATATTTTTCCATGGTGGGAAATCACAACATTTTTTAAATGTATACTTATATAAAATGTATGCTATAAATTTATACTTTTATAAGTTCATTTTGATCAATTTTACATAAATATAATATGATTTAAAGTACATATATTTATCAGTTATTATTTCAAAGTGGGTTGCGGTAGTCCAGGGGATAGAGCATTTGACTAATGATCGGAGGAGCCCGGGTTCCATTCCCGGGCAAGTCCCTGGGCACCTACAGCTCCACCCAAGCTATATAATTTTTCGGGTACCAGATCTTCTTGACAAACCATAACCGGCACAGGGAAAGGAACCGGCCCCCCTACCCTGATGTGTGAATATTCACACGCCGTATGGGGCTTAGTACTGACTGGGTGAACTCTACCATCACCTACAAAACCGACCTTCAGGTTGATTACAGTGTTTATGGTTTTTTTATTATTTCAAACCAAAGTAGACTAAGCTGCTACTATGAGTTTTATATTTTTTAGTTAAGTAATTTGTATATAACGTAATGTGTAATGTGCTCCCTATATCCCTTCCTATATTGATCATTAAATAGGGTGCATTTTTATGATAAGTACGATGTAAATATCGTATCAGCATAAATCGTATTAGCTGTAAATATCATGTCAACATTAACTAAATGGACATTCATGAAAAAAATTACCAAATTTTCAAGTCACTGATTTTGAAATAGTATCCTTTAAAAGTGGTTCCAAAAACTTGACCGTTAACTTATTTTACATTTATCTGCAAAGATATGCGATACGTATATCGCTTTGTAAC
The DNA here is from genome assembly GCF_022747635.1 of Hetaerina americana. Classification (NCBI taxonomy): domain Eukaryota; kingdom Metazoa; phylum Arthropoda; class Insecta; order Odonata; family Calopterygidae; genus Hetaerina; species Hetaerina americana. The sequence goes on along the minus strand of NW_027286874.1, from coordinate 65,443,444 downwards.
ATCAGGATCAAACACCATGCATTTAAAATATGTAATGAAGGCGAGGAGAGTTTATCAAGGTAAAAAATTCTTGATTTTATCTAGAAGTATACTCAAATTTAAACTAACTTTTTTGCTGCATTATTAATGAGGAATGTCAAATTTCAAGAATTCAAATTCAATCCTCATCCCCAAAAAATAACTATGCAGTAAAATTTAGGATCATCAGTTTTATCTTGCATGAAGGAAATTTAAATGGGTAGTTAGAAGATGAAGATTTGTTAGCACTAAACTTTAAAAGTGGAGAAATACGACACCATAAGTGTGATGACAATATTAATAGACAGGAACAGACAGAATTATTTCCATATCTTTAGTTATTGTGTATATTTTGGGAGGGCATTCGACTGAGTGCATGTGACAAGATAATGAAAGTATTGCAATATTATGAAAGTGAAAGATTTTAGAAATAGGGTTCTCATTCAAAAGCTATGTTTAAATGAGACTGCGTAAGTAATGATAGATGATGGGGAATTGGGTTAGGCAGTAAAAGGCGAATAATTAAGGAGAGAGTTGTCCGTCATACTCAGCGCTTTTGACTTATCCATCTATAGAATGACAAGAGAAAATTTGGAAGGAGTGGAATTGGGAATAAAAGTCAATAAGAAGTACCTAATGCTAGTTTTCAAGTGCCTAGGTTTCTAAATAATAAGGCTTTCAGTTGTCCAGTTATCAGGTTTTGCCTCGGGTAAAGTTATTTCTGAGAATATTGCAAGATATATGACTGAGTGCCGTACCGTACAGTGGTTAATCATACGAGCACCATTAAAATAAAATCCTAGGGTAGTAAGTAGGCAGCACTTAATTAAAGTAGCATGAAAAAATATGGAATATGAAAAAATAGACGACGTTTTTGTTCAAAATATAGGGGAAAATATAATAAACATAATTAGGAACAGAATGGCTTTGAAAAAAGAAGAATTTGTAGAAAATATTGATATCATTATAAAAGATTTCAGAAGATATGTCGAGCATGAGTTATGTTTTTATATCGGATGCGACATTTTATGCCGCGTGTTCGTGTGCATTAGGGAATTTTGAAAATATTGCTGAATTTAGAGAAGGATAGGAAGTGCAAGCTGAACACAGGAGAAGAGAGATGTATGCTTGGTAGGGGGAGGAAGAGAGTAAATTAGTGGAGAAAGTTTTAAATTTAATAACAAATGACGAGGGATACATGGGGTGAGAATTGATACATTCTCATTCGGTTGCATGGAAGGGAAGAACAATTCCTAAATAAGATAATTTGAACGATTAGCGGAGACAGAGAAATAGAAAACGATTAAAGGAATTGTTAATGGCTAAGAATGTCTCTACTGTTTTCAGAATACATGCATTTACATAAGCAGGGAAGCATTTTTAAAGATTTATGCAAAAATACCTACTTCTATAATATTGGGAAGCATGAAACAATAGTAGTTATTTCATTAGTTAAACATTTTTCTACAGGCTAACAATTGTGTCAGTTAGTTGATTTAATAATTTTTTCTTCAATTCCTAAATGGGAACCACCAGTCACTGGCCTTTTGGTAGATATAATTTTTAGGAATTTTGTGTCGTATAAAATATTAATCCTCTGGTTTCTTTGAAAAAAATAGGAACTACTGTTTCTATCTTGTGTACATAGACATAAGTGCAGTTCGAAAACTATTCGTTCAGAAAACTTCAACCTACGTTTAAGACTGGGAAACTCGTATACAGAAGCTTAATTTTATCTTTGTCTCCCTCAGCGAGCCATAAAATTGAATATATTTAGGTATTTTACTTCATACTCTTCATGATACAATGCTAATTCCGTCAATATTATGTGAATTAAAATAGTAAATAATATGATATGAAATCGAAATTTTTACATATGAATTTGACTTTTTCTGCCATTATTCCATTAAGAAAGCTCCATTTTGAGCTTGTATTTAGGGTAAAATAACTCCAATCTGATTAACATCGAAGTGATATTTATTTTAATTAAACTTTGGTCCTAATTGTGGCTAACGCACACTTCTCATGAACCTTGACACATGGGGGTACTATTTTTCTGAGACAGGAGAACTAGAATTGGACCACCTGAAACGATTATTTCCTTCGAGAGGGAAGAGTCTTGAGGAAATATGAGAAGATGGGATGCCACTCGCCCTCGTTTGAGAGGCACACTCAAATGGAACACACACAGAGAAGATGTCCCAGGCGAGCACCGCGGTCCCTTAGAATGTCGCGCATTAGAACGCCCGTGATGCGGGCTCACATTTTGGTGATGGTCAAAACACACGGAATCGGAGGCGTGAGGAGAAATAGTCCATAGGTTTTTTATTATTCTTCCCTCCCTCATATCCACAGCCTAAGGTAACTCCCCCTATTACATTTTTCCTCCTTCGGTCCACTCCAAGGCCCTCCCGAAAATCCTCCGCCCCACCCCATCGAGTCACCCGCCTGCGTGTTGACCCTAGCGGTCAAGTACCGTCTGCTAATGGCCTGGCAAACTTTAAACTTCTTATACAACGAGGTGGTTCCCTTCCGACACACTGTGTATGCCACCGGTCTCTAAGGTCCTACTCATCCTCCTATTTTCTTTTCTCTTCGGGACACACTCCGGATTTCAAGCGGACGTGAAATGGAGGCCATGAAGTCATTGGTCATTACAACCTCTGGAGGCCGACACAGCTAGTTAGGTGGAGGACGAGCTTTCTTGAGACTTGCGCGGTAACAAAAAATTATTTTAATATAATTATAGCGATCCAGTGTCATATTTCAAATATTGCGTTGGATAATTGGGTGACTTCTTAAATAAACTGCAATCAATAACAGGACTAATTAGAAAAAATTATTTAGATTGTTGTATATTCGCAGGAGTTCAAGCTTAGCTGTACAAGTTTGGGTTGTATAATATGCGTTTAATGCGTGTGATTCCTAAATTCTAATTTAATCAAGTTTTGTATTCTTATGTCATTTGTTACGTCACCTTTAATTGTTTTACTCAGCTTATTTAACTTAATTTTCTTTTCAAGAGAAACTAATCGGAAAGCCTGGAGAAAAATAATAAAGGTTTTATTATAATTAACCGTACATGCTCATCTCTATCATTTTTTGCCATGAAACATGTGACATATTGATTATCTTTTACAGTACCGTACCAAATAGTTGATCATATTTTTCACGAATTATAATATTCTGTAAAATAATAAAACAGACTCAACTTTTCCGAACATCCAGATGATAAATTCCTATAAGATGTATCTTCAACTAGTATCCAATAAGGTGCAAAAACAATTACGGCCAAGGAGACTTAAGCTGCAGATGAGTATCGGAGAATGGGCAAAGTGTGGGGTTGTGTCGTCTTCCCAGATACTTCCGAGAAAGTGTGTGTGTTCGAAAGAAGGGAGGATTGAAAATGTACGAAGGATGGGTTAAAGTAAACATAGCTGAGAGACTGAGCGATGGGAGAGGGCAACTCTTGAAAGAGGCAAGCAGAAAGGACTAAGGGCGTAATCTAGGCGGCCCATTGCATGGCCATAGCTTCAAGTGTTTGCGCCCGAAATGGATTCACTTGTTTTTTCGGCGGACAACCTTCCGAGGACAAATGCACTTCGGCATCAAGGGGAAGAATTTAAATGGACTCGACAGGTATCGCTGAGCGCGGGAAATACCGATAGTTATCGATTTGTGAGCTGTTGAGCGCTGGAGACTTTAACGCCCAAAAGTTTGGGATTAACCTATAGCAAAACCCGTGAAAACTTTAGCTTTAACGATAAAAATCCACTGTAAAATCACAGCCTTTAAAACCACAGGTATTTATGTAATACAGTTTTATCTTGATTTCTCTCGTTTTCGTTTCAAAAAGGGTGCATGCAGTACAGCAGAAATAGTTCTGATTTGAGATTACCCTACGGTTGACAATGACATACTCTAATATCAAGGATCCTAAGGTTAATAAAGTTGTAATAGGAAATCTGTTGTTATTATAATAGTATGTGGGTGGCAGTTATTTTTAATTCAATAAACTCAAATCAAACTCAAGAAGTTATTGTTTAAATTCCAAAGAAACTGCGGGAGATGCCGCAACAGTAACGGAGTCATCCGTTAAATTGTTGCATTGAAGTTATTGTTTTTATGATTCTCTACTTTCACTATCTCCTGGCCCTAGTTATCCGTTTAGTTTATTTCTGGCTCCAAATCCAATTCTGTATTCTTCACCACCATTAGCTCTAAAAAAACGTAGCATGTGAAACATATTCCTTAGGCATGAGGTTTTGATTTTTGACAGAATTCAGCTCGCTAGCTCACCCATTGAACGTGTCCTTCTCCAAACCTCGCCACAGGACCTTGCATATCTAACTATTTGTATAATTGTGATAATTCTATCGTTCTAATATAAATATATTATTAGAGACTTGGCAAGCACGAAAAGAAGGGCATGAAGGATTTTCCCACACTAGCTAAAATTTATTTTCGTCCTTGACCGATGTTGCTCGCAAAGAGACGAACCATTAAAGGCTATGAAAGTTGAAAAAGGAAGAAAAATATCAAGAGAGATAGTATGAGGAGAGCTAGTAGGGTTTGTGTGTATTTTCGAGTGATGGGAGTGTTATTTTATAGGCCTACTCTAAAATCATTGGCCCTTCAGGGTTACGGCATGGCCAACCGAAAAACGACGGGTAGAAGTTTACCAAAAAAGAAGTGTGAGATGTGGAAATAATCTAATAACAAGTATGGTGCCCTTACATTCAATAAAATGAAAAAGATCCTTGATCAAGATGTGTTTCCAGTGCAATTATCTAGGAAACTCTCTAAGAAGATAATCATCTCTACGTTGAGAATTACGTTTAAGTGGACATAATAAAAGTCAGGTGGTTTGTACCACAATGATTTCGCAATAAGGGAATACAAAATGAACTACATTGTTGAAGCACTGCTAACTCACAATAGCTCTATGTAAATAAAATAATTAGGATACAAAACAACCATAAAAATAAGATGTTAAACATTTACGTCTTTAAAAGAAACAAATTTCAATAGCACCACAAGTTGTACTAACATGTATACTCCATAAAGGGCTGATAATAAAATGGATAAATGCGTATGATATTAATAAGAGTGCTGCTAGATACTAGGGATGTACTAGGAAAGATTAGATCATGTGCCATTAAATACCAACATTAAATCTAAAGTTGGAGGGCAAGTTAAAGTTTGGAAAATGATCCAAGCCAGAAAATTCATGCCGTATAATTTATGGCATACATTTTCTGGCTTGTTACCGCAATGATATTGGTATTTTTTACGATGCTACACCGGCCAGCCATTCAAATATTTATTAAATTAACAGCTGCGAACGCGAGTGATCAGTGATACTGTAACTTACCAACCCTGTTGAAAAGTGAATAAGTCAAAAGCGACGTTATACTCTATTTTATCCCACTGGATACTATCTCATACCGTTCATTATCTTAGCATTTCTTTAATCATGTGCATTACGATACTCGTTCCAACTGGATTGTTTTCTCCCAAGGCGTCTGTGAATGTTCTGACAGAATTAATTGAGGAAGCAATAGAATAGAAACAGAGACGGAAAAAGACTATTTTACATCCTTCTTGTGAATTATTCCAGGAAAATTCTCAAAATAATTTAATAAAGTGAAAACATTGCAATCATTAAAAGGGCGATCAATGGTATTTTTTAGTGTAGAGGAATGAAATTGAGAAATTTTGTATTTTTTATCTAAAATAATATTTGATTCTAAAATTGGCGCAATATGATCATAAATTGCATTTTATTAGCATAAAGGCATCTCAGCGAGGTCCTTTTGTACGATGTTATATTGCCGGCTATGTTGGTTCATATAAATGTACATAGAAATATTTTTATGTATTATTAAAGAAATACTAGCAGAGGAAGACATTCATAAAAACCTCTAAAATGACGGATGCGTTTTATAAAGCAAGATACTGAACTAATATCTTTTATTTACAATAATACTTATACAATCTGCTATTTAAAATAACTTTTGCGATCTTCTATTTACAATATTACTTATATAACATTCTGTTTACAATAGTACTCAAACAACCTTCTATTGACAATAGTACTTTTACCATCTTCTATTTACAACAGTACTTAAACAACCTTCTATTTACAATAGTACTCATACTTCCCTTTATTTTTAACCGCTTAATTTTGCTAAAACCTCAATTAGTATTATTATAGTGACAGTTTTTTCCACGACCACTTTAAAAATACAAGGGGCACAGAAAGGCATAAAACTAGTAAATCCAATGATTGTACCAAACCTTGTACCTGAAGGTGGTTCTGTAAACCCTAAACGCATTGTACGTTACGAATAGACCTGCGATAAGGGAAATATTTGTTTCTTCTCATAATTCAATAACTTATGATTATTCTACATATTCCTTTTCACCAGAAACATAAAAAAAAGCGTTACTGCCGTAAATAGTTAATTTTAACTTCAAATGAGAGCAAGGTATTTTTTGGAGAAAAAATTAATATTAACATCTCGCTTCCTTCCGGCAGCGTTGTTATCAATTAATAACAATCTATTCAAAATATAGAATCATCCTTTGTCATGACATCTTTTTAGTCACTCACGTTGTTGTCTTACCATTTAAAATTAGTCTGATAATAATGAAAGATGTAAATAAATTTCGTCAACTAATTAAACTGAAAGCTAAATTAAATTTCTAAGAATAACTGTGCTTGCAAACTGTTTAATGCGCGGAAATTTCCCATGAAGAAAGAAAAAGCTGCACACCATGTACATAAAATCTAAGGGAGTGCATGGCAGACAATATGACCACGGTCCTCAACAGACTTACGAAAATGCATGTTTAAAGTATTTATTTATATTTGTACTTCCCGATTCTTTCCTCCAGCATATCCGAGGCCAATCATTTGTTTCCCACGGAGTCAGAGTTTACTTTTCTATCGTCACAAGTGAAAACAGAACGCTGTAGATCCTAACTTTGCACAGTCGCCGTTGTGGGTGCTGAGGAAAGCGGGCGCCATTGGCATGCATATGCTATTCATAACCGCTAACGAAGTCCCTCAGAAGACGTAGCATGCCGCGGGAAAAAGCACAAAGAATGACCGACACATTGCGTCCAAACCTGGAGGATGACAAGCTAAGAAGGCAAAGACGAGGCAAACAGTTGAAAACAAATAAGACTATGTGCGCTAAGCGGACCCTTGATACAGGTAAATTATCGCATTAGGTTTACTCTTGTGATTCTTCCGTTTGTCTCCGATTCACTCTGCGTTATTGGTTTATACCGTTGGACACACAGAATACAAGAAAATTAGTTTGTGACTATTAATAACTTAAAGTTACTATAATGTGGCAATTCAATTTGGATGCTTCGTGAGTCACAACTGAAAAGTATTATGCTATTGACTTTGCTAATATACAATTGTAAAGGCTTGCTGGATCAGTCTAGGGTCGCAGTCTAAGTGAAACATAGAAATAAATCTAAGTACACGAAAAGAGAGATTCCTTGAAATCTGGGTTGATCCTGGAATATATTAAACGAATCTAAGAGGTGAGTGTAAATACACTCATTTGTTCATGTGAAATTGTCTACTTGCGTGGGAAGAATATGTATGAGGGAATAAACATTCATGGTGCAATTTGCTTTCAAAGAAAGTAGGTACTACAAAAATTTCAAATAAAGAGTGCCCTCATCTGTCTCGGCCTGCTAAGCAACTTCTCGGAACAAATGCTCTCTTCTGGAACAGTACCTCAAGCAAATATTTACAATTTTGAAGATGCACAGGGAATATTTGCGTACAAAGAATACATTTTTTTAGAAGGGAGAAAATTCGTGGAAAAGCATTCCCCATCTCTTTCATCATCCCTGTTGGCTTCATATAGCCACGACTATGATGAGAACTAGCGACATACTGTAATGATCTTTCATTTCACTCTCCATCCATTTTTTTTCGAGATTTAGCCACATGCAAACGTGATAGTCTAGAATCATGTCGTCTGTGTAATCCAAGTACATCATCAAAAATATACTTTTCCATAACATTATCTATTTTTAATAATAGACAAAAGAGTTAGTGAGCATTGCATTTTGTTTCCTATAGTTATTTTATTTGTTCATTTCACCAGAATAAAATGTAAGCGCAACAAAATAAATTTTAGATCGAATTTGAGATATAGTTTAGCCTAATATGTTGTTGACCTTTCCATGACTTTGAACGCATAACATATATTTCTGAAAATTGAAGGGCTTTACAGGACTATTTAATTACGTGCAAAGTGTCTATGAAAAGTGTCAATCAAAATTTCCTTCCATGTAAAACAAAATCCATTCAGAAACTAGAAATGACGTAGAGTAAAATTTGTTCCAAATTTCATGCCTAAAAATTCTGCAGTAAAATGAAACAATTTCAAAGTGTAATAATCATTCGCCTTGAAAAAGGCGAATGATGTGTACATGTTGACATTTTTTAATTTTAATGCATATCAATGCATGACTCCGTCACAGTTACTTTCGCTGCATCCCATGCAATACCTTGAATTCCAAAATTCTACGTCATCGAGTGTATTATTTACAAGTCCCGACCTAAGCCCCGAACACGAAAAACTCGGAAAATTGCATGCTTGAATATGTAGTAGTACTGATATTTTGAAAAGATGAACTGGAAATTCACGATAACTCTTGGGAAAATTATTACAAAATGGTGGCATGGCTAAGTAATGCAAATAAAATATCTAAAGCATAATACAAAAACATGAATGACCCCAGCAAGGTGTTAATTAGATTGTTTTACTGTAAATATTTCTTTAGCCTGTATTGTGTGTACGCCCTGAAAAGTGATGATAATGATTACATGTTCCTCAGATAAAGTAAAAAAAACTCTCTTCCAATGGAATTGTTTCTCTAGTCCGAGACATATTTAACAATGTAATATATTTGCCTTCAAGTAATCAGTGAAAACTAATAGTGAAGCAATTGCACTTACCCTTAGAAGGCGAGTAATGCGTATAGCCTTTCTAATAATAAAATTCGAAACAGTACAGGTGAGACTTCTTCAGCAAGTTGAATTATTCCAATGTATCTTAAGTTTCTTCAGTTGTTCTTTTAAGAACATCGAATTCAGTAAACTGTAAATGGTAGACGTATTAACCCTGATTTGTATTTTTTATCCTTGCTCAATTTTTTTTGTTTTTCTTGAAAATGCTAAATGGATGAGCTGTGCTTATTACAAGATCTTCATAATTAATCACAACTCTAAGCATTGTTTTAAAATAATAAACTTTGGATGTAGGGTAAGATCCATTCATACAATCAACATGTGAACAAATAACCTTTCATAGCCATCAATTATTCTGCTAATGCATATACGAATAGTTATTAGTCAGAAAAGAATGCAGAGCCAATAATTTGGATACTTTTCTCATTGCGTATCTTTCTCGATGCATCAAATGAAGGGGCACGGTGACGGCATGGAACCAAATAGCTGGGATGGTATTTAAATGGATAAAGCTAATATTTCTATTTATTTATCTATATCTTCTAAATAATGACAGTTGTGACTAATATTCTTAGCCGTGCTAACGGAATTTATATCGTGTAAAGTCACTCTTTTCATATTCTAGTTCATAATCATTTGAAAATACGGATATATGACACGTCTTCATGGTCCTCAAAAGAAATTGCTGTCAAATATTGATTCTGCACAGGAATTTAACGTTTCAGTTTTGAATTCTTTGACAACATATATTCTCTCGCTTGATATTTGGTCTACCCACGCGGGGAATGCTTGCGAATCATCACGGAAGCGAAAGGACGGCTGCCAATCGCCGAAAGCCAGGTCACAAAACTCTTGAGCTTCCAGCGGTGGCTGATGCCCGGGATTCCGTTCCCTCTTCGACGTTCCCCGATCGCAGCAGCCGCCGGGCGATTCTGATTGAAATGCAACCTTTCTATCTGAGCGAGCGGAGAGGAGGAACTCACTCGACATGGCGTGCGCCGATCTCCGTGACCCAAAAAAGGACAGGGCCGGTCGGATTGGTGAGTGAGTGAGATATGGTGGCTAGGGGGAGGGTGTTTGGTGAGGGCGTTGTTGTAATAGGTGAGGGCGTACGTAGGTGAGCAAAGGGCCGACCGTCCGTGCACTGGAGAAGAAAAAGGACGGGATGGGAGACGGGAAAGTGGACAAGGGTGAAAGGGGGGGAGAGGAGGAGGGTGCAGCGGCGGTGGTGTTCGGATGGCGACGACTATGCGCGGAGGCACTTGAGATTCACGAATGAGGGCTAATTGATGGACGTCGGCGGCTGTTCCACACTGCTGCGCGCTCTCTCTTGTGGCTTGGGTTGAGCGGAGGGAAGGTTTTTTTGGTGTGGATGAGAGGGGAAAAAGACGGCGGGAGGTTTGGATAAAGGGATCAAGGAGAGGTTGTCGGGAGGCACCGGGAGCCTGCTCCGGTTGCCGAGGAGTGAAACACTGGAAAGAAGGAGGAACTTTTTAAGTGAAGTGAAAATCATGATATTCGGATTTTATTTCCCGCGATATTCCACGACAGGAATGGAATTGACTAGGGAGCGGTGAATTCCAGGCACGGAGGAACCAAAAGAGCAAGTTTATTGATAATTACAATTTAAATTATGATTAAAGAAGTAATGAATGAATATAACACTTGGGCGTGTAACTGTTATTAATTAGTAAATATAGGCAATCGGGTGTAGCAAAATATGGTTTAAGGGGGGAGAGAGAGGGCAATTTAGCAAGACGTACTGGAGATTTCCGGCGTGAAAATAATGAAAATGGCTCCAGCTGAAAATTTTCATCTTGCTACCAGAGAATAACTGCGTGTATTTTCTCTTTCCTAACGAATTAAAAATTGCGACGTTAGATAAGGCGTGGGGCGTGGTCTAGCGTTGGAGGAGACTATCGTTTAACTTGCTTCACTGATAAATCAATGATTTTGGCCTTAATACATTTACGATATCTGGGCCATATCATGAAAGAACATGATTTTTAAGTTTTAAGGACTTAGGGCGAAGCCTCGGACTTGAACTATAACATTTTTCAATATACTGAACACCTCCTCTGTCAGTGTGGCATCGGGGTTGTCTGTGCTAGGAAAAAGTTTAAAAATTGGATGTCAAAAAATATATTCCAAGAAACTGCAGGAGAGGCCTCAACAGTAACTTTTAACGGAGTCATCCGCTAATACGCATTTCAATGCAACAATTTCAGAGTGTAAAAATACTTCACCTTAACAAGGCGAATTATTTTCACACTCTGAACTTGTTGCATTGCAGTCTAAAAAGAAATTAATCGAATCGATTGACTTCGCTTGTGCTCGTATTTACGCTAATTTTCACGTAAAAATATCACCAGAGAAATTTTATTGAAGTATAATCAAACATTGGGAGAAAAATTCATTTTGATATAATAGCTGGTTTTAATATGGTTTTTATTGTTTGATAGTTTGGCAAAATACACTATGTGTTCATGATTTTCCCCATTATGTACCTTGTGGATTTCCCCTAAATACTTGAAATTTTCTTTGTTGGTTGCCCCCAGAGTTCAAAATACGTATACTCTTGGTGCATTTGAAATTTTTCCGTTTACTTCTGCGTGAAGCTGCTGTACCAACTATTCAGTTAAAAAACACATGCAGCGATTTTCTCATGAGCTGAAGCCGTGCATGTTATCTTCATACTTTCACTGTCTCCCAGGTAAGCATATCTAGAAAGAATATGACTATTTTCTGCTCACTTATAACGATTCTTTACGATGTGGGCAACCTTTTTCTGTATCCTGCTTAATTTTGATGCTGAGTTCTTTTTGTTCAGGATCAACCAACTTGCCTCTAATTCAAATTAGCCAACTGACACCATCCCCATGTTTACCTAAATTCCTGTCTTGTTTTAATCTGAATACCTCTTAATTGAATACTGATTACACTCGCGTTTCAGAAATCCATCAGAAATGGCTATGGCGTGACAAAACACTGCCATAGTTACTTGATTTGCAAAGCGCGAGTTTCAGATTTAGAGAAAGTTTTATTTTTTATCTTCATGCTTATGTATTGTTTTACTGTTAGTCAGTATTTCATAGTGTTACATAAATTACGGAATTGCTGACCGAAAAAAACCCTCGTTGCTGGGAAATCCGCAGAATCAGTGCAACGTGAACCTCGTGGCCTTCCCCACTGCTGAGAGCTGTCGGTGACGAGGGGAGGAAGTGCTTGTGGGAGAGAGGAAGAAGGGGGTTGGGGGAGGGGGGACATAATGGCGGGTGCAGAGGAGGGAAGCGTATTTTTTTTACCGAATGGGGCGAGAGAAAGAAGAATGGGGCGAAGAGGAAGAGTATCGCAAGGAGAGGGAGCGTGCCGCGCGAGGGGGGAATGGGGTCGTGCCTGATGTCAAAAAGACTTCACTCCGCCCCGAATGGTGAGCGAGAGACAGGGAGAGAGGGAGTCTGAGGACGCAATTGTTCCGTGGAATCACGTCCGTCGTCACTCTGACATCTCGACAGAGTTTATTTTCCACGCCCCTTTTGTCGCTCTGATACGCCAGGGCCATGTGAGTGAGCTTTGTAGCAGGGGAATGGGTCATGCCAGAGGAACACAATTGTGACTCGCGGGCGTAAGTGGGTTTGAAATTCGGGGTGTCAAACAACCGCGTGCCAGCTCTCGTCATGGGCAGATGACACTGTGTTTGTTGCGGCTAATGGCGATCTAATGGAAAGTAGACGCACTGCAACGTAGTTTAACGCATTAACACTGAATTTACGCAAGGATTAAATCATTATCAGAAGTGAGTACGAAAGCTAAAGTTCTGAAATTTAGCAAACTCTAATTTCTGAAGGAAACCGTACGAATTTTGATCCCATATTTACAACTTCTTAATTTTTTAAAAACTTCTATGGGGATCTTAAAGGTTTGTTGAGTTATTAATACGGTGGTGAATTTTCATGATAACTCTAAAATAAAAGACTCCGCAGAGGATTCAGTTAATCTTTTGACATTACGACAGTATGTAAACAATCATGTCTGTTGATTTTGGCTGAGTATATTTCTACGTTTTGGTTCTTAAAAGTCTTTCATGTCATTTTGTACGCTTTTCAGAGCTTATTTTTCTGCTGCTTAGTTATGTTGACAAGAAACCAAGGCATGGACCCATTTTTCTGAGCAAAACTGTCTCCGAACCGACTTCTTTCTAAATGAGATATCTTATTACATTTATTTTCTCTGATTTATTATGGTCAATATATGTGTGTGTTTGTGTGTATAGAATACTAACAAAAACATGTGCGTGTTTGTATACAATAAAAAAAGATCAACTTCATTGTTTTCATGAGTCTTGGATACATACACACACGTGTGTATCTAAGTTCTTTTAGGTTGCACATCATGTCCCAGTTTTCTACAGACTCATGAAAACAATGCAGGGTAATTGATCTTTTTATATTGTCTCGTCTACAGTAGGTCTGAGGATTGGATTTTCTGTTTCGTAGACTTAGAAGGCGTTTGATAGTGCGAAGTAGGTAACATTTATGAATGTATTGTCGAAAATAGTAGATTGGGGTGCGAGGAGACTTATCTGCAACCTGTAGAGGTCTCAGACTGCTTAGGTGCGAGTGGCAGATGGATTTTGGATGGGCAACGTTAGGTAGAGGGGTACCCATTATCACCGGTGTTTTTCAACGTGCATGTGGAGGAAATGGTTAAATATTCATGGGAAGAACTGGAAGTAGGAAAGAAAATCAGCGGAAGATTCATAAAATCAGTTAGATGTGCGAATGATCAAGCTTTAGTTTGCCAATCAGCCAAGGGGTTTCTTGTATTGCTGAAGATATGGGGAAATCAGTGCCAAAGATATGGGAATAAATGTAAATAAAACAAAGGCTTTGAGGAAAGAGGGTAAACAATTGAAATATGAGTTCATTAAATAAAACGGGTGAAACTGTTTACCTACCTCGCAAGTGTTTTGGACCAAAATTGTAAAAGCAGAAGGGAAACACGAAGATGAATTGTGTTAGACAAAGAAGCTTTCACAAGGGAAGGGAATTGAAAGGAACTTTGAGAAAGAATTAAAAAAAAAATGCTCGTTAAAGCGTTGATATGAGGCGTGGTTTTGTACGGCGCAGAAACTTGGTCGATGAAGAGAAACGTTAAGTGTGGATTGGTGGCTTTTGAAATGTGAGAGTGGAGAGGAATGGAAAACGTGAAATTGACAGAAAGATTAACAAATGAGGTATTGTTAGGGCATGGTGGTGGAGGAGAGGCGATTATTCGGAGAAATGCAAAGGAACTAGGGTATCTTGATTGGCAATGGGATGGATGACAATGGTAAGATATTGGATAGGGGAATAGTTTTATACTTAGAATATTATATAAGGGGGATAGAGGAGAGAACGTTAGGTCAGCGAGAAAAGGATAGAAATAGGATATGCACATTGCATGGAATAAAAGGAGGAAATATCGCAAATATTTGGAACTGAAGAGAAGTTTATTTTTGTCTCGGATGTCAGGTTGTACGACGCAAGTCATCATTTTGTTTTAAGCCATTAACTACTAGTTGATCAATTATTTGGCGACGTTTTCAGAGGTTCGCGAAGGACTTTATGAATATGGTAGTACGAGTAGTATGCTCCTTTTCATTTCAGTGCTATTTCATGTTATTTAATGAATAAAACCACTTAAATTGCCAGATGACGAGGCTATAACGTACCACAATGTAGAGTATGTATAGAATATACCACAATGATGAGTCACAATTACTAAAATTGCAATACTATGATATTGGTATTCTGTTCACAATGTTTACAAAAGGGAAGTTTTTAACTACTGACAATGTTAAATAGGGAATATATAGTATATATATATATATATATATATATATAATTACGGGTGTTAGTAGTCCAAGAGTAGAGCGTTGGACTACTGGCCGGAGGGCCCGGGTTCGATTTCCGGGCACTCCTATCCAGGCACCCTCGGCTTTACCCGATTTGGGTGATTTCTCGAGTAACAAAACTACTTGGGCAATCATAAGCGGCATAGGAAAAGGATCCCTGGCTGCTGTTGGGCTTATTATTTAGCATTGGATGAAATTTACCAACACCTACCAAACCGACCTTCGGGGTGATAACCACATATGTTTCATCATATCGAGAGAGATTTTTATTCAGAGATCATGTTAATAAAATTAGAGAGATTAAGAGTAGAGCATATAGATTTAAAATTTCATTTTTTCCTCGAACGATAAGGGATCATAATAAAATTGTCCAACCGCGGTAGTGTCATGTTCGGGTAAAAATTAGCCAGGTGTGTATTCACCCCTTGCCCCACACCCTAGCGGTGGCTGGTAGGGTACATGAACGAATGAAATAAATAAAATATAGTTAATTATTTAAGCGAATCAGCCCTATTTAATGAAATTAATATGTAACTCCTGTTTGATTTAGAGATTGTCTGGGGGACGAATGGAATAGATAAAAAATGTTTCATTAAGTGTTGATAAATGTAAGACGGTAACATCAATACAAATCCAATCTTTTTAGCGCACAGTTATCAGTACTACATCCATCAACACGCGAGGCAAAGTGGTACTCAATATCAGATACCAAAAGTGAATCCAATGACGCAGTCGGTCAATAGCTTCTTTTCCTTGAGTCGCGTATCTCACGTGTCATCATCGAACTATCAATCAATGCCCCAGTTCTTTGTTGCCAGTTCCAGGGGCACCAGAAATTTTCCAACCTCACTGCCCGTAGCCGGTCAGTGCGAGGGTACCGAAGGCGGGGAACCTAAGAAATGCGGGGGGGGGGGACGAAATAAAAAAATTGGCGGTCGAATCGGTGGAATCGAAGGAATCCGTAGATTTTTCCTTTCGAAGCCTCTCACCTCCCCACCTACTCGCCATCGCCATGAAAGGTATTCTCACTGTATTCCTTTATGTGGCTCACCACCGTCATTTCAGACAGAGAGACAGAACCCCCTACTGCCCCTCTTAAAGACCCAAAAGCGTCCATTTTGTTGTGGTGCGGTGGAGGATCACTATGCTTTCCTCCAACCGCCTATTGTTCTCTTGGTTGCGCATGGGGGTGAGTGGCGGCGGAGGGGTTAGGAGCCTCGAATACAATCGCGATACCTGAGGAAGGATGAAGTGGGGGATTGGAGGGGGGAGAAGAGATTGAAGGCTAGTGGGATAAGGCAGGAGAGAGAGTGAGTGAGTGAGTGAGAATGAAAGAGCACACGCTTGATGAGTTCTCGTCGTGGACCGCTAAAGGCCTCTCACGAGCGCACGCACACAATGTATAACTCTTTATGCGTTTGTACGTGTGTGTATTATATGCGCTGCCTTGATTAAGACCATTTGGACATTGTTCGCGGGCTACTCTTTAGCAGTAGTATCCTCGTGGTAGGTGCCTGCTCATAATGAGCACCTGAAGGTGAAAGCAGAGTGTTGCGGATGAATGGAAGCTAGAGAGATAAGCGGTGGAGGCACGAGAGTGGGGTTTTGGGTGGAGAAAGGGTGTGGCATGTCGAGGGTTCGAGGATGTGGAAGAGAAAGGAAAGAGGGAAGCCTAAGGCTGAGGGCTCATTATAAGAGAGCCACCATTGTGGGCCGGAGGAGAAGTACATAAATGATGATGGTGATGCCGCGAAATCATTTGGAAAAAATGCGAAATATTCCCCTTTCTTGTTGCGTCGGCGAAGCATGCAGGCGAACTCGATGCACTCTTCTTCGACTCGGGTTTGGATCGGAGTTGCTTTGGCCACCGCACGTCGGTTATCTCAAGGAGAACGGCGGCGACGAAGAAAGAGATGCGGTTTCGCAATCTAATGAAAAGAGTCCTTTCATGGCAATATCCTGACGAGGGGGGTCTCGCATTTTTTCTCCGGCGTGGGCAGACAGTGGTGAAGCGTCGACGGAGCCCAGGAATTTAAGGGTTAGAAATTCTCAGTGGCTCAGTAAATGCAATTTCTACTCGAACTTCCAGAAAACATTCCTTAAATTTTCTTTTGTATAAAAAATTATTCATCAGCGGAATTGATTTTTCTAGACATATAGTTTTATTTTCAAATTATTGCGTTACAGTTATCATTATCATTGATGGTGTTAATTCTAATGTAGTCTAAGTCACATCAGGTGTTATCAAAGGAAGTGTCAACGGCTTTCTTTTATTTCTTGTTATTATTAGTGATGATTGACTCGTGTTGAATAAATAAACTTCGTCATTTGCTGATGACGCTTTCGTTTAAAGAAATAGTCGCAGTTCCGAAGGAAGAGAAGAGAAACGTTTCCCTTCTCTTCCCAATTGCCCCGCCCTTCTTCCCCCTCTCTCTCCCTCCCTACCCTCGTTTCCTACCACATCTACTCCCCTCCTTCCAGAATATTAAATGTTTATAAGACGGCTCACAACTTCATTTTGTTACCTGATGATGATATAATAGATCGAAACCCGGTCGTAAAATAAATTTTATCTAGTGGAAAAGTGCTGAGATCAGTTATTCATTATGTTTGACTTCCACCACATCACACGCCTGGAGCTACTCAATTTGTCTAAGAATTGATTAAGTCGTGCATTGTTCCTCTTCTTTCCCTCCATATTCTCCTTTTAGTCTTTGTAATTCATGCCAAGACTAGGCAAATGTCTCTTTTCGTTGATCTTCGTTCATCCTTATATAATTTGCCTAAGCGTTCGTACGAAATAATTCCTCTTCGGGCAATTTTATTTCCGTATCTTTAAACATTTATTTATATAGATTAACTGTGTTCTTTTCCTTTATCTCTTCCTTCCCTACATTTATTTTTATCTTCAATTTAAAATTTACCCATTCAATTTGTTCTTAATTTTTAATCCTTTCTCTATTACTATTATCTATCCTTTTAATTCATAATTTTATATTTTAGATCGATATTTTAGTACCCTGAAAGCAACAGCTAGGGTGTGTGGCAGGGGGTGAATACACACCACGAAACTGTCTCCCATTTTAAGGAGTTCCCACGGGACCTTTGGTTCATTTACCATCATTTATCCATCCTCCATTCATCGCGGTCATTTTACTGCCAACTTGTCGTCGCAGATAATGTGCGCGTGGATCGATCCACTCGAATAAGTTGACAAAATATAGTATCCTCCGTGAAAAGAATAATGCGAAACAATGACGACTTTACGCACTGCACGGCTGGCCATTTAACGAGGAGATGAAGGAAGAAAAAGGGTTTGGGAGTAAAAGGAACATAAAGAGTTCCGAGCAAACATTTCGTCACCCCTCTAGAATAGAGGAGGATTAAAAAAGGAAAAAAAAGTGACGCGACTGTTTATTACCGGAAAGAATGGCATATATTCCACCTCATTTGGGAACAAAAAATAATTCTTACTCAAGTCTTCGACTTGGTGAAATGGTTGGAACGACCTCGGAGAGTTCGTTGCGATGAGTGGGGAGGCTAACTTCCAGGCGACTACGTGAGACGATTGGACCGCCTGCCGTCGCAACCGGTCCAAGAACAATGGAAATCGAACGCGCGTGGGGAATGGAGTGAGAAGCATACAGAATCGAAGGGCTGCGTTAAAATAAAAAAAAAAGTTAGAAGTGTTTCCCGCGAGTGGGTTTTTTCCCTCCGAATGAACCTTTTGGCGATCGTCGGAGGAGAAAAAGAGATTGGATTCGCAAGGTCTTTGCAAATAACAATGGAAATGAGAGGGTCGGACACAAGTGGATCGCGCGTGGCGGGGGGCGTAAACTTGAAAAGCAACTCGTCGATTACATATTTGCCCACCTCCACCCGAAATATTCCTCCTCACACTCTCGAACGCTGCTGAAAATGTGTTGGACTTGCATTTTTGTACCCCTATCCTTCAAATGAGAACGGAAATGTCCACTAAAAGGCGTGCTTCATCGCTTTGACATGTATTTTTTCATATCCATGTCGCATTTTCAAGCAATTTAACGTTGATCTGCCCTTTCGGCTTTTCATCACGCTAAATGATAGCAATAAATGGAAAGCCACTAAATGTACACTCATAACACTTACCCTACCAAGAGTAATTTTTTTACTCGAATATCGAAGTGAACGGGTGAAATTTCAACTTTACTCCATTAAAAATGCAATGGTAATCACTACCGATTGAAAAATTATTATCGTGATTCTTCTTGATATGAACATACTCCTCATATACATTCTAACCTTTTGACACAGGCGCGGCATTAACAAGACGCACTCGACCAAAAATTACACCAACCTCTCTCAGAGGAATCCGATACTATGGGGTTTTAGAAAAACCGTTCTCAAAATTGTAGAAATCGGTTTTGCAGATGCATTAATTCCATTTAATCGCGTCAATAGAACAGCTTAGATGGCGACATTGGAGTTAACCTTCGGATCGCGTAAAAGCCACTTTCTTCAGAATTCAGATCCTCCACAGTCACCTGGCAAAAAAAACGGATCTGGGACTGAAAATTTAAACACTGACGAGCGCATGCAACGTCCTCCTTCCGCCCGAGAGCTTGATTCCGCTGTGTGAGCTTTGGCGCTGGCCTGTGGGACGGGTTGAGGGGAAAAGGACACTCGTGCATTCGGTGTCACAGCGGGAGAGGTGGACGACGGTTTCCCCATGCGACTGTCTATTATCTCCTCCTCCTGCTAGGCAAAATGACGAAATAAGAGCACAAAACATGGAAAAAAGTTCAGTAGATCAGAATGAGGGTCGAGGAAGAAGTCTTCTCCAGAATTTTCGTTGTTGAATACGATTGGAGGGAGAAATTGGGGGGGTGGGGGGCACTGCGGTTAAAGATTGAGAGGGGCGATGGAGGAAAAAGGCAAGTGGAGTGGGGACAGGCTCGCCAACACTCCGGTGTGGAACGGTAACGAGCACTCCGCAACCTTTGGATAGTTTCAAAGGGTTCATAAATGATCTCCAACAGAACAATAAATGATTTACCAACCTGTGTTAGCCCAAGATTATTATATAGATACAAAATAGGAATTCGTCCTAGCATTAAGAAAGGAAAGGTACATATACCTTCTTCTTGGTTACCAAAAAGTAGAGGTTTAAAGGAAAATAATGGGTTGTAATAACTTTCCTTGGCCTACTTACTGTTTTCGATTCGGGACACCTGATAAAAAGGGATTGTAACTTTTTGTATCTTCACAGCTAGGAACAGGAGGTTAAGGATAAAGACAGTTTCAGGATAATAGTCAGTGGTGAAAGAACCAACGCAGTAAACTCAAATATAAACTCGACAATTAATATTTCAAAGAGTACACATAACGAATTTTTCATTTCTGGAAAGTGTGATTAGAGATGACGTAATAAACACTCCATAGCGGAATAGAACACATGAGGAAATATTATTTCTTCAGATGAAAGGCGTGCTAACATTTGACATCATTTACCTTTTAGTAACTGAAAACAGTTCCTTTTAAAACAGATGCAATAGTACTTTTACACGGATATACCATCTGTGGAATAGTATTTTTTGTATTTTTTAGGACCCTGTAAGCCACCGCTAGGGTGTGTAGTGCTGTAGTTTTATTACGTATTGCCAAAAGTTTCACGAATTGAAACCCGAGGAGGTAGGTTTTGATGGGAAACACTTCGTTTAAACTTATATCTGGAGCATGCATCGCTATAGAATTGAGGCCCGGAAAAAATGGTATGCAATAGGAACTTGGTAGCATAGACGAACAATCAAGATTTTAAAAAGACATAGTCAATAAAATAATGGCGAAGATCTTGAAAAATAGAAGTTGATATCAGTGAGAATGGGATTATTTTAATTTCTTAAGACACATAATGAGACTCGATACCTTGAATTAAACTATGATTGCCAAGGACCAAGGGAGCAAAGATATCATCAGAGTAAGTCAATTCTTGAATTACGCGAAAAAATTAATAGAATTGGTCAAAGTGAATGAATTTAATGCGTCAGTTGAATGCTCGAATAGGATAACCGGTAGGAGAATAAACTGGAGAGGTGGGTAAACGCAATCCAGCTTGGATCATCCAACAGTTAAGTTGGGGCCCAAAATAAGACGACAAACTCACCATTTAGAATTAAATAATGTATGCATTTGATAAGTGAACTCTAGTACGTCATTCGAATTTTGGTTGCATGAAGGTTAAATTTGAGTGTAATTGAATCTTGCTATTTTTGACTCATTTATTCCAATAAACTCAAAAGATCCATGACCATAAAAATCGCTATACTAAGTTCGGCTACAGATTAAATCTCTTGCATAAATTGGAAGGATGTCTCTTTAGCAATGACGTTGAAAATGTGTTATTTGCCCCATCGTACTACTGTAGGCGATATTATGTCAATAATATTAGAGTCTAAGTTTTGAACAGATATATTTAAGATGTCGTTTTTCCACGAACGATAAGGGATCAGAATAACACTATCCGACCGCATTAGGATCATATTCGGGTTAAAATTTGTCTGGTGTGTATTCACCCCTTGCCAAACATCCTAGCGGTGGCTTGCAGGGTTCTTAAGTAAATAAATACTAAAATAAATAAATAATAAAATAAGTAAATAGTGAAATAAATAAAACAAAATTGGATTTTATCGCACAGGCGTTGTACAATGAAATTCCCAAGCCAGATACACATTTTTGAGCAGATAATAAACATATTCTGAATCAAGAGAATGAATGAGCGTTTCAGACAATAGATGTAAAACTACTGGACGTGCGGTTACTGAATTTCTAAGAAAAATTGTGTGAGAGGAAAAAAATAATTAAACAACGAAAGGCCATTGAGCATATGTTGGAGTACTTTCGCTCGATTTCACAAAATAGTTAATATTTGATGTAAAAATAAATGCCTGTGAAAGTTTAAAGTGAAAAATGAAAGAAAATTGATATTAAAAGATAAATCAAATGAATCCAACTAAGATTGACAGTTTTGCTCATTCTTACAGATTTGTTATCCTTTGCCTAGACCTGAATGCAAGAGCTACATTTTTCCAAATTCCCGTTTTCGTGTAATAACTAGTATTTGATCTCGATTCCACGTTATATCTGTCTACTCTACACTCGGTCTCTCTAATTTTACTAACATGATCTCTCCTACCGTAGTACGATGGGGGTAATAATACATTTTCAATATCACTGCTAAAGAGGCGTCCTTCCAATTTATGCCAGAGATTTAATCGGTAATTTAACCTTCGCACCGTGAGTGATTCCCAGCTTAGCTGCTCCAATATTTTGGATACGCTACTAAGTTAATCAAATTGGATATAATAATTACTACAAATCACAATTAAAACAAGCTGAGGGAGAAATGAAATATAGATTAGTTAATGAACCTGTTGGTTAATAGAGGTAAATATTTTGTTGTGCAACCATAACTAAGCACACTTTTCTATTGAGCCGCAATCCCTTCAAATAAAATTATCGAGATCACAGAAATAATCCGTCGAAATAAATCCTCCTTCCCTCGGTTATGAGATGAAGGTGGCGACCCTGAGGGGGAGAAGGAAGAAAGATGAAAGAAGGTGAGGGGGTTAGGAGAAGGGAGGAGAAGGAGGGGGAGGAGGTTAGGTGCTGTTGATAGGTCGGAATCGTTTAATGTGAAGAATCCTTTTCCTTTTGTGGTGGCACAATCGGCGATGGCGAAAATATAAAAAAAAGGAAAAAAAGAGAGAGGGGAACTAGACTCAATGTCTCTCCAGGCGGGGTATATATATTATGTAATCCCACCGCTGCCGCTGTGAGGGCCATTGTCGGGACAAAGCGAGTACATTGTTGAGCGATCACTCACTCATGGGACCGACCGTCCTATGTAACCTACTCTTCCTCCTCCTTCAGCCCCACACCCCTTTCCGATCTGAACTACCCCGTGGCCTCACCCTCCACGACAGGCAGACAGGAGGGAACAGGAGGGGAAATACCAAACCACCCTCATCCCCTCATTTTCACAATAACCCTCCTTTTGTCAAACCCGAAGCGAACCACAGAATAACTGACTCTATCCTACACGTCCGAGCCGAAAAGCATATACTATAGGTACAGGGAAGATTCGTACAAGTTTGATGACTACGGCCGCTTCTTCCGAATTGATGTTTTACATTGTGTGCATTTTTTTAAACACTTCCCTTCACCGGGAAACTCATTAAGCGATCTCTCGTTCGTTCATTTGATGGAGTGAAGTGAAAAGCTCTGGCTCGCTTGGGTCTTTTTGGGGGCGTACGCCTTTTTTACCGTCGTATTCGGGGTGGATGCTTCAAATTGACTTGTTTCTCTCCAGCTTGGACGGATTTGCATTCCTTGAATGAATTAAATCCAGTCGGCTCCTCCTTTGCGGTGAGATAATAAAACGTAAGGCCAGGGGAGATGTGTACGGAGTTACATGGGAGAGATGGAATAAGAGGGGGAGGGATGGGTTTCCGGGTCGTCTCCCGGATATGCGGTTGCGAGAGTCTGAATGGGAGAGAAATCAATAAAACAGTCGGGGTCAAAAGGTTCGGTATCAGTGATGACTGTAATTTTCAGGACTCAAATGCTCATATAACCCATAATTACTTTTCTGATGGGACAGATGTTTCGGTTTTCTTCCATTGAGTTATTGGAGAGCATTTTGCATGACATGACAGCAATTATATATCATTTAAATTCATGCATCTAGGCCGGTCGTTGGACGTGGGTGGAGTGAGGGATTGCCCACATCCGCATATTGAACTTATATTATAAATATTGGACTAAATTGATACGAAGCTCAAGATTTGCTTTATTTTGGTCAATAACTACAATTGTGCAGACAAATTTGTTGTTATTGATCCCCCCCCCCCACAAAATTTCGTTTCGGTACGCCTAATCTCGAGTTAAGCAGTTTAATACCGGCAGGTAAATTTGGCCATAGGTTGTTTAAATTTAATTGATTATGCCCTCTTCCTTGTCTTTACAACAAAATTTATCCCATTAATTGCGTATATGATTTTACTATCTCCCCAGATCCGTATTTGGGCCACTGTACAGAGGCAGCTAAAGTACTTCATAAATTACAAGTCCTATGCGTCCCAATCTTACAAAGGGAGTATTATTGATTCTGCCAGGGGATCAATGTATATAAGCCGATAGAAAAGGTAGGATATTACCTCAGAGGGGAAGTAAATAAATCAAAAATTAGTATTTTTCCATGAAACACTTAGACCTTCGTACTGCATCGAAATAGTGTCATAAGATGGCCTACGTACCATTTGCGATCCTCATATACGTTAAGACTGGAACCCATGGTGCCGTCCGTTTGAATTGCTGAATATTATGAAGATTGAAAATTAGGATCATGAAAAATAGTGTAGGAAGTACATTTTCAGTTAACTGAACTGGAAAACTAACGGACTCATGCTCGGTTAATTTTTTTATGAATGTCTTAATGTTTAATTTTACAAGCAGGAGAAAGGATTTTCCAAGGGCATGATTGCTTTTTTGGAGCCCTACCTCCTTGCATTATGTTGAGCGTAATAGTTATTAAAAAAGATAATCTTACACTGTATTCTGATTTCCTGGTATTTGCATGGTATGATAAATATAATGGATCACGTTGAGTGTATCTTAAAATAAAAATGTAATATTTTTTCTTTAAATTAAAAATTCAAGCAAAATGATTCATTTAAGTGCGATGAGAATGTGCGAGAATTTCAAGATTAGCTTGTTATGTTACATGGTATTATCGTATGGCATTTAGTGACAGGTGGACCTTAGAATTGTAACAGCACTCACTCCTTGGGTCTATCAAAAACTCCGGCTCATTGGTAGACAGTTATTAAAATTAATATAAGGTATTATTAATTTTTACTCAACTCCATTATTTGATATATTTATTTTCCAGTATTTTGAGAGAAGCTAGGTTCTCTTCGCCACAAATATTCAGTCAATATTATTTTCGGTTCCACAACGATAAGCTAGACTCTCTCAGTCGCTTGAAAAAATTCACGTAACAAGCATATTGAGTCTATTATAACATCGTAGTAGTTCGTTCAGAATTGATGATGTAACAAATTTGGAGAGGGAACTCTAATAACCTAAATGCAGAGGTTTGCAACCGAAAGCACACATTTGGAACTTGAGTTCCATCAGAACTTTTTATAACCCTAAAGATCTGATGCCCATTTCTCGTTGGATGCCTATTGGGAAAGAATGGCAACCCAAAACGTGGAGAACACCAGATCACAGAACATGATCGTTCCGGCGTTCACAATGAAAATAGGTTGGCACAACGAGCCGCTTCCAAACGCTGCCCCTATGAGAAATCGTTTTTTAACACCGTCCCCAGTCTTTTAGACGCCATTGAGCGAAACGCATACTGCCAGCTCATCTTTTTCGGGGAAACGCGCCTGTCGCTAAGCAAGCAGGTGGAAATCGGATAAAGGGTTTCTTGAAAACTGTAATTGGGTTTTATCGGAAAGGTCTAAAGAGGAGCGGGCCTGGTCGGGGCCCGGTGGAATAGAAAACCTTGAAAAAAAAAACAGCTTCCACTAACGTCTACATTCGTGAAAGATCGATTTCACGAAACCCTCCGGGCATAGGTACATAGATTTTTTTCCTCATAGGATGGATAAAAATGGTTTGATGGGTAGGACGAATTCCAAATCCGTCCCTATCCCACCACAAAGAAAACGTTCTCATCCTATCTTTCTCGTCGCTTATTTATTTCTTCGCCCAAAAATTATTCCGGCGAGAAATTTTTACCATATCAACTACGAAAAGGATCCGATAAAATAGCTGATGGGATGTGATGCGTGTTACTGATAGATATATTTGGTGAAATTATACACCTTTAAATTTCAAAGATTTTTTCTCGACAATACTTCTGAGTGAGCGAAAGAGAGTTTTCCTTAATAATTCAGTATTTTCATGACGACTAATTTGCAGTTGAGGTTAAAAGTTACATTTGGGTGTGATAAACATTAGAGTTCTTCATATTATGATAGCCTTTATCATCTCGGTAATCTTATTTAAAATTTATGCACGATTTGCAAAAAGTAGCATGCATACAATAATTTATTTTCCGATTTCAGTAGGAATTTGCTTGGAATCTGCATTTTATTCTGCTCAATCATATATGATAAGTATCAAAAGGATTTTTTTTATCTATGGGTTTCTGTGTCTGAGTTTTAATGGATCTATAGGTCATTAAAAGGAGCTATGATTTCAACCACGGGGTAAAAATGTGTCGACAATTCCTTCAAAAATATGCTACCGAAATAAACCATAAAAGTGTACACAAAGGTCATAGATACTATTATACATTTTTTATAAGTGAAAATTATCCTAAGTGCCATACTCTAAAAGATAAAGTATAAAAATTCTGATCTGTAAGAAATATTTCCCTATATTTATTAATTATTGATTTAAATTTTGCGCTTTTAAATAACTCGTTTCCGTAGAAACTGTTGTAATTCATCTTTACACGTAATGAAACCACACAAATCCATTCATCACCTGGTTATCAATGGCGTTGTATGCTCGCGGGTTTGGCACTTCAAATCTCTGCTTTCTCTACATAATTTAAGCGTGATATCTATCTGCACTTTGTACGCTGCAAGGCATCGCTTGGGTGTGTAGCAGTGGGTGATAACCCACCAGGCATGCAGCATCAACAATTTAGTTTTTCTCATTTTCTAGTTACAATATATAAATGAAAAATAATTTAAATAATGCATGTACATCAAGAGAACTACAATTACATGCACTGCGGTATCTAAATAAGATATACTTGTCTACTTATACGAGAGGAGCTACTAAAAACAAGAAGGACAAAAACTAAGGTTAGATGAGATAATGACAATATACTGGTTTACTTAGAAAGAGACAGAATATATTTCCCCCCTAGCGCGGTGGGATACGGTTATTTGACCCTTATCGTTGGTGGGAGCAATGACATATTAAATCTAGTCTATTCTGCGTTCAAATTTCTAATATATTCTTCCTCTAAGTTCTTTTCTTCAATTTTATTGACAATTGAAACGACGGAATATGAAGATTTCCTATAAATAAAAATTTTTTTTCCCTCTTGAATACAGGAGTATCTAAAAAATCTCGAACTCTCGCGAGAGAGAGGAGATTGTAGTGAGGTGCCCCTGAACCACGGACATGGAGGGCCCTCGCACTCCTTTGGCTGCTCCCCCTGCCTTCGCGTGTCCCCACTTCCCTTTCACACACAACACGCAACAAAACAGTTTCAATGGAGGATGTTTAAAATCCCGCTAATCTCATCCCATCGGCAACAAAAAGGCAAACCCTCTTACCCTTTCACGCGGTCGCTCACAACAACGGAATTAGGGACTGTGGCCAAAGGGAGTGGAAAGTCGGCCGCAAAACGAGCACCTCGAGTGTGGCACTTTTATTACCCTTCTGATGGGCAACTATGTAATCGCATTCGTCATCTGTAGTCAACAGTCCTTCCCCACCAAGCATACACACCATCACGTCCCATCGCCACCACGCCTTTATTTCGCCGTTTCTCTCTTTCTCTTGTCCCACAGGGGACCGCTCACGAGGGTTGCCGTCGTCTCCGGCTTACAAGGAAGGGTCTGTTCCAGCGTCAGAAATTCGATTCACACCCTGCATTTTACTTTTGTGCTACCACTTTGACCAGTAGGCGTGCAAGACGCACATTATTTTTGCCGATCAACCTAACAAAAAATGAGGGTTTATTAGAAGGGTGTCGGGGAAATGTTGATGGAAAAGTCAAAGAGAAACGTTATCTCTCCCCGGTTAGGCCTCATTTAGAATATGCTGCTAGTATATGGGATCCTCGTGAGTTTGTATTAATTGCCGAATTATATCGCGTGTAGTTTGGAGGAGTTAGATTTGTTAAACGCTGTTTATGACAAACTGAGTATCGTATGAAAATTATTGGTGAAGCTACGTTGGGCATCACTCATGGAGCGAATACTAAATTAAAGATCAATTCCCTTGCTTGAATGGGAAGGATGTCTTTTTAGGAATGGTGTTGAAAATAAGTTATTAGCCCATCTCACTATGGTGATAGAGTTTATGTTAATTAAATTTGATAGATTAAATAGAGAACAGACCGATTTAAGATGTCGTTTTTCCCACGAACGATTAGAAATCAGAATAAAATAATGTTACCTCACACAGAAAATCACCCCCTGCCACACATTTTAACGGTAGCTTGCAGGATACTAAATAAAACTAAAACTATCGTTGACCTTGTGGAGGGATTTTAAATGCAAGTGTATGATATTTACGAATTATTGATGTGTTATTAATTCCTTGTAGATCTATTGTGAAGTTCCTTAAAAGTCTTGATGACTAGCAGGGTGATGGCGTATCTGGCATTTCTTTTCCACGGGTCTATTTTAATTTCTATTCTATGGATAATCAAAGCAAAATGTTTCGCAAAACATTTCATAGTCTCTTATTAAGGACGTCCTAGTGGTGGCTGCGAACTCAATGTGGGGAAGAGTGCATACGGGCATTAGGATTCTCGCCGGCCAAAGGACATCAGGACGTGTAAATGCGTGCAAATGACCTGTAGGTCGCAATTATATTTTATAAAAAAAGAAAAGTATCAGTAAAATATAAGCGTTGATAATCAATAGAAGGCCTGGATGTTCTTCAAAATGTTCCATTCTATATAAGAATTTCCACATAACTAATATTGGTTTACCAATATTTAGCAGGAATGGGGAAATAATGGGAATGGGGCCATAATCGAGGAAAGATAAATGGCATTAATAGTTAAGCTACACTTTGATATGCACCGAAAATTTTCTTATTTCGGAGAAGAATTCGTAAGTTAAAATGATAGAAAATCAACAATTCAAAGTCATAAATCAGGTTGCCACTAGACAAACGCAGTGAGAAAAGCGATGGGCCGGAGGACACACACCTCTTCCTCCTTCGTGGTGCTAGCTGCCCTACACACCTGCTCGTCCTGCTGCCGATGGGTTGATTTAAACTAGATGCCTTTGCATTGTTTTCTTTTACCGTACCGCATATTCGGCGAAAGTTAAATTTTCACCAACTCTGGGCTTCGGCCAGAGGAAAGAATTTCACCTACCATGATTTTGTGAATTTCACGCGTCTTCTGGCTTTGTGCTAAGTTAACTCTGCCCTCACCTATCAAACCAACCCTCGGTCTGCATTGGTAGACTCCGTGGTGGGTGACTCTTCGAGCTGATCAACTGGTAAAGGGACTGGAGGCCTGTGACTCACGTCCCTTCGGCGACCGGCCTTGTTTCACTTTTTGCTCGCCAGTTAAGTGCGCGCTGACACCGATACCACCGTAAAACTCGACTTGCAAGGTTCGGTGGGGGTATTTCTTAAGTCTTCACGATGCATCAAATGCACGCCATTATTTTGCATGGACTGGTCATAGTCTTCGTTATTGACTACTGATCATATTCCGTGCACCATTAAAAGCAGACGCACCCATTCTTGTGTTACTGCCCAGAGCTCCTGCGGACTACCACTTCATCTCACACTGAAGAGAATGCCTCAGCCATCAGTGTCTCAGAGGGGTTTCAACACCTAAGACGGAGACGTGCCGAAGAAGTGAAGGAAAGTGGACCTAGTGAGATCGGCAGGGCAGGCGATGATGCATGCTTCACCGAATGGGCACCGCGCTCCGGAAATCGAGTCATCGGTCGAGCATCGGTGAGTACTATTTGCATACTCATTTACGCGTTCCCATTGTACATTGTTTCAAACCTTTCGCTTGCCCCATTTTACCATCCTTTTCCTACTCACTTTTACCTCATGCTCTGGATATGTAAACTGGTCAAAAGAATTTCTGTTTTAGTGGTCGTCCGGTCCCGTTTACTAGTAATCTCGTTCTCATTAATTCGTTTGTTGATGAATTTTTATAAAATCGTTCGTCACTTTCCGTTGCCCACGTTTCTTATACGCGTGAATCGACTGAGTCGCATATCCCCGAAATGGGAGCAAGATTATTGATGGATTATCATTCCCAAGGAGGTAAAGTCAATTGACCAATCTATCATTGCCCCACCGCATGCTTGCTCAAAATTAGACTCAAGCCTTGGCACGTAGCTATTATTTGTGTCATCAGCCAAGCCTGCCGGGCTTATCAACACATATGCTTTTTGTTTTAAAAACATCCACTACTTTCATCGTGTCTGGTGACTTGTGCCCGCAACTATGTAGACTGCCTACATATCGTTATATCCAAAAGCGTTCATTTTAAATTATCACAGCACCTCCAGTTGAACATCAATATTCGAAAAGTAAATTTAATGTTTGACTCGGGACCTTTCACATACACTTTTAAAAAATACGTGTCTGACCTCGGTCTCCCTTCAAAGGTGAGCTGTGTTGGTGGTCACGGGTCGGGACGAACTTTTCAGCGCCCGTGTCAATTTAAACTGAGTGAACGTTTTCCGCCCCCGCCAAATATCGCGTGGAATAAGGAAAGCAGGACGCATCGTTGGGTGGCTGACGTGGAAGTAACCCTTCCCTCTCCATTGGCCCATGCGCGCGATTCCTTCCTTCCCTCCCTCCCTCCCCTTCCTTTCCCTCCGCACTTCCTTCCCCTGACACACCCTCCCGCCCACCTTCTACCCCCCGCCGTGCCCAGTACTCACCCTCCAGGCTCGGCAAGACCCGTTCTCCCCCTTTGTGCTCCTCCCATTCATCCTAATTGTATGTCCACCTCCATGGCAACCCCAGAAACTCATTTTATTTCAAACTGACTGTACTCCCTCTCTCTCACCCTCTACTCCCTGCATCATCCCCAACACCACCACCACCCCACCGCCCCATCCCCAAACTCCCCGCAACCGTACGCACTCGTTTCCTCTGAAGGGTCTCGCGTCCGCACATGCATGCATGTACGTGCGTGTGTGCCTGTGACCGAGACGACGCGGAGTGAGTGAGAGATGGGGGGAGTGATGAAGGATAGGAAGGGGAATGGGGTGGGTACGCGGTTCCACGGGTGGGGTACTAAATAGGGGTATGGGTCTTTGGGGGGGAGGGATCCGGGAGGGGGAGTAAGGACGAAATGGGGAGAGGGTGGGAGGGAGAGGGGGAACGAGCGGTGGTAGACGAGAGGAAGGGGAAGTTGGGGAGGATCGGGGTAAGCAATGAAAGAAGGGGAAAAAACGATGCACATGGGAAGCTGGGTGGGGTGGGAGTGTATGGGTCTGCGGCGTTGGACCAGGAGGGTGGCTTGGGATCGGTAGCTGGAAAGGTAAAGAGGAGGAGAAGCAAGAGACAGCCAGACACTACCTCGTCCATACAAATATATATATCTTCCATTTCATCCCATCCCATCCCTCCCACCTTCCTCTCTCTCCGTCCTCCTGAACCCATTTTATAAATAAATATATAAAGACTCTGGGCTGCTATTGTGTTCCGCCCGCGGAGCAGAGGCAGACTGGGGTAGTGGGTATCCTGCCGGGGAGCTGGGGAAGGGGTTCTATGCGGTGGGAGGGGAGGAGGTGGGGAGAAGGTTAAAAGGGGGACTTTGGACGGAATGAGGGTTTGTGGAGAGGGAAGAGAAAAGGAGTAATGCGCCCGGGAGGGAGGAAGGGGATCTGGGTTAGGCGAGGGGTGTGCAGAGAAAGGGTTTGGGACTAGGGAGTGGGGAGGGAAGACGGGGGGAGGGGGTTGAGGGAGGGAAAGGGGGACGGGAAACGTGTGTGTGTTGTATTGAGTCGGGATGAAATACGTCGCGTTTGTGACTGACGTGAAGTGTTGGACGAAGGTCGGAGCCAAGGCGCGGTGGTGCGTGGGTGGGGTGGGGATCCGTAGGAGGACGCCAGGGTTCCGGGAGGAGAGGAGTGAGAGGAAAGGGTAAAGGCGGGAGAGGATAGAAAAAGAGAGAGATGGAGAGAGAGGTTGGGCGTGGGGAAAGGTTTGGATATCACCTAGGTATTTATGTAGGTTAGCCGCGCGTGTGGCGAGGGTCGAAGGAGGGACGGTTCGTGTGGCGTCCGCAGTTTTGGCTAAATATGGAAACCCCGTAGTGTGCGATCCGTACGGAAATGCACCGACGCCGTGCATTTTAAGACTTCCCTTACTTGGCTGCCAAGAAACCGTAAAATCAAGCGGTCGTGAACAGCTTCGCGGGTCACGAACAGTGTGGCTTGACTATAAATTTTCGGCTCGCACCCCGTCGCGAAAATTGGGAGCGCCCTTCGTCCACCCTTTCAGTAACCTGGGGGGACAGTGTCGCGGAGCCCCTGGCTTTCTCTCCCTCTCATTGGGCACCGAATGAGAGAAGGGCAAAGAGAGAGCCCGACGGCAAGGTATTCCATCCCCCCTGATGATAGGGGCGGTGTGTTTGTCATTGTTCCATCCACAGCACCTGGGATACAAGAACAAAGGGTACCACACTCTGTTGAGTCACCCGAGGTTCTGCATGATCGATAGGTACTCAGCAAACTACACCTCCGCTTGTTCCTCAGCAATCAATTTTCAGTAGATCCAGGGCTGCAAGTATTATTTTATTATTTTGTGTGCCTATTATGAATGAACTTCACTCACTCCTTGGTTTCACTTCACAGCTTCATGTGTGAGGGATGAAGTAAACTGTTCTAATACTCCACTGCTTTCAATTATTTATGAAATATTGAGTATCTTTATAAATAGATTATATTTAAATCATTGGTTCAATCCATTTAGACGCTTCTAAATTAAATTTAGTGGCCCTATTAGATTCACAAATCAACATTTAAAAAATATTCTATTTTAAAATTAAAATTTAATATAATAAGCAAGCATGAAAATCGTCTCCATTCAAATAAATCGAAAGACGTTTTTACCCCAATGAAATGAAGCAGTGATTAATTGTATTCAATTATGAGTTATAAGGGAAGTTCATATTAATTGCAAAGAAAATATGATAAAATACAGACGTTGAATCTACTAGATTCTTTCTGAAGTTTACTTGTTTCCTAACTTAGATTATTTCTTAAAATTGAAAAAATCTCTTTTCTTCATGCTTTTATTTTCCTCTATTTTGGCAGTGTATGCTTAGTGTTGGTCATTTTCATGCTACCGACATCGGATGTACGAATTATTTGTACTCCTCCTGATATGCTCAAGTTAATCTAGTGGATTAAATTCCTCCCTTCATTCCGTTAAATACACATTCGATATCCTCTTCATACCCCTACCTTGCCTGACTAAAGGAATCCCCCCTACCGTTGTCTTCAACACTCTGCTCTGCATTCAATTTTCCAAACCCTTTTGTATTTCTCCCAACAATCCTCCATCCTCCTCCACCAAAGCTCGAAAGTCTTCGTATCTGTTTTTCTTACCGTCCATTTTACTTTTTTCATCTTTCCCCGACACTTACATTTCAAAAGCCTCCAATTTCCTCAAGATGATAATCTTGACTCAATAACCACCTTTCTGCACCGCAGAAAAGCATACTCCATATTTAATTTTTGACGAGTTATTTCTTAACAATCCTTACTCAAGATTACTACCTTCAATTCCATCCCTCTCGAGCAAGCTTCTTTGCCTAACGTAATTCTTCTTTTGATGCCCGTGGTACTTTGGCCATCATGGTCCAAAATGCTGCCATTGTACGTGCAATTTTCCATAGATAATTAAAAAATATTAATATAAAAAAATTAATCAACTGCATATCAATTAAGTTTAATTTCCGGAACTTTTTAATAAAGTTTTGCCCTCAATCGACCCTTTTTAATTATTACCAGTGTCACATACACCTTCTAGTACGATGAAAACTAAAAAATGGGAATGGACACAGGAAACAGTGGTAACAGTAATTCTCCTTTAGGGGTGCATTTATGCCATGACCATAGAAACTTTTCTATTAAGAAAATAATAACGAATACAGCTGTTATTATTTATTCTGGCATATAATTCAAAATTTCAAAATGTAAACTTTGTAATTTAGCTAGCTTTTCTCTAGTAGAGTTGGGAGGGAAACCGTTCTAGTAAATTTTTAGTGGAAAGGAAATGCGAGATAATTGGAAAGACGGTATACGATTCATATAAATTCGCACCTAAGATCACCGCATGTACTATCATGTCAGCATTTAAATTATTATAATTATTATTGGCAGTTATCTACCGGGTTAAGTAGAATTTTGATTATACTAGAGCTACAAACTACTGTACTATTAGCCCATAACTAACGGGGGGAAAAATATTCTTAAGAGCCCAAACAACAAATATGGACCCCTTCATTAGCTCTGCATACTTGATACTAGAATTGATTCTGTCCAAATTTCCTTTTGCTTTCCTTCCTTAATCTCACTTTACCATCATTCTCCCTTTAAATTACAGCCCAGTGTCCCATTGTCTCTCAGCATCTTCTGCATCCCTTGTCCTACCCTCTACGAATTTCTCCCGGAAACCTCTTCGTGACTACTATGCATGAGCTTCGCCTTTGTTTTCATAATTTATAGGGGTAGGCAAGAAATTGTCCACTCCCCGCACAAGATCGAGAGGCTTTGTCTGTGCCATAGCGGAAAAACAAGGAAAGTCGACAGCAAAACGATTATGCATAAATAGTCTTGCTACAATTCGCGATAAGGAGATGGCATTAAATTAATCTCAAATATTTGGTAAATTTCCTGTTTTTTGTCATGGACTGCATACCATAGGTATGCCTCTATCACGGGACTATTATGAGTCAGTTTCTTCTGCGTGGGTTAAAATAAATATGAAAATTATTAATGTATTGACTGAGAGCTGGAAGATTTCTGGTTCAAAACCAGATGAATCATCTGGCAACCCCAGGTACTAAACTTGTGTAATTTTCCGGTTGATCGAACATTGTGGGAAACCGAAATTCACCCAGGGAGAGAAACTAACCTCCTAGTACGATTGTGTGTATTTCACACGCCATAGTGTTTAATATTAAGTGCACTCCCCCCACTTCAAGGGGATGAAGACTGTTGATTTTGAAGGCTTGGTCCCATCGTGTAAACAGCGTATACTTATACTCCGCCAGAAAGGAATGCGTGGCTTCTACAGATCGAGAAACCATCTACATGCTCAAAAATTTTGAAAGACCCCGACTTTCACGACCACGATGGAAGGAATAAGACCGGTTGCAATAAAAAAACAGGTCTCCTCATCCGTCAGTATGTCAAACCAGGCTCCTCCCATCTCTAAAGCGGGGAGAGAAGTGTTTCCATAGGATGAGGAAAACCAATTGTATCCTTCCA
Source organism: Hetaerina americana (assembly GCF_022747635.1). Taxonomy (NCBI): domain Eukaryota; kingdom Metazoa; phylum Arthropoda; class Insecta; order Odonata; family Calopterygidae; genus Hetaerina; species Hetaerina americana. Next base: position 65,408,286 of record NW_027286874.1, on the reverse strand, counting down.
TTCCCATCCCCGTTTACTGCGTGAGCTCAATGTCACCACCCCTCCATCTCGCTTGCTTTCACATCGCTCCCGTCATCGCGCATCCCCTCGATACGCTCACCGACCCTACCTGCACTCGCAGTCCTTTAGCACCGCCTACTGCCCCCCTCCCCACTTATCAAGTCCCTTGAGGTCCCTCCCTCCTCGCCACAATGTTTCTCTTTTCTCCGCCTCTCCTCACCTCCCCTTCAATCTCTCCCGCGGTTTGCCCTATCGTTTTTTTTCCATCCTATCCAACCGTTGTCGAGCACCGATGACCAACCGCCTCGCGTTAGCCCCTCTCTCGTCCACGACACCTCGAAGAGAGTGAATGCTACAAGCTAGCTGTACGGTCAAACTCAGTTTTTGTACGTACCACAAATATTTTACAGTACTGTGATGCCACTGGCATGAATTAACTCGTTAAATTGACTGGATGATTTAACCAATCTTCAATCACACCAAAGTTCTTTTGAGAAATTTCGAGCACCGTGGGTAATAGTTTTGCTATAGATTAGGTGATTAAGTGGATTGTCGATTATAAAAAGGCGATATCATTATTCAACGATAATCGTCTCACAACTTCAAATTAAGCAACATGAAAATAGAGAACATGTTCCCTTATCGGAGGACGGAAATGGTGGAAAACGCACTTTAAGTGCAGGATGAAGAACCCTAAGAAATTGGAAATGCATGGATTCATCGATTGTCGAAGTACATGCTTACACGCTTGCTCCTACAAGTAACTTCGTGGGGATCGAGATGGTGCGGGGGCTAACGTACTGGCTTCCCACCCTGAGGGCGCGGGTTCAAATCCCGGCGGTGTTGAATATTTTTCAGAGGTATCTCGATCCCTACTTGAGGTGCTTTGTGGAGGGCACTTTGAGTGAGTACGCCGTCCGTCGGATGGGACGTTAAGCCGCGGACCCCTTGGCGCCTTTCGTAAAGAGTAGGCTAATGCCGACGCCGGGTTTCTCTCCACCCTTCATCCTTTCCTGTCCTTCCCCTATGGCGCAAATGACCTTAGCTGTCGGTCGCCTCCCCTCAAAACTACTACTACCCAAGTAACTTCGTTCATGTTCAGAGCAATCCATGCTCTAGATGTCCAAATGCCGCACGTGAACAAATATCAACTACATAAACAAAAAAGCGTTCCAATATGTGGAGGTAGTTTTAATCTTTCTTTAATTGCTTCGAATAACTATTTCATTCCTACAACATTCGGAGATCTCATGGCATACAAGACAGCCCTTGCATTGTTGGATATTCACTCGATGAAGAACTTAATTTTACTGAAGATCGCAATTTACTGAATAACGAACTTCAGTCAAAATAATGACAAAAAAACTATACCTCATCGATTGAGGAACTTCAAGGGATTAAGTAAATATGTTATACGAACTCTAGGTACTCGAATCGATAGTACGTACATGAGGTCATGGAATACGGAGGAAGGTGCTACTCGAAAAAAATCAGATTCAGCAAACGTCTTCACTAAACACGAATAAAAAACTAGGGAATCAGGGGACTAATTTTTAATTTAATTTTTGGACCCATTTGACCAATGGTTTCCTGGGTCCACTTTTATTTTACTTCACAGTTAGTTGGGGATTCCTTTGAATCTTAGTTCCCCTTTTTACAAGCAATAATGAGACATAAGGAAACAACATACATAACAAAACAGACAAAAAGACAAAAATAATCAGACATAAGGAAAGTTTTTATAAAATTTTAACATCTACAGGTGCTTATATATGTTGGGAGTTAAACTAATGATAAACAATTCAAGAAAAGAAAAAAAATCACTCAATAGACATATAGAATACATTGCTACATTTTACACAAAATATTACTGGAAGATGTCAATACATTGCAGAGGCTGCTGCTGAAGTGACCTCCGTGGAAATTGTGGGGGCATCTGCGTTTACGAATCGTACAGCGGAGGCTGCTGGGAAGAGTGATGCCAGCTGCTGTTCCTGGGCCTTGGCGGTGGTGACGGGCATGGCCGGTGGAAGCTGCGGGTGCCTCTATATGATTGCCTACTGAAGCTGGTTTCTTGGCTGGGCGTGCGGCGTCGAGTGACGCCGGTGATACTGGAGGAGGAATGGCGCCGGTGCCTCCGTTGCGGGGTATGTCGGAGCTGAACTCCCGCGGAGTTAGGGGGCGGGGGTTGGGAGAGGGCCGGGGGATATGTGTGAATGACACGAATCCTTTCCATACTTTTCGAAGTCTAGGTAGGTGTCTGCGATTCAGATAGAGTTGCTGACCCCATGCTCTCCCTATGTTACTCGTTGCCGATAATGTGGTGTATTATCATATCGGAGGATAAGATAAAAGTTAGGCGAAAGCGCGACCGCTGGCGCCGATCTTAACGGCTGGTTACTTGCTCTGGCGCGTGGCTGATTTGGCAGTGTCAGATTTTGTGTTGCGGGGAAAGGGAGAGGGGGGCCCCTAAGCAGTGTTCCCGTCTGTTTCCTCTGCGATCGGAACGGGGATGGTCATCTTTGCAGAGTTGTTGAGTGAGAGGATCGAAAAGGGGACGGGAAGCAGTGATCTCCAAACAGGAGTGAAAAGATAGGACTAAGTCAGGAGGCACGAGTTCGAGTTGGGATGCAGATTTTTGTTATTTTTAATTTCTCGATCTCTCTCTGCCAAGTTTGTCTCTTGGTGAGTTAATCTTATGAGATCTACGCCGGCAATAAATACGGGTGGTTAGTAAAAGCTTCAGTCGTATCGGTCAATGAAAAGACGCTTTTCAAATTTTTAGATTCAGTGCCATCACCCATATTGCCTCGCCAGAATGCTCTTACTGTAATATTGTAATGGATGACTGTTCAACCCCTACTATGATATATCGTGATTTAAATTAGCTGGCAAATCGACATCTAGCATAATATGAAACGAAGTGTCTCTTTTAATAATTCATATTTATTAATTTTTGCCAGTCAGAGTTCAGCTAAGCGGCACTGTTTTCAACGAGAAGGTCCAATATAAACTGGTCGCAGATTGGCTCTATGGCATGCCCGATCAAGTGCCTTGTCAAAATAGACAGCTCCATGTCAACAACCATTGGGTCTGCATCTTGCCCCCTTCCCTACTTCCTCCGCAGCACATTCCTTATCTTCACAGCCCCTCCCCCCTCCAATCCTTTCGCGGCGTTGCTACTCGTTCCCAAGTGGTGACGAAGGGGGTAGGAGACGCCCCCGCCACTTGTATTCATTCCCATTGTTCGCGCTCGTGTGTTTGCCCGTTTGCGGGCGTGCGTGCGTGCGTGTCCTCGCGCCCTCCTTGTCTCGCTTCACCCATTGGCTCGAGTGGCGTGTGCGGGAATCTGCCACCCAATCCCGCGAGGAGGTTGGGAAGGAGAGGACGAGCGATTGGAAACGGGGAGAACGGCAGAGGAGACGAGGGAAGAGGAGATACAGATTGCGCAAACTCTCCCACGTACTCCACGATTTGTTACACTTGCAGGAAGGAGGGTTTGGTTGGGGGCGGAGGGGGCGGATGAGGGTCGGGAAACGGGGGGACGAAGCGCAGAGGGGAGACGCCGGATGGAATTGGGTAGAGTCGCGAGAGGGTGAGAGAGGAGGGGTTGTGAGGGTTGGGAGACGTGCGCAAACTCTCACTCCTTCCACTCCTCTCCGGTTGTTACATTGGCGGTGAATGGGCGCACGGAGTGGGGAGAGTGAGGGCGGAGGATGGTGGGGATGGCGTTATTTTAAGGGGGAGGGAGGGAAAGCGGTGAGGGAGGGAAGGGAGGTGCCCGTCCTCCCACGCAAGGGTCCCCTCTCCCCTCTGCGCTCATCGATCGACTTGAATGGGAATCGCCTGAAATATTCCGTATCCATCCTCTCCCCCATTTTTCAGTTCTATTTTGATTGGGGTTACCTTTGGGAAAAATAGGCAATTGTATGGTTTGCAGGAATTTGGAGTATGAAACTGGATACATGTAAAAGAGACGGCCTCGACTTTATTTCTTCCGAAAAGGTATGGGTCGTAGTTGTACTGGTATTCAACTGAAGGAGCGCTTGTGGGGCATAGTCGTCGAATTTGTCAAAGCTTCATATCGAAGGTTCATATGTAAGTACAATTAGTTCCGATGCGATTCCAGAGATAGTATGCGTAGCAAGGAAAGAATTTTGGTGTAATTTTGCAACTTTTAAGAAAATAAAATGAAAATAATAGAACATAAAATAATCGTTTCTTACGTATCGTCCCACAAAATATTCTAAACACAGCTTCATTAAGGTTTTTCACTTTTTTCCTGTACTTTAAAGAAATTGGCGAGCATTCACATCTCCCAACAATTTTTAAGTGTGCTAAAGAGTGTAGTTTCAACGTTGGTGATAAAGTTAACAGTTTCAGGCTTAACTTTGTGGAATTCCTTCATAATGAGGGTAAAAAATAACAGAAACTGTACACTTCAACACAGTTTTAATGTCCTACGACCATGGTTTCGATGCCACCTGATGATGATGCGCAGCCTCAAAACCATGGTCGTAGGACATTAAAAGTGTGTGGAAGTATAAAGTTTCTGTTGTTTTTTTACCCTCATCATGAAGGAATTCCACAAAGTTAAGCCTGAAACTGTTAACTTAAACAGTCTCTGTATTTTGCATTTACCCCGGCAACTTCCTCTCTTCGGCCACCCTACGTAAAATCTCAAGTGTTTTTCTTCCTCTATGACAGACTTTTTTTTCCATTCTCCGCCAAACCCATATCTTCAAAGTCTTTAATATACGCTAATACTCTTGCATTAAAGACGAGGTTGCATATCCATAAAGCCCTACGCTACGCATTGAATTCTTTACTAATATGTTCTTCGCGTCTTTCCTCCGTGTATCTGTTATGAATTATATTCTTCTTGTAAATGCTTCTTACATTAAAGCAAATTCCCCAGAACCATAACCCCATTTCCCTCTAAAATATTGCACAAATACATGTACGGCTTTGCCTGTTCAACTTTATTTCCTCTCTTCGTTAATCTCCTTACTTTTTTCTTGTATTTATGCTTTATCTTCATCCCATACCTCTAGCATAGGTCTTGTAAAGCACTCAATAACAACTGTAATCCCTTGGCTGAGTGACTCACCATCGCTTGATCATTTGCAAACCTCTCTGAATTTATGACATCATCACCAATTTTTATTCAAATCCTTCTCACCTTCTAATCTTAATATTTTTGTTGAAAAGTACCGACGATAACAGGTAACCCTGCCTTCTCCCGCTGCCAATCAATTTTATTTCTGAGTCTGCCTCTACGCTCACCGATGAAGTTTACAAGTTTCGAATGATTCACATATCCCACCTTATTAACATCCACGAAGCATAAAGATTCTTTCCGATTTTATTTTATCTTCCATTCTTCTAATATTGTCATCATTGCAATGCCGTCACGCATTCCTCTCCGTTTGCCCCAAACTGATCTTCGCCTAGGTCGTATATGATAACAACTTTTCCATTTGTGTGTATTGGGAGATAATGCCAATCTTAAATTATTCCAGCGCTTTTAAATATTGCATGATTACTTTACATGTAGCTGTCCGGTTCCCGTAGGTAATGGATTGATTTTTGCTCAAAGTTGTTGCCCAACTAAGAGATTTGAGGAATCATATTCAGTCAGTATGTTTTTAGCATGCATTTTTTGTCCGTAGTTAATTTGTTTATACATGTATACATGTCGATATATATTGAGGTTTATTACGATGCCAATGGGATCAATTCTATATCGTTTTGAATGGGTAGAAATAAAATTCGATGGATTAGAAAGACGTCATTATGAACGGAATCACCTTTCAACGGCTCAAATTCGATTTTCTGAATATCAAGAGAGTAGTCAAGCCGATCATTTGTCTACCCTCTTTCTCTGATCATTCCGCAATAAACTATTTGACTCTGAAGGGTAGAAGGATGAACCATTGCGGCGAATCACCTCCAGCTGTTCATAAATTCCACCCCCCTCTCCCGTTCGCTTAATAACATCATCATTTCGCAAACAGAAGGGAGGCACTGGGGATGAGGGGAGAGGAAGGCTAGCTTTAAGGGAAGTGTTTTTTCGAAACCCCTCTGCCATTGTCGAACCGCCCGGCAGAGGATTGAAAGAATGGTTTTATATGATTCTGTTTTCACGGTGGATGGATTCATACCCCCCTTCCGAACCCTCATATATCTATGTTTACCCATAACACTGACATCGTCCCCTCGGTACCGCAATCCCACCCTCCCTCAATCCCGGAGGCCCGATGATTGACGTCCACCCATTCACGAGAGTGAATCCATACGTGAGGCATGGGTGAACAGCTTCACCTCTTCCTCTCTCCTCCCTCCCTCCCTCTGCCTGGATCCAACAGAGCTCCTGGTTCCTTCCGCTGCGTACGCTCCCATCTCCTAAATCCGTACGCCCCCAACCCGTGTGAGCGAGACCTGCCCTCGCTGCGAACAACGGCCCTCCGCAGACCGGCCCTCCGTGGCTGGGAGAAAAAAAGAGCGGGGCATAAGTGCGGCCCACCACGCCCAGCCGAGCACATTGAATCGGACACGCAAAGCCGCTTGGGATGCGAGCAACCTACCCTCATCTGGATTCGTCCACCTATGGAGCTTAGATTCGGACGCCATGGCTTCATCTCTCGTCAGATGAAGATATTGTGATGCGTGTTCTTTGGCGAGTACCTATGGCGTACCGAGAACCTCCTCTCGTGTTGGCGATAAGCGAGACGATTAGACAGAAAAGAGACTTGTGAAAAGATAATTGAAAAGCAAAATTTGATAAAATTATACCATTACCTTAACAATAATAATATTAATGATGACAATATATGCTGATACAGTGACAGTACATTACGCGCCAATTGTGCAGGAGTTCTCATGCTGAGATCCATGAACCCTTGGAGGTGCACATGTAAACAAATCGGTAGGGGGTACCAGGGATTCACCCATAAACTACTGAGATTCCATGTGCTTTTAAACACCATTTATTGGTTGCGTAACTCACGAATCACGATTAATTGAAGCTTATATCGTTCCTGTTTTCACCTTTAAGATTTTGGTGAAGCTGCTGCTGCCATTGCTCCCTGTGACACACTGCATATTCCTGAAGGAATGCGCAGGAAATGAGAATGTTCGTGTTAACATCGAAAGAGCCGCAAACTCATTTCTTTCAAGCAATTGGGATGAGTGCCTCGTTTCTCTTTTTTCGATTTTGAGTTACATTAATGTTAAATTTGCCAATTATTTACTTTAAATGTTTGTTACATTTATTCAAGCTCTATTTCCTCTCATCATATTAATTTGAAGAATGCAAATTCCAAAAATCTCAAGTGATTTCTTTGCTATGCAAGGCAGACTAACTTTACTTAGTTTGAGAACCACTACTCTGTAGAAACCAATGATATTTTCTGGCGTAATCTTAAAGAACATATTTATTTCATTAACGTTAAAAAAAAAATCTGAAGACTTTTTCACTCAAGCATTACGACAAATAGTAGGTAGTCATCTGCTAACCATGGGTTTGTGAGTACCGGAATAATAATTGTTGCCACCTATGGTGATGTTTTTCTTCTTGTCCTTAATTAATAGCTCACTCGGCCTTAGAGTCACCAATGTTAATAATTTGCGCTTACGAATGAATGAATGAATTCTCACCTGGCTTAAATCGATGAAATTAGCATTGAATTAAAAATTTATAATAAAAATTTCGACTACATTGTTTCTCCTCCACCTCATGATCACCGACATTTCTCTCGGCCTGAACGGTCCGTCAAAGAGGCTGTACAGAAAAAACCGCACAGAAACGGAGGCAGCAAATAAAAGTCGTAAAAAAAGGGGAATCGGGATCAGTGGGACCGGCATCTTCTCGGAATATCAGAGATAAGACCGTGGAGGGTAATGGGCAGAAGGGGGTAGGGATGCATTAAACAATTCTACGCATCGCCCGTGAGCCGGCGTTAGGACCCCGGTGGCTTATTATCTGGGACGCCGCATGGGAAGGGTTGTGAGGGGCGGGAGGGTATGCCACACAAAAGTAGGAAGAAGAGGAAAGAGATCTTTATACTCGGAGACGGTTATCTCCTTCCCTCTCTCTGTCCATAACGGGATGTACGAATGAGGGGATTTTATCCGAGGCAGAAATCCTACTTGGCAGTTCGCAAACACGTATACACACACGCGCACATGTATTCCATATCGCGTCGTCGGAGCGAGAGCGTGGAAGTAGGGGGAAAGGTTGGGGGAGCTATTTGCATAGATTTTTATGCCACAGCTATATAATGAAGTGAGCATGTGCAGATAAGGCATCCTCTCGACAAAAAAATTGTATGAACGTATTCTATCAGGAGGAGGGGAGGGAGGGAAGACAAATGAGCTGGGAGGTGGGGTCTTAAAAACTATTTTGCATCGAAATACATATGTACCGCGTGTCCTTCGACATTAAGACAGCAACGGTGGCTTCACGTGCCCCTGACCCTGTTCTGTGAGTGGATATAATACCGGATGCCCCCTTTCCACGAATTTTTCCATCTTTTCTCCCCTTCATATCAGTCGATGGCTTTATGGCGAGGAAAGAATGAATTAGTATGAACGAATTATATGGCTGAAGAATGTAAAATGAAGAAAAGAGATATGAGTAGGTAAGAGAAAGAGGGTTGCGAAAGAGATAAAGAGCTCTAAGAAAGGCATAAAGAGAAAGAGGTAGATGATTGTATTAATTTTTGTGTGAGATAGAGAGAATCTGTTAACTAGATGGATCACCTGTCACAGTTTTATGAAAGAACAAATTGGATAGTATTGAAAAAATCAAACCTTATATAATATGAAATATTGGATGAATATCTGTAAAGATTCGTGATTCAACCCTCAGTCAAGGAAACTTTTTACCACTTGTGATCTGCTCAATTCCACCTTCCCCACCGTTCCTGTTTTTGTATTTTATGTATAATCATATCCGTTTTCCTTATATCTGTATCCAAGCGGATGAATATGTCTTCGCCATTTGTCGGGTTTTCCTGTTTGAATTTACATACATATATATATATATATATATATATATATATATATATATATATATATATATATATATATATATATATATATATATATATATATATATATAATGTCCATCCAAAAACCTACCTTAACCGGTAGATTACCTAATAATAATAATATATATTAGAAATGTTTCTGTATGCATACTCGCACATATATATATATATATATATATATATATATATATATATATATATATATATATGTGTGTGTGTGTGTTTATATATATATATATTTATATATGTATATATATATATGTGTGTGTATATATATATATGCACACTTACCCATGTATTCATATATGTGTATATAGTTATTACACATATATACGAGTATGCATGCAAAACATTTATAGTTAAATCATCTGAATGCTCAACAACACTCACGGTGAATTGAGCAATCTGTAATTCCGCGATTACCCTAAAATGTGATGCTAGACCTTTGATTATTTTTGTTGATCGATATTTGGGATTAAAATTGAATAATTTTATAGCTAAACTTATATGATAATATCAGGAATTTAGAAGTGACATCGTGAAATCCATACCTCCATATGATCAACCCTTTTTAATCCCCATGTATTTATTAATTATTGCAGGGCTGGTTTTGCCATGCCGTAGTGCAGTCATACCAGTATTAAGACCCAGCATCTCGTAAGACAAGAGTTGAAATATGCTAGTGTGAGGTGACAACTGGTGGCAAAAATTATGGGCAAAGGAATTTCCCATTTTTAGCGTTAAGGAATAACGGTGGAATATTGTCTTTGATATTAAATATTAGAACTCCTTCTCCCTGAATAGAAATGAAACTACTCGAAACTTAAGTATGACATATATAAGGAGAGAATGAAGTTCTTGAAAAAGTTTAAATGTTATAGGAATGGTTATGCAAATCGGCCATAACGGTAGAATTTTCGGCATTCAAAGCTCTTGAATCGTAAATTCGATATCCTGACACTTCGTTTAGAATATATTTTGCAAAATAGGGGAGAGAATACTTATTTAAGCATCTTAAAGTGGGACGGAACTGCTGAAAGTCATCGTGCCATCTTTACTCTGCCGTCAATGTTTATTCTTTTGGAAGATATACCTCCGTTGCGAGGTTTTCAAATCTCCGGCGGAAAGACAAACATCACATACGTTATGCTAAGCCAGAAACTACAAGGAAATCAGGTATTCATGGAGTCAAGTTATCATTTGGACTCGGTGTAGCATGACCTGTTTTTATATATTTTTATTTAAAAATACGAAGACATGAAGTTTAAAAACTACTCAATCTCATACTTGTGGCTTTTCGATTGGATTGAAAGTTGGCTTGAGGTGTCCACTCACATTATCTAAATGTTTATTATATTTTTCTGGATAATACGAAGAACGAAGATGATAACATTGAGTTAATACATTATTTACTGAATACTAATGCGATTTAAAGCTAAAGTATCAAACTGATTTTTTTTATCGATCCAAATATACGATGACATTGAACAAACAACTTTATCACCTTAGATGCATGGAAGTTTTATGAATTCATGAAAGAGAAAAAGAATTTAAACCCATATTAAATGTATGAATTCGGGGGGGATATTTTCCAAAATTTTGGGAGCTTTAAAGGAGCAAGATGTTATGACGAAATATCATACACAAAATGTCACAGGTGTTCGTAAACGTGCACGTTGCACTACAGTCCACGAGTTTAAAACCAAATTTTAAACACTAAGGTGACAAATTCTAAAAAAAAAACTGCGAGAGATGCCGCAGCAGGAACTTTTAACGAAGTCATCCGTTAATATGCATTAACACGCACCAAAGTGTGTGTATCTTTTTACATGAGAAGATTTTGTCAACTTATAATTATTACTAAACATAATCGAGATAGACACTTAATTATTATTTGTTGTTCTCTGCATCCCGATCCCCATCACGATCCAGAGTTATACATTTTCCCCAGCGTTTCTCGGCCTTTTGAAGTCCGTCATTGTAAAACTCTCTTCACAACTTGTAAAACTTGTAAAACATCTTCAGTTCCTTGAATGTTTCAAAGAGTAAAAAAAAAGTAATTTACCTGATTATCGAGTATACCTGACTATTCCACTCTCCCAGCAATTATTTTACATTGTTAAAACAATGCAAAGACATGACGCTTGGATTCTACAAACCAATATCTTTTAAGGTTAATAGATCATTTTCTTTATAAGTGGTATTGGCGTTTAAGTGACGTCGGATATTTTGTAATTGGCTAGTATGATGATTGTTATCACAGCTCCAAGATAGGTCCTGTCGTTCAACCTCCACAGTTTTCAGTTCCATTAGATTTCATACCTGCTAATTACATTCCTACGTGGCGGAATTCAGAGTAGCTGACACCGTTGTAGCTTTTGATGCTGAGGATTGGTTTTTCTTCCTTATCTCCCCATACTGCTCCTATCCAATTTAATTAAGAGGAGACTGTTTGGGAAATGGAAAATGGACTGAATTTGAAGATTTTCTTGAGGTAGTACCGTAAGGCGTTGATAATTTAATTTATTTCATGCATATCGTGAACCCATTATTGTAACGGCCTGAGTGCTTTAATGGAAATTCTCCTTAACATATATCCCTTTAGCACATTAAATATGAAATTATTTTTGCTTGTACTCGTATTATAAATAAATAAATAAATCTTTTTTTTTATAAAAAAATGTACATATATATATATTTATATATATATATATTTTTAGCATATTTTTTTATATATATATTGTTAAAGTATGGCTCATAGGGTTAAAAAAATCCCCATTTAGTTCTCAGCTACACTTTTACGCGTCAACTCGAGTGAATGGTGAGCTATGTGTGTCGGCTCTGTAATAATGCGACTGTGCCTCTAACAAGAAAAATTAGCCCGAGAAATCTTTGGTAAATCATGTGAAAAGGTGGATGAAAAGCATCTATCCATCTAAAAGGAGTATAGTTGTAATCAGTCGTCGCGCGTGCTTCATTCCACATTGGTCGCAGACGATACCGCCACGCAAGGCTGGGATTTTCCTCAATCAACGAGATCAACCCTGCCCTGCCCAAAAAGGGGCACGGGACCCCAAATTCCCTCACCCCAGCGACCGCGGAACGTAGAGCGCCGTGGTGGTGGAGTCGTTCGATCGACCGCACCCACGCTGCTTCGGTCCGAGCAACGGATGGATGAATGAATGAACGAACGGATGGAGCAGCGATCTTTTCCACACATCCATCACCTCTCCAACTCCTCCTCCCGGTCACACCACCCTGCAGGTCCCTTTCTCCCGCCCACGCCGTCTCAATCCCATCCGATCCGCCACTCCGTTCCCACCGCTAACCCTTCCCCCCACCCCCAACCACTCGTCTTCTCCTCACGAACCTTTCCGAATCTCTTTCGTTCGTCTCTTGCCCAATCCTTTCTGAATTCTATTTGTCGTGAATATACGTATACATGTACCCCCCTCCCGCACCTACCTACATAACCCTCCCGCCCTTCCCTAGTCGCCGTTTCCTTCTCGCGGTGATCCCACCATTCAAAGCCGGGTCAATATTTGGACCGCGCGCATCCGGGAGCATCTCTATATCCACTAGACCGCTGATGCCGCCACCCTTTTTAGTGGACAGGTTCTACTACCCCATTCTCCCCTCCGTTCCCCCTCTCACCCACCTATACGCGCCTCATCTCTCTTAACGTGGGCTCCACCCGCACAGCCTCACGAGAGCCTATTCCCAAATTCATCCACCCATCCAACCTCCCAGATCCCATCCCACTTTCCGGGTAGGTCAAAACCTATTCTGGCCAAAGGTGAAGGGACGGAGGGAAAGGGAGAATGGATTAAATCCATTCTCTACTTATTATCGGCCAAAAGATTGCTTCCCGGATCACTTATAATCTAGGCAATGGTAGATCCGCTATCCCTTTCTTGCCGTGCGATTTTTGCGACCCAAAAAATTGGGCACCTGCAGGTGAAACTACCGTTTCCCCTCAGACTTCAAAGGATCTCAGAAAGATGTGTACGAGCAACGCACCTATTTATGGCTTTCCTAGGGCTAGGACACAATAATGCGAGTATTTCATTCGCAATGATACCTCTTAAAAAAGTACGAAGAAAAGTTTATTTTTTCAGCTTGAGGTTTTTTCCCCCGATGTTCATTATTATGTTAAAATCTGAAATCTGTGGAAGCTTACCGACTTTGCTTTTCTCTCATACGCTAGCATCTCCACATGGAAACATTCAGATTTCCTGAATCTTCTCTAAATCTTGTTACGGAGGGATATTAATCCAAATTTCCCGTTGATATGCGATTAAAGTCATAATTTACTTCTACGTGTTTGCATTCAACTGCTATGCAATTCCACGAAAATTTAGAATTGGCGAGTAATTTTTGCTAGAATCTAAACTGAAGAACTGTTAACATCAAAGGTAAACCGTAGACGTCCACCATGATAAAAATAAACTTGATTAAAATATATCCAAATCAAAACCATAAATATAATTAATAACAAGCAGCCTTCAAACAAGCCAACATGTGCCACTACCGTACACAAATAATAAGACTGCTCTACAGCAAGAAATATTTGTCTGCATAGATTTTGATTATGTTAGGTGTCATTGTCAGTATCTTTTTTTCAGATAAACGATGCTCTCAAATGATTATCGATAAGAAATTCCTTTTGGTAAACCAAATACTATACCTACATGATTATTTTTTGGTTAAAAAGCAAAACAATTTGGAAATCTACATGAATCATTACCCTCGTTTTGAGAATTTTGAAATCATTAATGTAGCATATATAATTTACTTCCTTTCCCACATTTTTGTAAACAGCGTCATGGAACTTTTTGTGAAAAAATGCTATACATTTAACAGCATATACTACCTTGATCAAAAAGTTCCCGGAATAACCACCGTGTGGCGCTCCCATCGTTCCGATTTGAGTTCTGTTTTTTTTGTTAAATTGGTACATCTGTTGTTGATATTCCCTTTAAATCTTATTGTCATAACTTGACATTTGCAAAAGTTACGTAGCCAAGAGTACATCTATCTCTGTGTGTGTTGGCGATTTTTTACAATTTCAGAAATGGATTTAAATTTGCAACAACGAACTTGTATTAAATTTTGCGTAAAAAACGGATTTAGTGGCGCACGGACGTTGGAAATGTTGGAAAAGTGTTTCGGCAACGATTCTCTAAAAAAAACGGTCGTTTACCAGTGGCACGAGCCGTTCAGAAGTGGTCGTGAGTCAATCGAAGATGATGAACGCAGTGGCAGACCATCGACATCGAAAGTCGGTGAAAAAATTGATAAAGTAAAAGAAATGTTGGTCAATAACCCCAAATTAACCATCAGAGAAATAGCGGAGGACTTGAACATTGCCTATGGATCCGCCCAAGACATTGTGGTTAATGATTTGGGTTTCCGTCGTGTAGCAGCAAAGTTGGTGCCAAAAGACCTCAATTTTATGCAAAAAAGAGACCGTGTTGACGTCGCAAAAGACATGATTTGCGAGGCTGAATCCGATCCCACATTCATCAAAAGGATCATTACTGGAGACGAGACGTGGGTTTATGAGTACGACACGCAATCCAGACATCAGGCAAGTGAATGGCGTTCACCAAATGAGCCGAGACCAAAAAAACCACGTCGTTTTCAGTCAAAAAAGAAGGCAATGCTGACGGTTTTCATGGATTACAACGGTGTAGTGCATCATGAATTTTTGCCAGAAGGCCAGACAGTAAACAAAGAGTATTATTTGGGCGTTATGAGACGTTTGCGTGAAGCAATTCGCCGAAAGAGACCAGAAATGTGGGCAGAAAACTCGTGGATTTTGCACCATGATAACGCACCGTCGCACAGTGCTATCATTATTCGTAATTTTTTGACGAAAAATGCAACAAATACCATCCAACAGCCACCGAATTCACCTGATTTGGCTCCCTGTGACTTCTTTCTGTTCAATCGAGTTAAAAAACCATTACGGGGAACGCGTTTTAGCAGCCGAGAGGAAGTAATGGAAAAATCGCAGGAAGCACTGATGGACATACCGAAAACCGAATATAAAAAATGTTTCGAGGATTGGATCAAGCGCTGGCATAAGTGTGTTGCAGTCGATGGGGATTACTTTGAAGGGGACAATATAGATTTAGATGAATAAACTTGTATTTTTAATTTTCTGAATAAATTCCGGGAAATTTTTGATCAAGGTAGTATATCTGATTCAAGTTTTAAGTCCGCAGTTGAAGAAATAATTTTCAAACCAAAAGTGAATCGTTCAAGTGGATTTTATATCTTCTCCCCTCCGCTAGACACCATGCAGTCGGATGGTGGTACGGCACAAAGGTGCTGTACCATGACCATTTTCAGTGGGTGCGTTAGAAAAAATATACATTAAGCCTTCCTTGCGCCGTTCAAAAAAAGTAAAGCCTTGGATCATGCTCACCAAATCCCTCATTTGCATGGTGGGAACGCGTTTCTTTTCGACCACTTTCGTGAGGTGAAAGAAGAGGTGAAGAAGAGGTCCGCCGTGAAGAAAGAAAAGCAGAGGGAGAGAGAATGGTCCGGAGAGGAAGGAGCAAGCGGTTCTCTTGCTCTCCTTCGTTTTTTCCACACACACACAAGCGCGCACACTTTAAAAAGATGCGGGTGAGCAGGGTTTAAGTGTGTCCCGCCCGCGCTTTGGGTGCGTGGGAGGTTTGGGGGAGGGGGGTGTGGGTGAGTGGGAGGCACGACACTGAATAAGACGCGGAGGAATCGATGGCTTACCGTTCCTCCCAATTCTCCTGCCCCGACTCGCCCACCCACCCACTTTAACCAGCGCGCGCGGAGAGGTTGCCGCGCCCGATAGGAACTGTGGGAAGATATAAGGAAGCTCGCATCCGGTGTGTGTCCGAGAGGAATGAATGAAGGCGAACGGGGGGCGGCGCACCCTCGTCTCTTCGCCGCCCCCCCCCGCTCCCCGCCTCTTATCTCTCCTCCCTCCACCAGTCGGACGTCTCCTGAAGTAGTATAATAATGTGATAGCGGAAGAGTAGGAGGGGGAGAGGAGGAGGGAGAGGAGAGAATAAACCTGAGAGTCATTGAGAAACAAATGGTTTCTTAAGATCTATGGGTCTTTTCTTTGCAGAGAGAGAGAAAGACGAGGGAGTAGAGGGACACGAGAAGAAGAAATACACAAGAGAGCCGAGTCGTGGTTGTTGGCATAAGGGAAATGAGTGGAGGGGGTCGCAATTGGACTCGCGTGGACCAGATGCGGATGACATGCGAGTGAATGACAGGGAGGACGCGGGGATGAATGGGCAGATCTATTATTATTACACCGGAGGGAAAAACACTTTGTTAAAATCACCATGCCTATTACCATGTAACATGGTTCTATTTTTTATTTAGAATTAAAAATTAGCAGGAATTTTAACCTTTGTTCGTGAAGGGTATCGATTATCACTCCTTTTGCTTCCAAACCGGATAATTGACCATGAAAACCTCTTCATTTAATTTGGATACTCGGTCTTGTATAAAATACAATCTCAACATAATTATTTCCAGGTGTTGGTTGCGCTTGGGTTTACGTCAAGATTAATCTTATTTTCCATCTAGGTATTAGGGGCTAATGATAATGGTTTTGGTTTCATAGAAGTTGAAAATAAAGTAATTATTTTCAACCCATTCAGGTACAGTGGTAGTTTCTTCGTTAAATATTGAGATAGTGTCCCTAAGGCCATGATAATAGCAGTGAGGATGAATTTGCAAATCGTCAGCGTGAAGTACGAGACCGCTTCAGCTTTGCAGGAAGATCAATTAAATATAGTGAATCGACTTATGCCCAAAGATCGGTGTTGGACATCGCTCCAATGCTGATTGGGAGTGATGGCATTATAAGGTATGGCATTCCATTAGATATGTTAATATTTGAATATTCGACAGCATGACGGCGCCTGACGACATTGAAGACATAAAAAAATTTAGTACCACGCAGGAAAAGTTTGATTTCTTAATTTTTCTGAAAGCCAAGATTAATTAACCAGGTCAAGTGCTTCATAAAATCAAATAGAAAAATAGCAAGTTCGGTTACCATTTTATTGCCAGGAGCATACCTTACATTATCAGTAACTTTCAACGGAGCAGATTGTGTACCATCCCCAGAAATAGCCGAAAAACTCGTTGGAAGGGGTCTAATATTTCCATGGCAGAAAAATAATTACGATTTGCTGATAATCCAATCAAGAATCTAGCATAATGAATACTAAATAACTAGTATGTGTATTGATCCGAGGGAGATCACAGTCTCGATCGACCGAACGAAAGCAGTTTCCGTTGTGGAATGCGTTACTAGTCTGGAATCCAAGATTGAACAAGAACCTGGTAAATCGAGACAACGGATTCCAGATTAGTAACGCATAGAAACCCGTACTCAAAAAGATCGCGGAATCACGTAATCGAGAGAACAAGCGTCTCGACCAATCACGAGACAGCGGACTTCACGCCAAACATATAAATACTGGGCACAATCCCGGCAATGTCACTTCACCCTGAAGACGATGGCGGAGTTAGCTGTCGAAACGTTGGTGCTACCCAACCTGACCTGGTGCGAAACCCGAGAAGCCTTCATCCACCGGCATTAGTACGGTTTGGGTGACGACAATTAGTGGGCAATGAGGAGGAAACTGAACAGAAGTAATCCTTAAGCTCATACAGGTATAGTGAAAAGTTGAATGCCAATTAATTATAATTCTTCGCGACAACCCCTCCCCCAGTTGTCAAAGGTGCTCCTATACTTGATTTGGCTCATTCAGGTGGGGCAAATGAGAGGATTAATGGGAGCGTATCGCTTGTATTGCTAAAAATTTTACTTCATACCTCATAGTTTAACATATTACATGATAGCCTACGTTTCTTATACAAAGAAAGGCCATCTTTAGATGATTTATTTCCTTGATATTTTACCAGATTTCACTAATGAGCATTTGGTGGTAGGTGGTTCTTGGTGTGCGTATTCCCAACATAGGTTTTTGCATCAGTACATATATAAGGGTTTCCATTAAATAACTGTATTTAAACTCATTAGACTCCAATTTGAAAAGGTGATTTCAATCCCAAGCCTTAATAACGAAATAAATGGAACTCTTTTAGTTATTACTCGTAACATCCTCAGGGCTTCTAGGCGATTCAGTTGTTAAATGGGGCAAGAGGCTGAGCGACAAGATGGACGCGACTGTGGTTTGTAGTTGGAGGGTTTTAAGTGGTATCGTAATACCACTCAGCATCGCTCACTTTCATATCTGCCAACCCATCGCACTGGTCGACTCCACCCCACCCTTCTCATCCCCGCCTCTACCCCTCTACCCTGTGCTTCAGATCGACCACAAAGTACGCTCCCTCCCTCAACTTCCTCCGCCTCGGGTGAGCTACCTTTTGAGGGGAGCAGGAGTGCACTCTTCCCACGCACCCTAAGGAGGTCCATTGAAACCTTTCCAATGTGAGTCTTAATTTTTTTTCCTGCGTGGCAACCCTTCCACCTTTGAGGACGCGGTTGGCGTGTAAGGTTATCCCCAAATGCACATGTCCACGGGAGGAGGGCGGAAGGGAAACCTCCTGCCGTCCTCGTGGGCTTCCCTCTCGCGATATTTATCTTCCTCCGCCAATCTCTCATCGCCACCGTCGGACGATACCCTAATTCGCCCTTGCAACCCACATAAACCCTTCCGTCCACCTTCAGATGCAGGAGCATATATCATCCCCCTTCGCTGCCCTCAGTTACATAAAGGGAATCCTTAATTTTTTTTCTTGCCCGGAACACATTCTTCTATTTCTATATATGGTCTTCCGAGTCTTCCCTTGCCATATTTTCAGGGTGCATATTTAAAAATCCAATGGATGATGTGAAACTGATAGATCTTCTACTTCCATCGAGGCGGTTCCCTTATCTAGACCGCTCTCGTCCATCTCCTCGTCGTCCGGAAACCTTGAATGAATAGCGAGGGATCCGATGGACGTTTTTTATTTAAGTTTGAATATCCGGATTGTAAAATTTGATGGTGAACTTTGAGTTCGAACTACACTAAACGCTTTATATGGGACCATTTTTAACTTGGACTAATACGGTGCTCGATTTTTATTTCGTCAATTTCAATTTTTGAGCCCGATTACTTAAGTTGTAAATATCGTGAGGCATATTAAACACATGGAGCAACTTTGACAATTGCTTCATCTTCAATTACCGTAGCATTAATTTTACTTTATTCAAAGACGCTTTGTAATTATTGTCATTGCGAAAATACAAAATTAATCTTAGGGATAAGGAATAACGAATACCGGTCACCCACAAAGTCTGTTCTTTGACCCAAGAGTTTTAACTTTCGTAATTAACTTCTCATAATTATTCTGTTTTCCTTCGGTGATTGGTGCTGGTCTCTCCTTTGCATTTTTTATCAATGACAATTTCATATATCTCCTCATAATTTTAATTGACCAGCGTTTACGTATTGCCAGCGCCCTTTCTTTCAACTGAGTTTCAAATGCTCATCACGATAAGTTTCTCGTTTCACCAATCTGAAGACTTCTTTCGATTGTTAATCGTTTTTCTATCTCTTCTTCCCTATGGCTAAACGTCGTCAGTTAAACCTTAAGTGTCACTTCATCCGTGGGCTCTTCGAAATCGACCATCAGATTTTTTTTCCTTGCATTAAACCAAACGAACATTTTCTTTTCCCCCGTATCGCTTAATCCATTTTAGTATATTATACTACTGCATCCGTCACTCCAGAATTCGTATGCTTGATACATTTTACTTCTTTGAAGTCTATGACATCTAACCTCAACCTGGTATACTCATTTTAATTTTTGTACTTTCCCAACTATTCGCCAATGCTTGAGAGTCTTATGCTCCGCGTCCTGATCCTGGATTTCTCAGCTATGAACTCCCTTCGACGTAATACTGTTCCGAACAACTGACCGGAGGATTATTTGTCATGAAGGAATATCCTATTTCTAATTTTTTAATGTACTTAGAGCTGCTTCAGTTATATGAATATCTTCATTTTTATATATTTTCAATTATTGTTATTGAAAATCTTTGTTAATTATCAATAGTTTGTTTGAATCTCGTATTTCAAATGTAGTTTTTAGTTTCTTTATTTTCGGTTAATTTACAAACAAATATTTGTATGCACAATTATTTTCATGACCGTAAAATATGTCGTAAATAAAATATGCCTTTATGGGATATTCCATAAAAATTAATAAAACCAGGTCCAAGTTACTAGTAGATGTTTATTTACGTAGAATGAAATACGAGTCAGGTTGAGTATATATATGCATAGACCAGGGTCATTATGGCAATTTTCAGAAGATATCTTACAAAAAGATCCTAGGTCTACACGACGCACTACCAAGTTAATACGAGGAGGGACCCCGGGGGGCTATGTGAATGAGACAATACGCCAATCCTTTCGTAATTTCTAGGGACATTTCCCTTTCTTCTCTACTATTCTTGGCTCAAATCCATAAAATCTTAATTTTGTGAGTGAAGTCTCGTATTTCATCTTGACTGCACATTTCCAAGATTATTTCCAGTGTTTGTGTAAGGCTCTCTCTATAGGGGCTCACATGCACGCATACTTAACTAGGTCAGTGTTCACTATGTCTGCGTAAATCTATAAAAGGTCTTTCATTATCTGAATGAATAATTTTGTTCCATCACCATACATTTTTCTTCCCTTTATCTCTTCATTTTTACTTTTATTCGTGTACTTCCTTATTAAATTGAAATTATTATTCATTGTCCAAAACATTTTAAATTGCATAGAAGTTTGACTGTTTCCATTTTGTAAGAATATAAAATGCATTTTCATATTGAAAATATATTTTTCAGCGATACATTTTGTCTTTAATATACCTGAGCGAACAATTGCGAAAAGTGAACTGACTGAGAAACCATTTTCTAGTGCTTTTTCCATCTTATTTCCATTTTTATCTTCATTCCTCAGACATAACAAACATAATTTACGTACAAATAATTTTCCTCAAACTACATGTACAATGGAACAGCCTGTGACTGATTTATTTTTTATTTCATTTTCTATTTTTTTAAATTGTGGTTAATTTTCGACTAATTCCAAGAAACCGCGGGAGATGCCGCAACAGTAACTTTTAACGGACTTATCCGCTTTATGTGCATTACAATGCAACAATTTCAGACTGTAAAAATCATCAGCTTTGACCTGGATCCCGGTTAAGGCGAATGATTTTTACACACTGAAATAGTTGCATTGTAATTTTCGACTGTTATCAATAATAATATTAAGGTCAAGCTAGGTTTTCAATGGCTCTACTGCCTAAGCACTGCTGCATTTATAAGCACCACCAAATGCAACTCTAAGTGAATAATCAAAAACCTGGATTACTATGAACCATATTCAACCCCACGCAATTCCTGCCTCCCCATTTACCGTCCATCATGCATGCACATGGATATCGAGATATTAAAAATTCGATTGTCACTCAGTATGGGCCCAGTGCCGAACAACTAAGTATTTCTAAGCACCAAAAATCTCGTCCTTGTCCACATAAACTCTTTGGATTCAACCTAACTTTTTTCTCTCCTCTTCTACCATGCATCATAGCTTCTCAATTGATATCGTCCATTCCACATTTTCCATCCTCCTTATAAGCCACAGCCCAAAAGTCTCTAATTTACGCTTATCCCTGTACTTAAAGTGTTTTGTTGTTTTTGGTGGTTCGCGAGGTGCTAGGTGCATGAAGAATTAGAATGAATGTATGTACAGTCTGTAGTTTACCTGGTGACCAACTGCCCCCTGCCACACGTCCTTGCGACGGCTTGCGGAGTATTGTATTGATGTAAAGGGCCAAGTTTCAGAGATGTACTTATAATACGTACTTCATTCACTCAATGTTAATATTTTCATCATTTGTTTTATATTTTTACTTATGGCCCCCTATATGAGCTTTCTTCTCTTTATAAAAGCTTCCTTACTGAACTAAATTCTGTTCTATACTTCGTTCCTCAACTTTAGCACTTATGTTCGCCTTCCTACTTCCCTAGAACCCCATTGCCTTTGTTTTATTTACATTGTTTCTCTTCCTATACCTATAACACTAATTCCCCGATACGCTCAGCAATCAATAATTTCAATAACTTGACTG
This sequence comes from Hetaerina americana, assembly GCF_022747635.1. Classification (NCBI taxonomy): domain Eukaryota; kingdom Metazoa; phylum Arthropoda; class Insecta; order Odonata; family Calopterygidae; genus Hetaerina; species Hetaerina americana. The sequence continues at coordinate 65,386,081 of NW_027286874.1, read as the reverse complement.
ACTGGTAAATTGAGTCTGTTTGTCTACAAAGTTAACTGGCTTGACTAGCTCCCCGACAACCCTACTTCCAGCTCTTTCAATGCTTACTTTACCATATCTTTCGCGAGTATATTGAAAACAACAGTAGATAACCAAACTATTCATCTGACACTTATTAATTATTTTACCTTATTGGAAAATCAGAATAGTATTATCATGGAGTAAAGAACGATAGTTATTATTTACTCCATGCTACTGCGTTAATTAATATCCATATGCACTGATATATATATTATTTATATATTTGTTTCTGGTAATCATCCATTTGCACTTTGAGTCCATCATCATTTGGAGTAAAGCTTGACTGTTTAATGCCACTTTATTGATATATGGTATGAATAAAAATCAAAGAACATTCTCCACACCAAAGGATATAGATGGTAGATTCTTTTGAATGCAATTAAAAGGGACTCATATTTCTTAATGTCCTTAATTTGTGGAGATTCCAAAGACTAAGCAGGTTAAGTGCAATCATAAATTAATTTATTAAATCATCTAATTGCAATTGCCATGGTTTTTGATTACTTGTGTATCAATATGTGCACCCATTAGTGTATATTCTGCACCATTTTGGTACGCATTTGTGGCAATACCATTAATTTTATTATGCATATAAATAGATATATAATATCTTATGTATGAAGTTATTGACATGTGTGTGTGTGTGTGAGTGTATGTTTATGTATGCACATTGAAACATTAATGTCGTAAACTGGTGATTCTAATGTTGAGCAATGGTTTAGCAATTTGCTCTAAACAAGAAGCTACAGATTTATTAGTAAACGGTTGTTTTATTGAGAAATATTGGCTCCTAAGTCACATTTTGTAATGCAAATAAACATTACGATTAAAAATAGTCATACTTGATGACTCCTCAAACTCTGATGAAGATATGGTAATAGAAAGATTATTTCTAAGTAAGTGCCTTTTTGTTTCTCACATCTCTTATTCTTTTCTTCAGCAAGAGGTTGAAAGTGGTTCCCACTGAGTTGAGACATTCCGTCACCTACCTTCCCGAATAAAACAGAGCCCAATATCCAACTTAAATTCAAGCCCCTCTTCATCTCTGCATAATTCTTTCCTCATTTCATCCTGTCCAGGGTCGCTATCTTTCCTATTCCTGGCCCCACTTCCTCCCTTGCATAGAATTTTTCCCTTTTTATAACCCAGCCTTCATCGTTCTATTGCCGATTATTGTGCTCTCTGTATCCTTCTTTATTCTCTCCAGCCTCCTTTGAATTTATCCCAACAACCCCCTCTTTCTCCTCCTCTTACCATGCCTTTCAAACTTTGTTGTTTGTTATCATTCATTCCACTTTTCCTCAAGTGATATTTAAGGACTTCAGTTCCTATTCTTTAAAAACTGATGGTTGTTAGATGATGTAAATACTTCCATCAACCATGATAATTCTATGGAAATATCTACCGGGGTGGACCAGTGGTAGCACTCATACCGAGGGTCGTAGGTTCGAGACCATAGCATGAAGAATATTTTCCTGGCTATTTTGTCGGAAAATATTTACCAGCGGTCGACAACTTTTACACGCAGCATAAAATGAACCCACTACTGAGAGTAGCAGCTCTCAGTAGAAGGCATTGATGGCGCAGGTCAAGGAGATCGATCTAACATCAACAGCCACAAATTCGGGCGAGAGAGAAGTGTACGGAATTGGCCGAAGTACTGCGATACGGAAGACAACGAAAAACCATCGCATTAGTCCCCCGAGGAGATGCAGCCCCACTTTCCACCTATTAATGACATGATGGCATCCTCCCCAGTAAACTATGCCATAGGTGAAATAGTCCTTAAATAGACCCCAATCGGATCTCCGGGTGGGAACTACTGGGAAGGGTACATCGGTCAGGAAAGACAGATGCAGAATAGGGACATGGGTTGTAATATCCTTAGGGGTGAGCGGAAAGCTGGAGAATGCCAATATAGAAATGGGAGTCAGCGAGATGAAGTGGACGGGAGCAGACGACTACTGGAGCGACGGATTTCCAGCTATATACTCGGGAGAAAACCGGAGGATCGTAGGCGTTAGCATCACACTGAATAAAAAATGGGGCAGAGGAGTAAACGCAATATTTCCGACCAACGAGAGAATTCTGATGGTGAAGCTAGAAGGAGAGCCCACGGACACCGCGTTCGTGCAAATGTACATGCCGACGTTAAGCCATACAGAAGAAGAAATGGAAGAAGTGTGCGAGCGAATGGAAGAGGTCCTCGGACAGGTGAAGGGGAAAGAAAATCTCATCATAATGGGAGACTGGAACGCAGTCGTAGGAGAAGGAAGTGTGAGAAAGTTTGTGTTGTTTTTGCATGCGGTTTTGTTCCCTTTTACAGGTGGTGACCTAACACCCCCCATTACCTAACACCCTCTTCGACGAAGGAGGTACGCATGGAAGATACAAGGGGATATCGCAAGATA